>NC_080393.1:3670745-4270745 GCF_028751815.1 Salvia miltiorrhiza
AATAAAATCAAGTTAACATATAAAAAATTAATCAATGCATATTAGGTAATACTCCCTCCGTCCCATGAAGCGTGACCCATTTCTTTTCGGCACGGGAATTAAGAAATTGGTATTTTGTGTTAAATGTGGTAGGTGAAAAAGTGAAAAGGTGAATAAAGGGTAAATTTTTTACTATTTTTAGAAACAGGTCAAGCTTCGTGGGACAACTCAAAAAGGAAAGTGGGTCACGCTTCGCGGGACGGAGGGAGTAATTAATTAGTTAAATATAGTACAATTAGTTTCATACATATAAGGAAATAATCTTAATTATTAAGGAAAGAGAATATATGTAGGAGTAAAATTCTAAACTAGTACATCAATAATTAAACAAATTAAATTACTAATTTAACTCAACATGACAACAACTATAACTATGGCAAATTGACAATTTAGAACTATTCTAAAATATATTCTACTTTTATTTAGTTGAGTACAGCTGTTTTCTTCTTTGTGAGTTCAATTTCCTCGATAAGTGAAATCGCCGTTTCTGCTCAAAGAATCATCTTAACTTCTTCAATGCGTTGAGAGGAGTATCATTTAATGCTTCCACAGATCTGAATCTACTCTTTGTCTTGATTCAACTTTATTTTCATTTGCATGCTCCTTTCTCTCATTATCTTAAGAATCAGTTTCAAAAGAGTTTTGAGTAGTGAAACAATGGATGAGGATCGACTCAGCGAGTTACCCGACTCGTTAATCCTCTCCATTCTTTCGTTGTTGGCTACGAGAGAGGTGGTTAGGACAACAATTCTCTCCAAACGATGGAAGAATCGATGGACCACCGTCCCCTGCCTTCATTTTCGCCTTCCTTTTTCCCGTGGTTTATGGGTTGAATCTTCAAAGTTTGTATCTGGGGCTCTTGCACAATGGAAAGGTGCCAACATTCTAGACTTCACCTTATTCCTCTCCGCTGATAATCGTTTGATCCCATCTACTGATATTGATTCGTGGCTGCTTTTTGCGATCGAAAAACAAGTGGAAAAGCTAACTTTTGGTTTCGCAGCTAAATTACATGGTGCATTCTTCCTTCCACAGTCTTTGTATTCATGCTCATCAATTACAAAATTATCCCTGCACAATTGTTCTTTCAAAATCGAGAGGAATGTGCAGTGGAATAACCTCAAGAGTTTAAAATTAGTGACTTGGGATGGGTCGAGACTGTTGAGTGGTGATGCCATGAATCAAATTCTTGTGGGTGCTCCTCGCTTGAGAAAGTTGATTTTGCGGTCTTTTGAATTTACTGAAAACTTCAATTTCCGATCTAATAGCTTGTTGATTCTCCAAATCATCGAGTGTAATTTAAAGGCTGAGGCAGAGCTGAGAATTTGGGCTCCTAATCTATCGAGTTTAGTGATTTCAGGTCTTGTTTGTGGGGGTTGTTTGCTGTATGTCCCTTCTTTGATTACTGCAACTCTTTCTTTTAAAGATTTAAGTGGTGAATTTGGAGAAATTGATCGTGAGGACATGCCGCCTCTTGAAATGTTCCATCAAGTTTTTCGAAGCATCCGCCATGTTGAGTATGTCTCGTTAGAATATTGGAGCATTCAGGTTTCATTTCATACAATGGTTAATTTTTTTCATTTGTGGGATTTAATCTGAAGAGAAATGAAGTCATGTTGTTACTTGCAGTTTCTTGTTGAGATGAAGGAGAACGACATGCTCGTTCAATTCCCGAATGCTGAGTTTCTAAAACTAGAATTTTATAGCTACCGAGTGACTGATATTCTTGCTGTTCTTGGCATGTTTCCTAAGCTGGAGATGTTAATTGTTCGTCAGGTTTGGTCTGTCTTTACATTCGAATTGGATTTGGGATTTATGGGAGTGTTACTAAATTAATTCTTTCTTTTTGCAGTATGATTATATGTATGAGTCGGTGGCGTCTGAGATGGCTTCCCTTAGTCCATCTCTGCTTCATCTAGAGACAGTGGAGATTTACATACATGACGAAGAATTCTCAATATCTCCATTGGTAGAATATGTGTTGGAAAACGCTGACGTGCTTGAAGAGATGGTGCTTCAACCCTACAGAGGGAGAGATGATCAAGAGTCATTTATTTTGGATTTGAAGAAGCTCCTGGGAATGCGGAGATCTTCCCCTTATGCAAAGGTCATTGTAAACGAGAAGTAATTAATTATCGCCTTTCATTTTGAACGAAGCTCGTGTTTTGATTAGTGATATCCATTTGAGCCATTCCCATTTATTTATCGACCTATTTGGGTATGTGTTATTTGGATTGTAGCTATTTTTTTGGGACTGTAAATTTTTCGGATTATAGATTCTCGATCATGATTTTTTTTTTTGAGGGCCCTCGATCATGATTTTAATTGTATGGATTTCGGATTATCTCGTCGTGTTAGTTCGACTTCAAAATTCATATTGTAAATTCTAATTAACTTTTTTTTTCCATGAAAAATATATATTTAACTTTTTGAACTATTACATTATATATTTTCTCTTACATTTAACTATAAATTATACTTTTATTTTACTTTTTAACTAAAACTATATTTTTATTCTACTTTTTTATACTAATATTACCATTATAAATTATATTTTTATTCTACTTACACATACTTTAACAATTTTCTTAAAACTCGTGTCGAATCCCAAATGAGATTCTTTTTCATGGACGGAGGGAGTATTACGTTTGTTCATGAAATATCTTTTTATTTTTTAGTGCAGAATATTTTCTATTTTTAAAATAATTTCACTAATTATTATATTTATAATTCTTATGTATATTAACACACATTATTATAAATGAATTCATTACTTTTGAAAATGATCTCTACTATTATCATTTTTTTAAATGTTTGTGGAATCTTGATGAGGAGTAATATATGCAGAACAGAGAAATGAACTCGGACAGAGAAATCACTAGGGTCAGAGGAATGGACTTCATCAGAGGAACGGATTCCGTCAGAAGAATGGGCTCGGCCAGAGGAATCACCCGGGTCAGAGGAATGGACCCCACCAGAGGAATGCGGCTTACTCAGAGGAATCACCAAAAGACAGAGGGATGATTTGTCTACGCGCCAGAGCAGAGGAATCGCCCGCCTGCGGGCGAAATTACTATTATGCCCCTGATCACGCGGGGAGCATGTTTTCAGAGACAAAATTACCATTTTACCCTTAGTTTGTACTCTATATATACCCATGCATTCCCTTATGTAAACTATGTGCTCTTTACTCAATACTACTGCAAACTTATTCTCTCAGCAATTCAACTGTTTCTCTCCAATTTTACGCTCAAATATTAGGTAAAACTCGTAACTTACAATTAGGTGTTGATAAGATACATTATCAAATCTTTTTTTTCGCTCATTAAATATATAATTAATTTTTTTTTAAATTTATATCGCCTCTCTTTAGAAAAATATTTTATGAATGAAGGGAGTAATTGATCTATAATTCATAAAGAAATAATTAAAAAATAGGGATTATAGCCAAAAAATACACAAACTTTGATAAAAGTTGCAATTTTCACCTGAACTTTTAAATTGGCCAAAATATACGTGAACTTATATTTTTTGTTGTAAATTTCACCTCAACGGAGTTCAATCATTGCAAGTTCAGGTGAAATTTACAACAAAAAAATATAAGTTCATGTATATTTTGGCTAATTTGAAAGTTCAGGTGAAAATTGCAAATTTTATCAAAGTTCGTGTATTTTTTTGGCTATAATCCCTAAAAAATATATATATTCTAATTTTATTTAGTTGAGTACAGCTGTTATTTATTGACCGTTGGTTTTCTTTTTGTGAGTTGAAGGTTCCTCGATAAGTAAAATTGCCTTTTCTGCTCAAAGAATCATCTCAACTTCTTGAAGGTGTTGAGAGTTGAGACTTGCTTTGTAGATTCAAATTTATTTTTATTTTCATGCTCCTTTCTCTCATTATCTTAAGAATCAGTTTCAAAAGAATCCGATAGGAGAGTTTTGAGTAGTGAAACAATGGATGATGATCGACTCAGTGAGTTACCTGACTCGTTAATCCTCTCCATTCTTTTGTTGTTGGATACGAGAGAGGTGATTAGGACAACCCTTCTCTCCAAACGATGGAAGAATCGATGGACCACCATCCCCTGCCTTCGCTTTCGCTCTCGCTTTCCTTTCTCCCGTGATTTATTGGTTGAATCTTCAAACTTCATTTCTGGGGCTCTTGCACAATGGAAAGGTGCCAAGATTCTGGAGTTCACCATATTCTTCTCCTCTAATGATCCTTTGACCCCATCTTGTGATACTGATTCGTGGCTGCTTTTTGCGACCGAAAAACAAGTGGAAAAGCTAACTTTTGGTTTCGAATGTAGACCGCATGGTGCATACTTTGTTCCACAGTGTTTGTATTCATGCTCATCAATTACAACATTATCTCTATACTGTTGTTCGTTTAAAATCGAGAGGAATGTGCGATGGAATCAGCTCAAGAGTTTAAACATTAGGAAATCGGAGGGCTTGAGTGGTGATGCCATGAACCAAATTCTTTTGGGTGCTCCTCGGTTGGAAAAGTTGGTTTTGCGGTCTTTTGAAATTAGTGAAAACTTCACTATCCGATCTACTAGCTTGATGATTCTCGAAATCATCGAGTGTAATTTAAAGGCTGAGGCAGAGCTGAGAATTTGGGCTCCTAATCTATTGAGTTTAGAAATTTCAGCTTATGTTTGTGGTAGTTGTTTGCTATATGTCCCTTCTTTGATTACTGCAATTCTTTCTTTTGAAATTTTTTGTGGTGAGCTTGATCCAATTGATCTTGATGACATGGCGCCTCTTGAAATGTTCCATCAAGTTTTTCGAAGCATCCGCTATGTTCAGAATGTCTCGTTGTCAGATTGGAGCATTCAGGTTTCATTTTTTAAATGCATTGTTGCTTTATGATTTATATAGTAGTAATACATTTCTAGGTAGTGGATAACTTTCTTACAATGGTTTTTTCATTTGTGGAATTTGATTTGAAGACAAAATTAACTCATGTTGTTACTTGCAGTTTCTTGTTGACATGAAGGAGAACGATATGCTTGTTCAATTCCCGAATGCTGAGTTTCTAAAACTAGATTTTCGTCTCTTCGAGATGTTTGATGTTCGTGTTGTTCTTGAGATGTTTCCTAAGCTGAAGAGGTTAATTGTTGATCAAGGCTTTAAGGTCTCTCTCTTTACCACTTGAGATAGATTAGTGTCCCACCATTCTCTAAACTCGTTTTGGGCTTCGTATCTTTTGCTGTTTCGAATTCAATTTTAGGGCTTTTTTGGGAGTGTTACTAAATTAATTCACTCTTTTTGCAGAATGATTATATGTATAACTCGGTGTCGTCTGAGATGATTTCCCGTAGTCCCTTTCTGCCACATCTAAAGACAGTTGAGGTTATATATTCAAGCTATCTTGCAATATCGCCATTGGTAAAATTTCTGTTGGAGAACGCTCGCGTGCTTCAAGAGATGGTGCTTCAACCCAACGGGGAGGAAAATGATCGAGAAGCGTTTGTTTCGGCTTTAAAGGAGCTCCTGGGAACGCGGAGATCTTCCCCTTATGCAAAGCTGATTATAAATGAGGTTACATTATAAATTTATCATAATGTTAATTCATGATCTGCCTTCATATACTATGTAATAATGAATTTGGACTGGGCGATTAACAAATATATATATGTAAATATATATATGTGTGTGTGTGTGTGTGGCATTGTTATACACATGGTTGCATTGTCAGTTTGTTGTTTCATTACACTCTTTGAAAAATAACCATTGTGCAATTTCTGATGGTTGTTTTTAGTTCATGGCTGATTATGCATATGCTCCCGAGCTCATTCCCCTGTGTCGGTGTGGAAGAGGTAAAATGCTTGTGAAATGTGCGGGGAAGGAAGCCTTGCACGCAGGCCGCTTTTACTACAAATGTCCGGCCAACATCAAACATCAAGGATCATTCCTATGGTGCGACGAATATCATCAAAACGAGGTGGGTGCCGGGCAGGCTCCAAGGTATCTTAGTGGGCGGATGTATACTCCAGAACAGGAGGCGCAATCTGCCTCATTGATCAGCCAAGTACGAGCTGCTGTTTTAGGCCATGGAGACGTTCGTCCCATGCGTTTGAGGAGCGACATTGAAATCATTATTACATCCATTTTTATGGCGCTAGCGTTTCTGTTTGGTGTTGTCATAGGCAAGTTCTTATAGCATAGTGAATCATTTTTTGCAAACTTCAAATTTATATTTTGGTGCATTTTGGGCTTCCACAATGTAAACTATATTATCGCTTGGGGTGTGTTGGATTTGGCTGCCTCATACTGACTAACTTTTGACAGTAAGTACTCCTATATCTTTTATGGTACGCATTTGTCAAAACAGGGGAATGCCTCTATTTAAATTTGGAATGATATTTCCTCTGTCCTACATATTATGAGTATTGAATGAATGGCTTTTGCATTACTCTTGTTCCTCTTGTTAGATATGTATTCCCATTTTGTGACTATAAATAAGCATTATTGCTCTTCGATTGTCATTGTGCATGTTTGTTAGAAAATGGGACTACCTCTTTTGTCATTATACTTGGATTTAGTTGTTGTGAATCTTTATTAGAGCAGGGGACTATCTTCTTTTCTTTCTTTCTTTTTTAATAATTTATACTCCCTCCGTCCCATGAAGCATGACACACTTCTTTTCGGCACGAGAATTAAGAAATTGGTATTTTGTGTGTTAAGTGTGGTAGGTGAAAAAGAAAAAATATGAATAAAGGGTAAATTTTTTGCCATTTTTAGAAACGTGTCATGCTTCGTGGGACAGACCAAAAAGGAAACTGTGTCATGCTTCGTGGGACGGAGGGAGTATTTTTTAATAAATTATATAAATAAATAAAGAAATTCAAAAATTGCGATAAAGGATTCGAACCTTGGACTATCTAATCAAAATGAGGCTGACCAAACTTGAGAGACTTCTTCACTGAATCAGCCCATACTTTAGTATTCCATGAATACAACCTATCTGGATTTATCCACATAAAAACTCTCTTGCAATTAGCCTTATTTCCTGTATTAGTGGTTATTAGACTCAAAATTCACAATGTTAGATATGGTAAGAACTTTTTCTATGCTTCTAATACCCGGCCTAAAATTTATATCTAAAACAAAATTTCTATGTAACCTCAGGTTAATATGACATAAGTAAATTTGAATAAAACTTTGTTTTAACAAATTAATTAAACCATATCAGCAACACACTAAGTTTCATAAAAATCTACTATCTTAGAAAAATCGAATACCAATTCTTAAATGACTTAAATATCAATATCCGATCTACTAGCTTGAAGATTCTCAAAATGGTCTTTTGTATTGTAAAGGCAGAGGCAGAGCTGAGAATTTGGGATCCTAATCTATTGAAGTTAAAAATTTCAGGTCGTGTTTGTGGTAGTTGTTTGCTATATATGTCCCTTCTTTGACTACTGCAATTCTTTCTTCTGAAGACTACTTTATTACTCGTGTGGACATGTCTAATGAGGAAATGTTGCATCAAGTTTTTCGAAGCATCCGTTATGTAGAGAATGTCTCGTTGCCAGATTGGAGCATTAAGCATTTATCAGTTGGAATTTTGAACCAAGCTTGTGTTTTGATTATTGATGTATATTTGGGCCAATACTATGGACTTATCAAGCTATTTGGTTATGTGTTATTTGGATTGCAACTATAAATTTTTGAGCTATTAATTAGTAGTTAATTACTTTTATTATGAAGGGAGAGAGTATTATTATACTAGAGATAGCAGCAACTGTTGAATTTGTAGACTGTAGTGTGTATTGGTTTAAATGGATTATGTCGACCCATCCTTGACTTTTAGGAGTAATAAGTTGTGAACTTTTAAAACTTAATTAACTGATTTTTCTGTTCATAGAATCAATTTTCAAAATCTTTGAGATCTGAGTATGGTCTTTGTCTTAATTGGAGTTCATTTCAGCTTAAATGTTTGATGTTCTTGAAATGTTAATTATTTCATGTGTTCATGAAAAATATGATAATTTGGTCCGATCTAAGTTTAATAGAATATTTGATGATTTATTTGTAACGAAGAAAATGTCTCGTCATTGTATGAATTGGTAGTTGAGATTAGATTAAGTGGGGATAATGAATGATTTTTTTGTAAATAAGAATTATTTATAAAGTTAAAATGTATAAAGGCGGTCATATATTATGTGAACGTCAAAACGGGCATTTAATTTTTTTATAGTATCCAATTTTTCTTTTTTGGCCGTCCCATATTTTGGTATCCATTTCTATTTTTAGTAAAAGTAGGTGAGGCCCTTACTCCACTTTAATTATTTTAACTCTCATATAAAATGTGGGACCCTTATTCCACTCACAACACATCAATCACTTTATTAAACTCGTGCTGTTCTCAATTGGATACCAAAAACCGGGACCGAGGAAGTATAATTTTGGTGACGGTGAGAGTATCTAATAAGCTAATGATCTCATTAATTCTTTTATTACATTAGTTTATTCACACATATCAATGAAAACATAGTAATGTTAATTACATGGAATTTTTATCCAAAAAGGCATATAGTATAAAATACACAACTATCCAAAAAGCAGCTTACAACATGATATTCAGATTATAAAGAGACCACAACATTGCTAACTAAGTAAAAATACATGCAAATTGCAGATACTAAAACATGAATAGATAACATACCAAACGAGTTCCTAATTAATATATGTGAAAGACATGAATATTCATCAACGGCAATGCTGCTAAAAAGCATAACATACACAGAAACAAATAACGCAAATAATGAAAACATGAATAGATAGATAGTCGAAAAAAGTAAAAGCAAATGCTGAGTCCCTTACTATATATAATAAGTTCGGTTGATTCATTGATCAACCATCGATTATAATAACCTCAACAGTTGGGGAGGATCTTGGCATACTTCGCACCTTCTCTTCTACCATTAAGAAGGGCTTACGATTATCTCTATACTTTATAAGACGAAACACGAGCTTGTGAAGCAAGGGAGCATCTTGCAAGAGAAATTCTATAAATGGAATTATTGAGGGGTCTTCTGCAGGCCAAAGAATCTCAACTGTTTTTAGATGCAGAACTGAGGGACGGGGGAATGGCGTCTCAACGTCGGGATTAAAATCCTGAAAAATCTATCAAAGAAATTAATTTAGTACTCAAGAAGATGTTGTTAATCCAAAAGCCTGCACCCCTAAAAATAAAATAAAATTACTAAGGAAAGCAAAAAGAAGAAGCTTAGAAAGAGTTAGGATGATACAAGAGAAAATCAAATTAAATGACTAAGCAAAGCAAAAGATGCAGCTTGAATAAAAGAGAAATTAACCTGGTATTGATTAAAAATCAACGTCTTCAGCTTAGGAAACATCTCAAGAAGATCAAGGAGATCAAGAAGATCAAGAAGATCATGTGTGCTTACGCATTCGTGCCTTAGAAACTCAGCATTCGCAAATTGAACAACCATATCTTTCTTCTTCATGTCGAGAAGCAGCTGCAGGTGCAACATGAGATTCAAATCATTATTGCTGACTAAATCACAAAATCAATGCAAGAAAATTAAAATTGATACTCCAATTTCACTCTTTTATTGTATTAGTCATATCATAAAAAGCAATAATGCGAATAAGAAATCAAACCTCAATGTGCAACTCCGGTAATGTGAGCTTCTTAACATGACAGATGCTTCGAAAAATTTGATAAAACGCTTCAAGAGGCGGAAAGTCTCCAGGAATTCCATAGTCATCCGCATCAGAGAAATATCGTAAACAAGCTTCAGTCAAAGATGGGACATCCCACAAACAACTGCCACCATTAACAAGAGCTGCTCTAATTCTCAGAGTCAAGAGATTAGGAGCACAAATTCTCAACACTGCCCTTATTTCAGTACTGAAAGGGCGATGGCTGTCGATTATGAGATTCTTCAAACTGGTAGATCGGATACTGAAGTTTTGATTAATTTCATCGATCAACAAAATCATCTCTTCCAAGCGAGGGGCGCCCAAGAGAAGCTTGTTCATGGCAGCATCACACGAGGAATCGCGAAGGTGAATTGATAAACTCTCGAGTTGATTCAACTGAACACTCCCCTCGATTTGCAACGAACAATTTATGAGCAATAATTTTGTAATCGACGAGCATGAATAGAAAAACTGGGGTAGGCAGTATGGGGTATCAGGATGAGATCCCAAATATATATGTAGCTCTTCCACTTGTTTTTCGACCGCAAAAAGCAGCCACGAATCAACATCACTAGCAAGAGGGAGCTCGTAGAGCAATTCAAAGTAGAAGCTGACGATCTTTGCACCTCTAAATTTCGAAACTACTCCACAAATGAAATTTCTATCTTCTTCTACGAATTTCAGACCGGGAACGGTGGTCCAAAGATCTCTCCAACGTTTGGAGAGCAGTGCTGTCCAAACAATATACCGCGTTTCCAACAGAGAAAGAATCGTGAGGATTAAGGAGTCGGGCAACGCACTTAGTC
This sequence comes from Salvia miltiorrhiza, assembly GCF_028751815.1. Classification (NCBI taxonomy): domain Eukaryota; kingdom Viridiplantae; phylum Streptophyta; class Magnoliopsida; order Lamiales; family Lamiaceae; genus Salvia; species Salvia miltiorrhiza. Next base: position 3,681,271 of record NC_080393.1, read on the forward strand.
GATCACGGTGATCATAAGATTGCGAGCAATCCATTACTTGTTTAACCGTGCAGTCAAATTCAACTAAAAAAGACCTACTTTCTTAGATGTGATTTCAATTGAGAGATAGCAGCACTCAACAATGAGAGTGGTGGCGGTGGCTGATGAGTGATCACCAGAAGAGGCGACTTACAGCTTACCCTAATTTTTACAACCGTGTTTTTGTCAAATCAGTTTTTTTTTTTTTTTTTAATTATTATTATTATTATTAAACCTCCAATGCTATAACTAATCCTTTGTACGAAGTTCAAGCTTAAAACTCTGAAAAGTAATAACAAAATAAAGGCCCCAAGATTTGGTAAACACTCCTTCTCCAAATTTTGAAAGAACTGGTTAGTTTTGAGCCCTAGTCAAACAGATAAATGGTAGGATTCCGAATCAACAGCCTCGATAATGTAAAATTACAATTTTCATAAATAAGAGCCCAAAAAGTTTTGGCCCAAATTGAATTTCTCCAAAGTTCCAAACTTTCGTTTGGTGGTTTAAGGCGTATAAGAAACTTCCTTCCCTAAACCCTATAATCAGTTTGAAGAATTGGATAGTTCTAAGCCCTTGTCAAACAATGGATAAATCGCAGGATTCCGAATCAGATAGCCTCGATCGACTGAGTGAGTTGCCCGATTCCTTAATACTTTCGATTCTTTCGTTGTTGTCGTTGACGAGAGATGTTGTTAGGACAACCGTTCTCTCCAAACGTTGGAAAGATCTCTGGACCACCGTCCCCTGTCTTTATTTCCGGGATCCTCCTACTTTAGATGAGCACCGAAACTTTATATCTGCGGCTCTTGCACAGTGGAAAGGTGCCAAGATTCAGAAATTCGACATAGTTTATCAGCTAGATTCTTATTCTGATAGTGATGTCGATTCTACTGAATACTTTTCCGAAACTAGAAGGGATTTTGATTTGTGGCTGCTTCTTGCAATCGAAAAACAAGTGGAAGAGCTAATTATAGATATGGAATTTTACGAAGATATATTTGATATGAAATTTCGCGAATCTGTATTTTATCCTTATTATAATAAGGATTGTGAATACTGCGCACCTCAGCGTTTGTATTCATGCTCTTCGATTACAAAATTATCTCTCTCTACATGTAAGTTAATTATTGAGGGGAATGTGCAGTGGAATCAACTCAAGAGTTTAACAATTAATGGTATTGAATCGTGGAGCGAAGACGCCATGAACCGACTTGTTTGTGGTTCTCCTCAGTTGGAAGAGTTGAATTTGATCTTTGGGAAAATTCTCCAAAACCTCAATATCCGATCGAGTAGTTTGAAGAATCTTAAGATCAGCGATGATGATGGTGTGCTTTTTTCAACTGATATCAAGGGAGATCTGACAATTTGGGCTCCTAATCTCGCGAGTTTAGAGATTTCGGGTTATGTTTATGGTGCTTGTTTGTTGGATGTCCCGTCTCTGACTAACGCACATCTTTGTTGTCGAATCCTTGAGGATGAAATGAAATGTGGGGACTTTACATCTCATGAAAAGCTTGATCAAGTTTTTCCAAGAGTCTGTCATGTTGAGAAGGTCACATTATCAGAATCGTGCATTAAGGTTTAATTTCTTAGTTTGTCTATTAATCTAAATGAGATTTTTTTGATTGCAAACATTAATTTTTGTTCATCTTCTAAGAATCTTTTATGTTTGTACCTGCAGTTTCTTCTGCACATGAAGGAGAACGATATGCTTGTGCTGTTCTCAAACGCTAAGTTTCTACGCATCTACGCTGGCGAAGTCAATAATTATTGCCCTAAGAAAGATCCTATCCTGAAGATGAGTGAAATGCTTGCTGTTCTTGAGATGTTTCCTAACTTGAAGAAGTTAATCACTGAACACGAGGAGGTCTCTCTTTTCTTTGCTTGTGTGAATTGCCATGTTGTGTTTCCATAGTTGATCTACTTTATCACTTAAAGAGGAGATATATATAGATCTAGTAGTCTTGCACCACTTTTTTTTAGGATTATTCTTTGCCTTTTTGATTAATCAATACAGTTTATTTTACTGAACATTGCATGCAGGGTGGAATGACGTTGGATTTTGAAGAGCCTAAGGCTAGTTTTCCTAGTTCCTGTCTTCCCCAACTGAAGACAGCTGATATCACTTGGTGTATACACGATCCCTCAATAATTCCAACGGTAGAGATTCTGTTGAAAAACGCTCATGTGCTTGAAAAGATGGTTCTTAAACTAGAGATTCACGAAGTTGATCATAGGAAGTTTTTTTTGGCAAAAGAGAAGGTGCTGAGGATGCCGAGATCCTCCCATGCGGCACAGGTGATTGTAATAGTAGGTTTTACTCCCTCCGTCTCAGCTTTTAGTATTCAACTTTCATTTTTTGGCCGTCCCACATTTTAGTATCCATTTATATTTTTGGTAAAAATAGGTGGGGCCCTTACTCCACTTTAATTATTTTAACTCTCACATAAAATGTGAGACCCTTATTCCACTCACAACACATCAATCACTTTATTAAAACCCGTGCCATTCTCAACTGGATACCAAAAGCCGGGACGGAGGGAGTATTTATTTTTGAGCCCTAATTGAAGGTTTATAACAATAACATTATGGTATATGTTTTGCTATCAAAGTATAGTTGTCATTATACGGTATTTTTTCGGTATATATAATACATATATTATATTGTTTCTTTGTGATTGATCCACTGGGTTCATGTGCTTCAAACTCTACTGGAAGATACCCCGTCTAGTTACAACACACTTTTTATTTTACTGCTTTTGTCATGAATCTATCAATTTGGATTTTATGAATTATGATATGCATGTGAGGTCGACCTAGAATTCTATGTTCAAGACCTGAAATATTTGTTGATCTTCAATATCGTAACATATATATTACTAGTATATAAATAGAAGGCTTGTCATCATTTTACAATCTTATCTTATAAGTTGTCGTATGTTTTGCAAAAATATTACTTTCGAGATATAAGAGAAAAAAAATGCAATTGCTTAATATTTTTTCGAATGAAAAATCATCTATTATACTCTCAAACTATTCCCTTGTATCCTAAAATGCCTATACTTTAGAGGCAGTTGCATCTGTTATTGTATCAATTAAGTTGTTAACCTCGTTTTTAAAGCCTTTGATTCGTATACCACCTACATGATTGTGGTGTATTTCTCCCATTTTATTTAGATACTTGGGTAGTATTGTACTAGTAATTTGGTTATTGGTTATTGTACGGATTATTTAAAATAATTTAAATAATATTTGAGTCATGATATAATAAATATACAGACTAAAAATGGTTTTTTGAAATTGGTCCATACAAAATTGATCCATTTCGTATCGAATTCTCTTCCATCAATAGGTCGGTGGTTTGAGGGTGTTTTCATATCTTTGTAATAAGAATTTTTTTTTTCTATGAACTTTTTTTGATTGAGCTATAGCCCACCAAATAAGCAAATTTATGTAGATTTCTATATAACAAGAACTGTTTACATTTCTGACTGTTCCTTTTCTTCCTAGAGCAACTCTTCAAATTCCATCATAACTGTTCCTCGAGAAGTGAAAACTGTTTTTTTGTCAAAATGAAATGAATCTGTTTCTTCACTAGCTAATTATTTAATCCCAGAGAATTAATCATGTTGTAAAGAATCCAAACAATGGATGATGAATCGCAGGCTCCTCCTGCGCTTCATGATCGACTGAGTGAGTTACCCGATTCCTTAATCATTTCGATTCTTTCGTTGTCATTGTCGACGAGAGATGCTGTTAGGACAACCATTCTCTCCAAACGTTGGAAAGATCTCTGGACCACCGTTCCCTCCCTTGATTTTATGAATCACAGTCGAGACTTTATTTGTGGTGCTCTTGCACGATGGCAAGGTACCAAGCTTCTGAAATTCAGCATAAACTTCTATCCGATTACTCTGCCTCAACACAGTGATATTGATTCGTGGCTGCTCTATGCGATGGAGAAGCAAGTGGAAGAGCTATCTGTTGATTTGCGATACATTGGAGCTTATCCCGATCGTGTGGAATACTGCGCGCCTCAGCGTTTGTATTCATGCTCCTCGCTCACAAACGTATCTTTAATTAGTTGTTACGTGGAAATTGATGAGAATGTGCAGTGGAATCGGCTCAAGAGCTTACACATTGAAGGTCTCAATTCCGTGAGCGAACAAGCCTTGAACCGAATTCTTTCCGGTGCTCCTCTGCTGGAGGAGTTGATTTTGTGCTTCTGGGAAATTAGTGAAAACTTGAATATTCGATCTACGAGTTTGAAGACGCTCCATATCGGCAGGCATAATCGTGATTTTAGTGGAGTTGTTGTGAATGGGGGAATTCTGAGAATTTGGGCTCCTAATCTCTTGACTTTACAGATTTCAGCTGTATTTCATGGTATGTGGTTGTTGGATGTCCCATCTTTGAGTTCTGCAATTCTTCATATTGAAATGCGGGAAGATGAAGTAATGCTTGGCCACTTTTCGCCTTCTGCAACTGCAAATTATCGAGTTTTTCCGAGCATTTGCAATGTTGAGAAGGTCACATTATCAGTTTGGTGCACTCAGGTTCCATTTCTTATTTATCTGTAATCAATTTGAATTTCCATATTTGTTAACAAGTATGGTAGCAATTAATGCTGTAGTTTCTTTATGACTTGAACATAATCTCTTGTATTTGCAGTTTCTTGTCCACGTAAAGAAGAAAGATATGGTTGTGCAGTTCTCGAATGCTAAGTTTCTAAAACTCTATGTTCATGATGGCTGGGAAATACTTTGTGTTCTTGAGATGTTTCCTAATCTGATGACGTTGAAAGTTAAAATCGACCAGGTACACTCCTATTTCGGGCAGTGATGAGAGCTATAGTCCTTATTTTGATGTGTTAAATAGGAGTGTAAATCTAAAAAATGGAAGCTATAGTCATCATCTTCAAATTCCGTAACAGATAGTTCTCTGTTTAAAAACACTGAAAGTTACGATCCTATTTTAACAATTTTTTGCAGGATTGTTGTCTTACTTCAGCAGAAGAGATTCACGCGGCGCTTGTTGCATGTAATTCGATGGCGCCTATGATGACTTTCCCCAGTCTCTCTCTTCTCCAACTAAAGACAGTTGATATTTATTGGTGGATAGGCGAAGCCTCAATCGTTCCTGCCATAGAAATTCTGTTGGAAAACGGTCACATGCTTGAGAAGATGATGCTTCGACTAGGTATGTATTTAGCTAATCCAGAGACCTTCACTTTGGCAGAAGAGAAGGTGATGAGTATGTCGAGATCCTCCCCTTATGCAGAGGTGATAATAAGCAAAAATAGATAAATTTAGTTTGCTTAGAGAGGCAATAGCAGTTGGTAGTGAATATGGCATTTTGAGCCAAGCTTGTGTAGTTAATCTTTGTGTTTTTTTCATGAATCATTTTAACTTGTTTTTACTTCGTCTAGTTAATTATACAATTAATTAAGTTCTTATTGGTATTTCATCATCTACTCATATATATATTCATATTATCACAAAAATATGAACCAATCTATTTTGGTATTTCATCGTCTAATAACACCCACCAGCTATATAACTGAATATGCGTGAAGTAAATAAAAATGAAATGTAACAAAAAAATATATAGGGAAAATTGCATGTAAATGCACAAACTTTGCTCAAAATTCAATTTTGACGCGAACTTAGAAAAATTCAAAAAAATACACCAATTTTATAAATTGTTTAATTTTGACGCCGATTTCGTTTTCGGTGATAGGAGAAAATGACATGACATCTACGTGGCAAGTAACATATCCTGCATGAAAATAAAATGACAACGAGTACTGAATAGAACGATATAGTTTCAAAGAACATAAAATGACATCGTTTCATTAATTAAAATCAGATTAGATTAATTCTTCATTTTTTTATTTTTTTTTATCATGGTTTTTCTCATGCAAATTAAATGTTTCGTATTCTCTTCTCTTCCCAGTCTTTCTCCTCCGATAGGAAGAAATCATACTAAGAATGACAAAACATCAAACAAATTAAGGGGGTCGAGAATTCAAGGGGAGCCATCGAAATTAAGCACATAATACTTCTAACCGCTCGACGCTGACAACAATAGAACATGCGATCGAGATTTTTGGAAATTCTTGAAGTCTCCTCCTTTGTAGGTTTGTTGCACCGGCATATAATTATGTCGCGTTTGGAACCAAAGGAAAACAACGCAGAAGAAGATGACATGACGCAGAAGTTAGGTTTCCACAGTTCAATTGAATAGATAAATTATCGTTCTTGAATAGGGAAGTCAGAGTACACAACAATACGACTTTGTTTTACTAATCGTTCGGAAAATTAAAAGGTATGTGCCAGTGAGCCACGCAGGCGACATGTCATTTTTAAATTTGTGAGAAATAAAATCGACGTCAAAATTGAACAACTTAAACGGAGGTTATGAATAGAATTTCTACCAAGTTTAAACTTACAACTCTGGAAAGTAACAAAATAAAGGCCCAAAGATTTGGCCCAAATTGAATGCGTCAAAGCTTTTCATGACGACGTTTGGCGGTATAATATGAAAACCCTCCTTCCCCAATTTTGAAAGAAGTGGCTAGTTTTGAGCCCTAGCTACTCAAACAATGGATGAATCGCAGGATTCCGAATCAGGCAGCCTCGATCGACTGAGCGACTTACCCGATGCCTTAATTCTTGAGATTCTCTCGTTGTTGTGGTCGAGAGAGGTTGTTAGGACTACTATTCTCTCGAAACGTTGGAAAGATCTGTGGACCACCGTCCCCCGCTTTGATTTTGATTTTTGTGATGAAGATCCAAACTTTATCCGTGGGGCTCTTGTACAATGGAAAGGTGCCAAGATTCTCAGTTTTAGCATAGGTCTCATTAATAATGATCCTCCTAGTAGTGATATTATCGATTCGTTGCTTCTCTTAGCGATGGAAAAACAAGTGGAAGAGCTAGCTGTATATTTAATGCCTCCTTTGTCGATAGAATACTACGCACCTCGGCGTCTGTGTTCATGCTCGTCGATTACAAGACTATGCCTTTCTTATTGTTCGATGCAAATCGAGGAGAATGTGCAGTGGAATCAACTCATTAGCTTAACATTGGAACATAATGATCCCGTGAAGGTTAGTGCAGTCACCATGAACCGAATCCTTTCAGGTGCTCCTCGCTTGGAACGATTGATTTTGCAGCCTTTAGAAGTTAATGAAAATTTTTATATCCGATCTACTAGTCTGAAGATGCTCGGAATCCTACGTGGTGATTTTGAAGATTCTGTAGTTGATGCAGTTCTGGGAATTTGGGCTCCTAATCTCTTGAATTTTATTCTTGAGGCTCATTTGTATGGTACTTGTTTGTTGGATGTCCCGTCTTTGAGAAAAGCGACTCTTGCTATTGATGATCCGCCGCCTCTTGAAACGTTTGAGCAACTTCTTCGTAGCATCCGCCATGTTAAGAAGCTCACGTTATCAGATGAGTGCATTCAGGTCACTTTAATAATTCTCCACTTTGGAAATTTGATATTCATGTTGATAATTTTTACTATAATTTGAGTTGTTTTGATTGATTCATATCCTATTGAAAAATGTGAGATTAGAGAAATCAAGTAAAGGACCCTTTGGATCTAAGATTCCTTTGGCTTGCTAGACAATTAAGGTAGCAACGCTATGATTATCTGTTTATGACTTGAACATAATGTGATGTTGTATTTGCAGTTACTTCACGAGATGAAGGAGAAAGATATGGTTGTGCAGTTTTCGAATGCTAAGTTTCTAAAAGTCACAACTTGTGAAATCGATAAAATGCTTCATGTTCTTGACATGTTTCCTCAGCTGGTGACTTTATATGCTTCATTCGATAAGGTTTCTCCTTCATTCACTTATTTGGAGTGCTGGATTCTTTTAATTCAATTCTATACTCTTAGGTTTTTTATTTGATTTTGGGGTTTTCGAATTAATTCAGGAGAGCTATAATGATTTCATAGATCCAGAGTTTCATGAAGCAAATGCGACCTTGTTTACTCCTTCTCTGCTCCATCTAAAGACTGTACATATTACTTGGCATCTATGCGACGCCTTAATACTTCGAGCCTTAAAAATAATTTTGGAAAATGCTCAAGTGCTCGGCAAGCTTGTGTTTCGATGGAGAGGAGATCCAGAGATGTTGCCTCGGTTGCGATGCATGGATTCCTGGGCATACTCCGGAACAATAGAGCTCATCCATATGAAATACTAGTATTCATCAATTGGCACTCGCTTTGGTTTTATGCAGTTGGTTTATTAATTTGATGTCTTGCTAGTTTACTTCTTCGCTTTAATTCGACAATCTATCTATTCTTGTTTCGGTTCTTCTCTTTTGTGGCTTGTAGCAATATAGACTATTATAGCAAACTTGACTTGTTATGTTGCTATGAAATAGTTTTCAATCTATCTTAAACTTAATTGTGCTGATGTGCACTATATGTTTATGGTATAAAATACTGTTGTTTAATATGAATTCTACACCTAGAACTCTTTTTCCAAACCTAGCGTCGAGTTGTAGGTGATTGTGATTGAACCTTAGATCTCATTATTCACAGAAGTGAGTCTGTGCTGCTTGAAGGTCCCTTTGGGAACACCAAGCTTATACTTTTAATTGTGTGATCGGTCCATTTTGTCTACCCTAGCTAATTCCTAAACAATTATATCAATAGATTACAAGTATTTAGCCAATAAAATTAATAAAATTTAAATCATTTAAATTAAAATATACATATTTGAAATAAACAAAATTCGAGAAATAAGTTAGTTGGGACACTATTTGCACATAGAATTACATACATAGTAAATAATTATCTTTTGCCATTGAAACGTATACATAGGGGATGGATGAAATAGAGGTTTTATTCAAAAAAAACCAAACCAAAGAAATGAGGGAATCTAAATCTAGACGAAGGATCAAGTCTCATTAAAACCTCTTGTAGTATATTTTATCACCGGAAGCTCTTTAACTAATGAAGAGGAGTTATAGATTAGTCTTTACTTTGCACATCATCAATTAAATTTGTGTTGGGGGATTTTTCTTCCTAGTCTTCAATTCTATTCTATTCACTTTCTTTCCTAGTCCTCAATTCAATGTTTGGGATCTTTGGATTAACATTAACATCGTCTTTTGGGCTAATAATACATTGCAGGGTCGTCAAGTTAGCTCTGGTGAAGAGATTCACATTGCTATGGTTGATGCATGTAACTCGTTGGCGTCTGCTAAGATGAATTTTCCCAGTCCCTCTCTTCTCCATCTAAAGACATTTGAGGCTACTTGGTCTATGTGCGACCCTTCAATAATAGTTCTTGAAAAGATGGTTATTCGACTAAGACGGAATGCATCTCATCGAGAGATTCATTTTGGCACAAGAGAAGGTGCTGAGTATACCGAGATCCTCTCCTACTGCACAAGTCGTAATAAGCTTAGTTCTTGAAAATACCATTGATTTTAGTTACCGGTGCTCCTCTCCAGTGTATTTATCTTTCTCAAATTAAATTTTAACAATAGTTATTGATAAAAAAAAATTTACAATAATTATTTTGTTGATTATAATTATCACTAAAATAATGCAATATGGTCTGACACCGAATAACAAGATGAAGGAACGTTTCTTCGAGAAAGTGGTTATAACCTTTTTTATCTTCTCTCTTCTATAGCATAGTTTACCTATTTACAGTAACAGTAGGGTTTTCACTTTTTCTGTTGATCGAAAACTATTTCAATAAAATCATTTAATCCCAATAATCAGTTTTAAAGAGTGAAACAATGGATGAATGGCACGATCGATTCAGTGAAGAAGCACATATCGGTGAGCTCCACGATCGAGATCGACTCAGTGAAGAAGCAAACATCGGTGAGCTCCATGATCGCGATCGATTCAGTGAGTTACCCAACTCTTTAATTATTGAAATCTTTTCATTGTTGGATATCAAAGATGTTGTTCGGACATCCCTTGTCTCCAAACGTTGGGAAAACCTCTGGTACACCATCCCCTGCCTTGATCTCTTGGAACAAACTCCAAGTTTTATCTCTAGTGTTGTTTCACTATGGAAAGGCCCCAAGATTCTGAAATTCTGCTTATCTTTCCCTCCTTACAATGTGAAACCTTGTAGTGTTATTGATTCATGGCTGCTTTTTGCTATCGAAAAACGAGTGGGAGAGCTTTATTTAGACTTGTCAAATTGGCGAGATCTTAATGCTATCAAAAAACGACTGGGAGAGTGTTTTTCTTATTGGCGAGATCTTGATAGATATAAGAAGGTTGATTATTGCTTACCTCAGCCCTTGTATTCATGCTCGTCGATTACAAAATTAACTCTTGTGAGTTGTAAGCTTAGAATTGAGGATAATGTGCAGTGGAATCAACTCAAGAGTTTAGAAATTACATATCCGGATTGGTTGAGTGGTGATGCCATGAACCAAATTCTTTTGGGTGCTCCTCTGTTGGAAGAGTTGGTTTTGAAGTCTTTCAAAATTGGTGAAAAAGAAAACTTCAATATCCGATCTACTAGTTTGAAGATGCTCAAGATACAAACGGGTTATATTTTGCATGGAACTACAGTGCTGAGAATTTGGGCTCCTAATCTCTTGAATTTTGCTCTTGAGGCTCGTTTTCATGGTACTTGTTTGTTGGATGTCCCGTCTTTGACTCATGCAATTCTTTCTTTGGTGCACAATGGAGATGTAGCAGCACAATTTAAATTGCTTAATCATGTTTTTGGAAGCATCCGCCATGTTGAGAAGGTTACTTTGTCATATTGGTGCTTTGAGGTTTGATTTCTTATATTTTTCTTTAGTTATATTTCTTAATTGTTCATCGTTTTGTAGTCATTTGTAGTATTACGCTTTTACTACATTTCTAGTGCCGTCTTCCAAAATACTCTTTGTTTTACTTTGGCAGATGCTTGTCAAATTCAAGAATAAAGATATGGTTATGCCGTTGTCAAATTCTAAGATTCTAGAGCTCGACTATGTAGATGCCAAATATTTGCTTGATTTGGTAGGGATGATGTTTCCCAAGCTGGAGAGGTTAATCGTTGAACAAGGCAGCAGCAAGGTCGCTCTTTTATATATTCACTTATTGTATATTTTATCACTTGAAGCTCTTTAACTAATGAAGAGGAGTTATAGATTAGTCTTTACTTTGCACATTGATCATCAAATCGTTAAATTTATGTTAGGGGATTTTTATTTCCTAGTCTTCAATTCTATTCTCTGTTCACTTTCTTTCATAGTCTTCAATTCAATGTTTGAGATTTTTGGATTAATATTAACATTGTCTTTTGGGCTAATAATACATTGCAGGGTATTCATGACCCCTATAATGAAGAGGTTCACATTGCTATGGTTGATCCCAGTCCCTCTCTTCTCCATCTAAAGACATTTGAGGCTACTTGGTCTATGTGTGACCCTTCAATAATTCCGTTGATACAAACTCTGTTGGAAAACGCTCCCATACTTGAAAAGATGGTTATACGACTAACACGGGATGCATCTGATATAGAGACATTCATTTTGGCACAACAGAAGGTGATGAGTATGCCGAGATCCTCTCCTACTGCACAAGTCATCATAAGCTTAATTTGATGCATAACTGATAAGTCATCCTCTACTGGAAGTTGTTGACTTGTTAATGTTAAGCCTTTTTTTGGCATTTTTAATAGTTCTTTCTCTGTCGGGTCCGTTTGCTGCGTGTTCTTTTTGGCGTTGTACTGGTTTCTTGCATTTTTTTCTTCTCTTATAGTTGTAATTGACGAGTACTCTTTTTCTTCTCCCTCTGATGAGGTTTTAACGAAGCATCTCCTTTCACTTCCAGGGTTGATAGGTTTTTTCTTTCTTTTTTTCTTATAATAAAATCATATTTCATCTCTGCTAGAAGGTATACTTTGTTTAATTAGAGCAAAGTTGTTGACTTATTATGGGGTCAATTCTCATACCACACAATGTCACAATGTCAATGAGCCTCGAGGTTCAATTCTCATATCAATAGTTTTTGCTAAAACAGCTAAAGTCTGGTTCAATTCTCATACACATCGACAAAATGAAGTAAAGATAAACTGAAAACTAATTCATGTCAGATTGCGTCAAAACAGTAATTGAATTATGTTGCTCAACAGCAGAAACATAACACACAAAACTAAAAACAAGTAATGTTATTGATCAAACTAAGAAACCTCTTTTGATTAATCGATTACATCTTCGATTATAATAACCTCTACAGTTGGGGAGGATCTTGGCAAACTTCGCACCTTCTCTTGTATCATTAGAAACTGCTCGTGATTATCTGTGAAATTTACAAGACGAAACACCATCTTGTGAAGCGAGGGAGCATTTTGCAAGAGAATTCCTATAAATTGAATAATTGAGGGATCACTTTGAAACCAAGTCATAAACTGTATGTAGATGGAGCAGTGAGAGTGAGGGCCTGGGGAATGTCGTCTCAAGACTCTTAAAGATGGAAACACCATCCTGCAAAGTCTATCAAGGAGATGTTAAACCAAACACACTAAGAAAAGCAAAATTGAAATGCATGTACTATCAATTATGGAAAATTAGGTGAATAAGAGAGAAACCTGGCATTTCGATGAAAACTTAACTCCTTAAGCTTAGGAAACATCTCAAGAAGATCGAGGAGATCAAGAAAATGACATGGCATTTACGTGACAAGTAAAATATCGTGCATAGAAATAAACAGACAACGTTTTATGAGTACTGAATAGAACGATATCGTTTCAAAAAGCAGAAAATGACGTCGTTTCGTGAATTAAAATTAGATTAGGTTAATTCTTCATTTTTTTATCATGATTTTTCTCATGCAAATGTTTCGTATTATCTTCTCTTCCCAATTTCTTTCCCCCGATAGGCAGAAATCACACTGAGAATGACAAAACATCAAAAAATTAAGGGGGTCGAGAATTCATGGGGAAACATCGAAATTAAGTACATAATACTAGAGCATGCGACCAGGATTCTTGGGAACTCTTGAAGCCTCTACCTTCGTAGGTTTGTTGCGTTTGGAACCAAAGGAAAACGATGTAGAAGAAGAAGATAACATGACGCAGAAGTTAGGTTTCCACAGGTCAATTGAATAGATAAGTTATCATTCTTGAACAGGGAAGTCAGAGTACAACAATATGACTTTGTTTTACTAGTTGTCCGGCAAATTAAAAGGTATGTGCCGGTGAGCCATGCAAGCGGCATGTCATTTTTTAATTTGGGAAAATGAAATGGGCGTCAAATTTGAACAACTTAAATGGAGGTTATGAATAGAATTTCCCTATAACTAATCCCTTCTACCAAGTTTAAACTTACAACTCTGGAAAGTAACAAAATAAAGGCCCAAAGATTTGGCCCAAATTTAATGCATCAAAGCTTTTCACGACGACGTTTGGCGGTATAATATGAATCCCTCCTTCCCCAAATTTTGAAAGAAGTGGCTAGTTTTGAGCCCTAGCTACTCAAACAATGGATCAATCGCAGGAATCCGAATCAGGCAGCCTCGATCGACTGAGCGACTTACCCGATTCCTTAATTCTTGAGATTCTCTTGCTGTTGTGGGAGATTAGAGATGTTGTTAGGACTACTATTCTCTCTAAACGTTGGAAAGATCTCTGGACCACCGTCCCCCGCTTGGATTTTCATTTTTGTGATGAAGATCCAAACTTTATCCGTGGGGTTCTTGCACAATGGAAAGGTGCCAAGATTCTCAATTTTAGCATAACTTTCATTAGTCATGATCCTCCTAGTAGTGATATTATCGATTCGTTGCTTCTATTAGCCATGGAAAAACAAGTGGCACAGCTAACTGTATGTTTAATACCTCGTATGTCGATAGAATACTATGCACCTCGGCGTTTGTATTCATGCTCGTCGATTACAAGACTATGCCTTTCTTATTGTTCGGTGCAAATCGAGGAGAATGTGCAGTGGAATCAACTCACGAGCTTAACATTGGAACATGCGGATACCGTGAAGGTGAGTGCAGTCACCATGAACCGAATCCTTTCGGGCGCTCCTCGCTTGGAACGATTGATTTTGCGGCCTTTAGAAGTTCATGAAAACTTTTATATCCGATCTACTAGTCTGAAGATGCTGACAAACATGGTTTTCGTACCTCAATATCGCATGAATTGTTGTCATTTTCCCCCATGAATTGATTGCTAATATGTGTTTGTATCCCAATTTTGAGTTTTGTTGAGTTTTAATTCCTTGGTGTAGTTTTGGAGTGATTTCAGGGAAAATCAAGAATTAATTGGAGGATTTTGAAGACATGAGATCGAAGTACGTCTCGAGAGGAATCCGTGAGCGCAAACGGCGACCAAATCCGAGTCCGGACGAGGGAGAACGGAGCAAAACGAGCAGACTGTGCAAAACGCCCAGTACCCCGCGGTCACCACCCGCGGCCGCGGGGTAAGACCGCGGGTCAGCTGTTCCCGACTCAGGAGACACCCGCGGTCACCAACCGCGGCCGCGGGGCGGGACCGCGGGTCCCCTGAGCATCCCCCACGTTTGAAGGCCGCGGACGCGGGCCGTGACCGCGGGAAAAGGGCGGGGCTCCCCCAAATGGACCCCAAACGCGATTTTAGCCTCAAAACTCCATTTTTCTCTTTCTTTCCCCATTCATTTCACCACACACACCCACTTCATCTTCCCCAACTCTCCAATCCCAAACCCTAGCCTCCATTCTCTACCATTTTTTCTCTCTTCCACACACAAAAACAACACCAAAATCAAAGAAAGAAGGGGAAGACTTGGAAAGGAGCTCATCAAGCTACATGATTGAAGATCAAGATTATAGGATTTGTCTATGAATCTCTATCTCTCTATATCTTTATTTATGTTTTCTTATGACTTGAGATTTGCTTTTATTATGAATATGCTTGGCTAAAATCTCTTATCTTAGGGATTAGATTAGATGGATTTGTAATGGATTGATTTCTTTGTTCAATATATATCTTGATTGTGCTTATTGTTATCTTTTCAAGTCTTAGATTTATCTCTTGTATGATTGGTTGGCCACCTTTTGTGCATTTCTAATTTGTGATTTGAATCGGGAGAGGATAATTACAATAGATTAGGAGTTTGATACATATCATCTCAATAAACCGGGAGGTTGAGAGTTGGGTGAGGGCTTGTTGATCTTTTGTGCTCTTGGGAGTTATAGGTTAGAAATTGACCGGGGACGGCAATTATGACCCATAATCTACTGTTTTAGTCGTCCGGGAGGGGGCTAAAACTAGTGGGGAGATCGCCCTAGATAAGTAGGCCATATCAAGATTAATATTGCTTTAGATTGAAGTTCATTACGATCCATCGAAATTTAGTCCCTAGGATAACTTTCATTCGAGTCATTCCCCAATTTATTAACTAAGTTTATCTTGTCGTTATTTTATTTACTTGCTTTATTTAGCTTTGTTTTAGTTCTCAATATCTCTTCATCTTTGGTTTGTCTAAATAGATTGAAAATAACTTATTAATAATATTTAGAAGATTAAATTCACCAATCCTTGTGGAATACGACCTTGCTTCCCTTATATTGCAACTACACCGTATACTTGCGGCGTGGTGAAAATATTAGCGAACAAGTTTTTGGCGCCGTTGCCGGGGATTGGTTGAGTTTTTACTTTTGATATTGTGAAAAGTTGTTTTTATCTAATTTAGATATTGTTTTTATGTTTGTTTATTTATATGTTTATTTGTTTTTGTTAGAGAAAATTGCTCCACAACCGTAAAAGCGGCACCAAAAATGGATGATGGAAGGAATGAGTTGGTAGAGCAACTCCAACTACAATTGGCGTTGATGCAACTTAAGTTGCGTGTTTTGGAAGCCAAAAGAAATTGTAGGCAACCAATGATCCAAAAAGCCTTCCAACCAACACCTTCCTATGGTGACTTTTATGACATGGGGTGCAATGCCATGGAGTGGCAATCACCATTGGAGTATGAGGACCATTTCAATAGTTGGAATTATGAAATTTCTTATTCCACTCAAGAAGGCTTCCAAGGGGGAAATCGATACTATCAAGAGGAGAAATCAAATTCAAAAGACGATCTCCTTCAATGCTTCATAGCTACACAAGCTTGGATAGAAAAAAGTCTAGCAAAATCGGAGGTTATGCTAGAAGAGCAAAGAAGGTCTTTGGCTACCACTATGGAAAATCAAAAGCGAATTGATGATTTGTGCATGGCCATTAGCCTTCAAAATGGAACCTTGTATGAGGAACCAATGCCAATGCTAAGTGAAGAGCCTCAAGAAGTTGAAGAAGAGTATGAAGAAGATGAGGATCAATTCTCCAAACCCCTTGAAGTCGAGAGCCCAACTTTTCCGACACAATCTCTACAATTTCAAAAAGATGAAGATTTCACAAGCTTTAAAGAAAGCAAAGTCAAAAATTTTGTCGATCCTTACCTCGCCACAGGCGATTCTATGAAAGCTTGCTTCTTTCACTTTTATTTATCTTCATCTTTTGATTTTCACTTTGATTTGTCTAATAAGGAATTGTTTGAGTGTGGTGGTACTCTAGATGGTGAACGAGATTACCATGACGCCCGGGATGTCTCAAGAATTGCAAAGCCACCATATTTTTGGGTCGCGGTGGATGGAGCATGCAAATTTGATGAGAAATGGCCACCACCTAAGCCTCCACCTCGTTTGTGAGTACGAGACAAGTAACCATTTTCTCCTTCATCCAAACTTATTTCTCCTTTGTGTGAAATAAGTTTGGGGGGAGGGTGAAGATGGGTTACTTATCTCGTTTATCCGTTGTTTATTTATTTAGTTAGTTTAGTTTTCGAATAATGAGATTTTGTCTCTGTTTTTGAGCTTTTCCTTGTCTTTTGTTTTTGAGCTTGATTGTTGAAAAACATGAGTTGGATGAAATGTGTGTTGGGTTTATGATATGAATGTTGCTTTTGAAAAGAAATTGTGTGTATCACTTGTGGATTATGCATGAAAAGTTTGAACTTGTGACAAGTGATTTAAATGTTTTGCCTCCAAGAACTTGATAATGAGCTTGTAAGATTTGAGCCATTGATTGTCATATTATCACAATCTCATTTTGTTCTTGAGTGTAAATCGATTGAGCATGTATGTTGGTCTCTAGAACTTGCCATGAGTCCTCTCTTGAAAATAAAAGTAGATGTGTTGTTAATATTGAAGTGATTTAAGGCCATCTTTGTTAGCCACTTGACCCCAATTGTGCCAAATTCTCATATGATCCTAGTTTACCCCTTTTGTGCCTTGTAGCCTTTCTTTGAATGAACCAATGATAAAGGGGTAGAACTTAGAGTGTTAGTGGTTGCTTTGATGAAGAAAAAAGTTTGGGAAATGATTGAAATTGCTTATCAAGCTTTGATTGTGTGAAAATCACTAATCCCCTATGAGCTCAAAAAGAAAAAGAAATGAAAATGGATGTGAATAAAAGAGCATAAAGGGGAGTGATTTGCCTTTTGAATCATAGCCATGATAGATATCACTAAGGATGAAAAGATGAAATGTAGGGATTTTGGTTTTTGATTGATAAGAGAAATGGTGAAGTTGATTTGTTCATTGTGATTGATGGATTGTGGGATGAGTCACTTTGCCTAAAAAACTACTCACCTTACCAAAGAGCCCTCATTACAACCCAATGAAAGCCCTTTTTGATCTCTATTTATAACACATTGAAGCATAGAGAGTTAGGACAAATGGCAAGCCTATGGTAGATTGCATGCATTGTTTCGAATTGAGTGTAAACACGTCCATTCTAAACACTTGAGAGTCGAGTGCATCATTGAAACATTCACCTTGTGAGGATTCAAGCTTGGAGGCTATAATGTTGAACTTACTATCACTTGTGACTTCTTGAAATGCATATCTACTTGTGATACACTAGTGAAATATTTTGAAAAAATTGAAGCCCTTGAAATGACACCAATTCATTCTCACATGTTTGTTATCTTTTATTTCTCTTCTCTTTGTTGTTTGGGGACAAACAACGCTTTAAGTTTGGGGGGGTTGACAAACATGGTTTTCGTACCTCAATATCGCATGAATTGTTGTCATTTTCCCCCATGAATTGATTGCTAATATGTGTTTGTATCCCAATTTTGAGTTTTGTTGAGTTTTAATTCCTTGGTGTAGTTTTGGAGTGATTTCAGGGAAAATCAAGAATTAATTGGAGGATTTTGAAGACATGAGATCGAAGTACGTCTCGAGAGGAATCCGTGAGCGCAAACGGCGACCAAATCCGAGTCCGGACGAGGGAGAACGGAGCAAAACGAGCAGACTGTGCAAAACGCCCAGTACCCCCGCGGTCACCACCCGCGGCCGCGGGGTAAGACCGCGGGTCAGCTGTTCCCGACTCAGGAGACACCCGCGGTCACCAACCGCGGCCGCGGGGCGGGACCGCGGGTCCCCTGAGCATCCCCCACGTTTGAAGGCCGCGGACGCGGGCCGTGACCGCGGGAAAAGGGCGGGGCTCCCCCAAATGGACCCCAAACGCGATTTTAGCCTCAAAACTCCATTTTTCTCTTTCTTTCCCCATTCATTTCACCACACACACCCACTTCATCTTCCCCAACTCTCCAATCCCAAACCCTAGCCTCCATTCTCTACCATTTTTTCTCTCTTCCACACACAAAAACAACACCAAAATCAAAGAAAGAAGGGGAAGACTTGGAAAGGAGCTCATCAAGACTACATGATTGAAGATCAAGATTATAGGATTTGTCTATGAATCTCTATCTCTCTATATCTTTATTTATGTTTTCTTATGACTTGAGATTTGCTTTTATTATGAATATGCTTGGCTAAAATCTCTTATCTTAGGGATTAGATTAGATGGATTTGTAATGGATTGATTTCTTTGTTCTATATATATCTTGATTGTGCTTATTGTTATCTTTTCAAGTCCTAGATTTATCTCTTGTATGATTGGTGGCCACCTTTTGTGCATTTCTAATTTGTGATTTGAATCGGGAGAGGATAATTACAATAGATTAGGAGTTTGATACATATCATCTCAATAAACCGGGAGGTTGAGAGTTGGGTGAGGGCTTGTTGATCTTTTGTGCTCTTGGGAGTTATAGGTTAGAAATTGACCGGGGACGGCAATTATGACCCATAATCTACTGTTTTAGTCGTCCGGGAGGGGGCTAAAACTAGTGGGGAGATCGCCCTAGATAAGTAGGCCATATCAAGATTAATATTGCTTTAGATTGAAGTTCATTACGATCCATCGAAATTTAGTCCCTAGGATAACTTTCATTCGAGTCATTCCCCAATTTATTAACTAAGTTTATCTTGTCGTTATTTTATTTACTTGCTTTATTTAGCTTTGTTTTAGTTCTCAATATCTCTTCATCTTTGGTTTGTCTAAATAGATTGAAAATAACTTATTAATAATATTTAGAAGATTAAATTCACCAATCCTTGTGGAATACGACCTTGCTTCCCTTATATTGCAACTACACCGTATACTTGCGGCGTGGTGAAAATATTAGCGAACAGATGCTCGGAATCCTACGTGGTGATTTTGAAGATTCTGTAGTTAATGCAGTTCTGGGAATTTGGGCTCCTAATCTCTTGAATTTTATTCTTGAGGCTCATTTGTATGGTACTTGTTTGTTGGATGTCCCGTCTTTGACTAAAGCGACTCTTATTATTGATGATCCGCCGCCTCTTGAAACGTTTGAGCAACTTCTTCGGAGCATCCGCCATGTTGAGAAGCTCAGATTATCAGATGAGTGCATTCAGGTCACTTCAATAATTCTACACTTTGGAAATTTGATATTGAGTCACCTCTTTGTATGAAAACTGCCCTTTGATAATTTTTACTATACTTTGAGTTGTTTTGATTGATTCATATCCTATTGAAAAGTGTGAGATTAGAGAAATCAAGTAAACGTCGACCCTTTGGATCTAAGATTCTTTTGGCTTGCTAGACAATTAAGGTAGCAATGCTATGATTATCTGTTTGACTTGAACATAATGTGATGTTGTATTAATTTGCAGTTACTTCACGAGATGAAGGAGAAAGATATGGTTGTGCAGTTTTCGAATGCTAAGTTTCTAAGACTCGCAACTTGTGAAATTGATAAAATGCTTCATGTTCTTGACATGTTTCCTCAGCTGGTGACTTTATTGTTGAAAGTAAATCTACAGAAGTCAAGATTAGCAAGCAGCAAAAGTCAGAAAGAGAAGCAGCGTACCTTTATTTATCTGTCAAAGATTTACCACGGATCCCTTAATCATAGGGATCCTGGTAAGACTTTAATATCATGTAATACATTATAAAAGATGATAGAATTCTTCAGAAATTAGGAGCAATACAACATCAAGAGAAATACAATAACAATCATTTGCTTCTCTTTATCTTTCTCTATGCATTATGATAATAGCATGTTTTAACATGGTATCAAAGCAGGTTCAGCAGGTTCAACCATAGGAACTCAGAAACGAATCATCATCGTTCATAATCCAAAACCAAAACCATTCCTAACCAATACACCAAACCAAAACCTCTGTTCTTCATTTCCTGAAAAAAAATGCCAGGAGAGATTGAAGCCATAAACCAAACAGATTCAAATGAATCAATTCAACAAATCCACAGAATGGATCGAACTTACCCAAATCCACTCGACTGGTGTGAAGAAGGGATCAATAAGCACAGAAAACTGATCGGAAATCACCGATTATTTCAGTTCCTCTCCGGATTTGATAGGAGATATGACAGACTTCGTCGGGACATTCTCAAGGAAGTTCCCTCAGCCGAGTCGGCATTCTCAAGAGTGAGATGGGAGGCCGCCCGGCTACAGCCGGCAACCAACCCGGACCCTTCATCATCGGGAGCCATCGGGACCGGGATTGCCACCGTCCACTGCCATACGCCACGGCCGGAAGACGGTTTTCAGCCGACCACCACCGGCAGAGGTCAGCCAAACCGCTCAGGCAGCTCTTCATCGAACTCTCCGAGATATCAAATTCACCGTCAAACAGCAGCGGCAACTCCTCCGCTGCTGCAGCTGCTGCGGCGCGGATCTGATCAACGGCATCGCCACGCCACGGCCAGGCAGCAACATGTCGCTGACCGCCGACGTGTCGGTGAAGAACCCCAACTTCGCGTCATTCCGGTACCCGGAGACGACGTCGGCGCTGTTCTACCGCGGCGCGGCGGTCGGCAAGGCGCGCGGCCCCGCGGGGAGGGCGCGGGCGCGGCGCACGGCGAGGATGAACGTGACGGTGGAGATGATCGCGGATCGGGTGCTGGCGCAGCCGGATCTCGGGTCGGATATCAACTCGGGGCTCCTGACGCTGGGCAGAATGGAGTATCGGGAATTAAGGGGGAGGCGGCTGGAGGAAATTGGGGAGAATTAAAAGCAGGTATAGGGTTTGGTGTAAACCCTCCATCTTTTCCTTATTATCATAAAAGACCCCATTTTATGCCAACTAACCCCCCAAGTTCCGAGATATTACAAAAGCCACCCCTTGATTCTAATGAATTGCAGAAATTACCCCATGTTATGCAAAAAGACCCACCTACTCTTATTAAATATCAGAATAGCCCCCATTTGCAGCCTAGTCCCTCGAAATTTAGGGATTTATATAGTATACCCCATTTTATGCAAAACCAACCCCAAAAAATGCATAATCATGATATTGACCCTAAAAGGCCTTCAAACTTTTCCGCTGTGTACCAGATGTCAGGTAATAATAGGGATAGAGATAAAGGGTGGATTTTTGATTGTGGAGCCACTGATACAATGACTTTTGATAAAACTGATATTATTAAGTCATCAACATCACATCGTACGCATGTTCAGACTGCAAATGGTGATTTGACTCGTGTTAAAGGAGCCGGAACTATAGAAATTTCCCCTACTTTACGTCTCTCAAATTGTCTTTATGTCCCGTCTCTTTCACACAAACTCTTATCTATTAGCCATGTTACAAAAGAATTCAATTGTACCATGATAATGCATCCCCACTTCTGTTTGCTTCAGGATATCAGGACGGGGGAGATTATTGGGCGTGGCACTGAGCGGGATGGATTGTACTATGTGGATGAGATAGCTCAACAAGGCAAGGTGATGCTGGCTCACGGAACTGCTGACCGGGAAGCCTGGCTTTGGCACCGTCGGTTAGGGCATCCATCCATGGGGTATCTTAAGCTTTTATTTCCTAAATTAATAAAAAATTATGAGAATTTATCTTGTGAAACTTGTGTTTTAGCTAAAAGCCACCGAAAATCTTTTAAGCCTAATGACACACAAGTAAACTCCATATTTTCTCTTGTTCATTCTGATGTTTGGGGTCCTTCACCCGTGGTAGGGGGACAAGGTTTTAAATATTTTCTGTTATTTATTGATGATTGCACTAGGATGACATGGGTATATTTTTTAAAACACAAATCTGAAGTTTTTGAAAAATTTACTCATTTCCATACTATGGTTCAAACTCAGTTTCAGAAAAACATCCAAACCCTTAGAACTGATAATGGGGGGGAATTTGTTAATAATTCAATGAAAATATTTTGTCAAACAAAAGGGATTATTCATCAAACTACTTGCCCCCACACTCCTGAACAAAACGGAGTTGCCGAAAGAAAAAACCGAATTTTACTTGAAATGACTCGTTCTATGATGATTGAGTCTCATGTTCCCTCCTCTTTTTGGCCCGAGGCCGTGAAAACCTCGGCTTACCTTATTAACCGTCTCCCTACTAGGACTCTTAAACTTCAAACACCATTACAGAAATTGTCTACTCTGGCCTCCATACCTCTTGCCCTTACACTTCAACCACGGGTCTTTGGGTGCTCTGTTTTCGTTCACATTCCGAAACATGAACGCACCAAACTCTCTCCTTGTGCAGTCAAGTGTGTGTTTGTAGGTTATGGAGTTAATCAAAAAGGATATAGGTGTTACAATTCCAAAACCCGTCAAATCATCACCACCATGAACTGTGATTTCCTTGAAACTGAGTATTTCTACGATAACCACCTTACCAGTCAGGGGGAGAGTGAGAGTGAGATCGACTTGTTAAGTTGGTTACCAATGCCAGTCTCGGAAGCAGATCCAACAGAAAAAGTTAGCCTTGCCACCGAGCATGTTTCATCCACTCCAGAACAATCTAGTCCGCTGCATGAGCCTATATCTTCTCCGCCACTGATATCTGAGGTAAGATCTTCTGAACCTACTATTGTGGCTTCTGATTCTGCTGATAATATTTCTCAAGTCATTGAAGAAGAACAGGAGGATAATACAGTAGATGGAGATACTGGGAGATATGTGCTACCACCCAGGAGTAATCGGGGTGTACCTCCTAAACGGTATACCCCAGAGAAAATTGTGAGGAATTCGCGATACTCAATTGGGAATATCGCCAAGGGAAACTTGTCCAAAAATGCCACAGCCTATGAAGCGGCCTTATATGATGAGGAGATTCCACAAACAGCAGAGCAAGCCCTGAAGATCGAGCATTGGAGAAATGCTATGAAGAAAGAGATAGGAGCCCTAAACCGAAACCATACATGGGAGAAGTGTAGACTACCAAAGGGGAAGAAAACTGTAGGATGCAGATGGGTCTTCACAATCAAAAGGAGACCGGATGGATCTATTGAGCGTTACAAAGCTCGATTGGTCGCAAAAGGATACACACAGATGTATGGAATCGACTATGAGGAGACCTTCTCACCTGTTGCAAAGATGAACACTGTCAGAGTGCTCCTCTCAATTGCTGCTAATAAGGACTGGGATCTTCATCAGTTCGATGTTACAAATGCTTTCCTACATGGAGAGCTTGAAGAAGAGAGAGAAGTCTACATGGAGGTGCCTCAAGGCTTTTCAGGAGATTTTGGAGAGGGTGAAGTTTGCAAGTTGAAGAAAACCTTATATGGGCTCAAGCAGTCTCCCAGAGCTTGGTTTGGAAGATTCACCGCAGCCATGAAGAAGTTTGGGTACCAGCAAAGCAACTCAGATCACACCTTATTCTTAAAGAAACGAGGTGATCTAATCTCTTGTTTGGTCATTTATGTTGATGACATGATTATAACAGGGGATGACACAGAGGAGATTCAAAAGTTGAAAGAAAGCTTGTTCAAAGAGTTCGAAATGAAGGACTTAGGAAAACTAAAATACTTCCTCGGAATTGAAGTTCTCAGATCAAAGAAGGGGATCTTCATCAACCAGAAGAAGTATACTCTAGATCTCCTAGCTGAAACTGGGATGCTAGATTGCAAGCCAGCAGAAACTCCTATTATCGTAAATCATGGGCTACAAATTGTGGAAGGAGCTCAGTTAGCCGATCGAGGACAATATCAGCGTCTGGTAGGGAAACTTATCTATCTTTCCCATACTCGACCTGACATTGCTTATGCTGTTGGTGTTGTTAGTCAATTCATGCACCAACCACAGGCTGACCACATGGAAGCTGCGCTCAGAATTGTGAGATATTTGAAGAAGACTTTTGACTATGGAGTGCTGTTCAAAAAGGCTGGACACCTTGAGATACAAGCTTATACCGATGCTGACTGGGCAGGAAATCCAAATGACAGAAAGTCAACAGCTGGATACTTTGCATCTGTGGGAGGAAATCTTGTCTCATGGAGAAGCAAGAAACAAAAGGTGGTTGCACTCTCAAGTGCAGAATCAGAATTCAGAGGAATCAAGAGTGGGTTAACCGAAGTCCT
This sequence comes from Salvia miltiorrhiza, assembly GCF_028751815.1. Classification (NCBI taxonomy): domain Eukaryota; kingdom Viridiplantae; phylum Streptophyta; class Magnoliopsida; order Lamiales; family Lamiaceae; genus Salvia; species Salvia miltiorrhiza. Next base: position 3,705,962 of record NC_080393.1, read on the forward strand.
TTGGCTAAGAAGATTGTTGATGGAATTAGGCCTTCACCCAACAAAGACGTGCCAAATGTACTGCGACAACAAGGCTGCCATCAGCATATCTGAGAACCCAGTTCAACATGATAGAACTAAACATGTCGAAGTGGATATGCACTTTATCAAGGAGAAGATTGAGGAAAAGATTGTGGAGCTCCCGTTTGTGAGGTCCGAAGATCAGCTCGCTGATATCTTAACCAAGGCTGTGGACTTCAAAAGTTTTTCAGAAGTTCTTTCCAAGTTGAGTATCGGAAATCCCGTCACTCAACTTGAGGGGGAGTGTTGAAAGTAAATCTACAGAAGTCAAGATTAGCAAGCAGCAAAAGTCAGAAAGAGAAGCAGCGTACCTTTATTTATCTGTCAAAGATTTACCACGGATCCCTTAATCATAGGGATCCTGGTAAGACTTTAATATCATGTAATACATTATAAAAGATGATAGAATTCTTCAGAAATTAGGAGCAATACAACATCAAGAGAAATACAATAACAATCATTTGCTTCTCTTTATCTTTCTCTATGCATTATGATAATAGCATGTTTTAACATTTATATGCTGAACTCGATGAGGTTTCTCCTCCAATTCATTCACTTATTTGGAGTTCTGGATTCTTTGAATTCAAGTCTATATTTATGTTTCTTCTTAGGCTTTTTATTTGATTTTGGGGTTATCGAATTATATCAGGAGAGCTATATTGATTTCATAGATCCAGAGGATCATGAAGCAAATGCGACGTTGTTTACTCCTTCTCTGCTCCATCTAAAGACTGTTGATATTACTTGGCATCTATGCGACGCCTTAATACTTCAAGCCTTAAAAATTATTTTGGAAAATGCTCACGTGCTCGACAAGCTTGTGTTTCGATGGAGTGGAGATCCAGAGATGTTGCGTTGGTTGCGATACATGGATTACTGGGCATACTCCGGAACAATAGAGCTCATCTATATCGAATAGTATTGATCAATTGGCGCTCGCTTTTGGTTTTATGCAGTTGGTTTGTTAATTTGATGTCTTGCTCAGTTTGCTTCTTCGCTTTAATTCGACAATCTATTCTTGTTTCGGTTCTTCTCTTTTGTGGTTTGTAGCAATATAGACTATTATAGCAAACTTGACTTGTTATGTTGCTATGAAATAGTTTTCAATCTATCTTAAACTTAATTGTGTTGATGTTCACTATGTTTATGGTAGAAAATACTGTTGTTTAATATGAATTCTACATCTAGAAAACTCTTGTTCCAAACCTACCATCGAGTTGTGTAGGTGATTGTGATTGACTTGGGGGAAAGGGATTTGGACTTTAATTAGATCTCATTGTTCACATATATGAGTATGCATGCATAGCTTGGATGTCCCTTTGGGAACACCAAGCTTATACTTTTAAATTTACATTTTAGACAATTGTTTTTTCTACCATATTTAATTATATAAAGATGTGCGTTAGTCATAGGTGCAGCTGTAGGCGAAAAAAGTGCTGCTGTTTTTTTTTTTTTTTTTTTTTTTTTTAAATTCTTGTTAAATAGCATGAACTTTAATTAAATATACATCATGCTTTGGAAGAATTCATTTAGTGCTTTTCGGAAATTAGTGACAACATATATCTTCCATCTAGTAGTTTGAAAACAGCATAAGCAAAGAATTGATAGATTATTCTCTTTATGAGAGTCATTAATTGTTGTCGATATGGAATATGGTATTTTGAACTAAATCATGTGTAGCAATTTCGTTTTAAATTTAAGCATCCCCATGTTTAGATATGAATCACATTATCAGATTAGTGCATTAAGCTTTTGACTATAGTTGTTGACCTCTTATCGTAGTGTTTTTGTCATCAATTATTTTTCCTTCTTCTATTTAATTACTTCACCTGGTTGATTATATGATCAAGTTCTCGTTTGGTAGTTCACCATCCATCATATATTTACTAGTTTCTTGGAAAAGAAAAGAAGAAAATGGATAATCGGTAATACAAAATGTATTAATGATCACGTTAAAGAGAACGTGCAACTCCTTCAACCCTCACGATCACGCAAGAACAGCCGATTTCAAGTTTAATTTTCTGCATAACCTAGCCAAAATGGAACCTTAGCCTTTTATATACGAAGGCTTAGTGGACAAGAAACATATGCTACTGTAACGGGCCTTAACAAATAAGCTAATGTAATGGGCCTTGACAGATTGGGATTATTAAATAAATAAGAATAGCTATTCATTATAACGAGTGGGCCCACGAATATCTCGACGCGGGCGTCGCACAGCGAGGCTCGGCTCTAGTTCGACTTGTAGCTCAGCTTCCTCTTCGCGAATCTCAATATCTTCGGTGTGGGCATGGTCAGCAATATCGATGGTCGTATCAATCGGTCTGCTCATTTATGAACACATGATCACACAACATCAGCCTATTTGTTTTAAGGAGTGGATTTTGAAAATACCCTTTTTTTTTTAGTAAATTTAAAAATTGTCCACTAAGATAAAAACTTTTAAAAATGGTCACACTTACCATTTTACCCTTTAAACATCACTCCTTTAAAAATTCGCGTATTTCACAACTAGTCGAATTCACAACTAGATATTTTTGCTTGTGAATTCACAACCATAATTTATTTTGGTTGTAAATTCGAGTTTTAGTTGTGAATTCACAGATCTGGTTGTGAATTCAAGAATATTAAATTGTGGATTCATCGAGCTGGTTATAAATTCAAGAATATTAAGTTGTGAATTCATCAAGCTTGTTGTGAATTCATAGATTTAGTTGTAAATTTAAAAATATTAAGTTGTGAATTAATAGATCTGGTTGTGAATTGAAGAACCTTAAAATGTGAATTCATAAACCTAATTGTGAATTCAACATCATTAATCAACTATTCATAAAATTTTTTCTCTTTCAATCAATTAAATCTCTCAAATAAAATTTGTATATCATCACTGAAAAAATTAGCCTAACAAAAAAGTAGTAATTAAACGAGATACTCAAGAACAAATGCAGAAGAACCAAGGAATCAACCAAATAGCTAAAAAGGAATCAATGTTAGGGTGGCTAATTTTTAAATTTTAATGTTAGGGGTAATTTAGTCATTTAGCACAAAAACTGGCCACTTTTTAAGTTTTTATCTCATAGACTAAATTTTAATTTTACAATATGAAAGTGGACACTTCTATATATTACCTCTATTTTAAATTCTAAATTTAATAGATATAATTATTATTTTTATTTGTAAATTCACATTAAATTAATACTACAAATTTTCTTCTCTTAATTTCCTTAGAAATGAATATACTTTAAAAATATTTAAATTTAAAATAATTATAATTAAACAACCATCTAAACTTTTTTGAAAGGTTAAAAATGTCACCTGCTTAATTTTTTTTTACCAACAAACAATAACAAAATGAAAAAATAGTTTGATGTTCAATATTAGAGATAAATAAGCGAGCAAAAATTAATTTTAACACTTTAAAAACGATTAAATTATTCACTTCAAATTTATTTATTACTCGGAGTCAAAGATTGTAATTTTTTATTTAACATTGAAATTAATATTTTTCATGAATGGAAGTTAACGATTTTTTTAATAAATTAAAATATGAAAAAGAAGAAAGAAATTTTGGAGGGAAGAAGTGAGAGGAGAGAAAAATTTGTAGGTAAAAAAACTCCTCTTTTATATTGTATATACTATATAGATATGACATTTTAAACCAAGCTTGTACTTTTAATTGTGTGATTGGTCGATTTCGTATACCCAACCTAATTCCTAAACAATACTTTCAATAAGTAATTAGCAAATCAAATTAAAAAAAAAATTGAATAATTTAAACTAATATGGACATAATAGAAATACACAAAATTCAGAAATAATCTTGAGCATCGCATGATTTATCTTTTGCATGTCTTGCATTGAGAAAATGTTTAATTGTAGAATCATGCCCAAACTATATAGCTAAGTTACACTAGCTTGGAATGATTACCAATGGCACAAAACTAGAGTCTTTATAATTTTGTGATATGTTTTGCAAAAATGTTTGTAAAAAAAACTCAGCTGATCGTTAACATTTTTCGAACGAAAAATCATCTAAAAGGTTACTTTCGAGGCATTTGCATTTATTAGTATATCAAATTGTCTCAATCCATATGGAATATGTTATTTTGAATTAAATCATGTATTGCAATTTCATTTCAAAGCATCCCCCATGTTTAGATATGATTCCTTAATTCCTTCTATTTAATTACTTGACCTGGTTAATTATATTCTCAAGTTCTCGTTGGTAGTTCACCATCTAATCATATATTTACCACTCAAAAGTATAATGTCTAATGAATTTATTGAGGTAAATGTGTTGCAGTTTCTTGGAAAAGAAAAAAAGAAAATGAATAATCGGGCTGCTCAATTATGAACACGTGACCACAAAATAGAAATAAAGATAAATTGAAAACTAATTGTGCTCACAACATCTCAGCAGTGACGCTTCTTCTAAACATAAACATACATAACACATCTAATCAAGAAACCTCTATGGTTTAAGGGCCACATGTTCGATTATAATGAGCTCTACAGTTGGGGAGCATCTTGGCAAACTTCGCACCTTCTCTTCAGCCATTAGAAACAGCTCATGATTATCTCTATAATATACAAGATGCAACACCATCTTGTGGAGAAAGGGAGCCTTTCGCAAGAGATATTCTATAGATTCAAATATTGAGGGATCTTCTGCAAACCAAGTGATCTCAACTGTATTTAGGTGGAACAGAAAGGCACGAGGGAATGTCGTTGCCTTCCTAAAGATGGGTTTTAAATTATGCAAAGCCTGAAACAAATAAATTTGTTAGTACTCAAGAAGATGTTAATCCAAAAACCCTAGCCCCGAAAATCGAATTAAGCCCACGTTTGGTTGTATGTTTTTAGAGATTGGAAAGGGAATCAAGTAATTGAATCCATTACTTGTTGTTTGGTTTGGGTAATGAGATAATCATTACCCTTACTTGAGGGTAACCCAATCACCTAATTTGTTACCCCTCAAAATAGAGGGGAAACAAAAGAAAGGGAATCCCTTACTAATGTTTCATTTCTATTGTTAAACAAAACACTCAATAAAAGTAATGGTTATTATTACCATTCCACTCCTTTATTTGATTTCATTCCCTTTCCATTCCTCTACTTGAACCAAATGAGCACTAAAATGACTAAAAATTAAGATCTAGACTCCACATTATAAGTGGATAAAAGAGAAATTAACCTTGTCTAGACGAAAAACGAATGTCTTGAGCTGAGGAAACATCTCAAGAAGACCAAGAAGATCAAGAAGACAATATACGCTCATGTCCCACTCTTGCATTAGAAACTCAACATTCGGAAATTGGAGAACCATATATTTCTTCTTCATGTCGAGAAGTGACTGCGGGTACAAAACATGAGACTCAAGTCAAAAACAGACCACAGCATTGCTAACTAAGTGAAAACAAATGCAAAATAATGACAAATGCAAGGCACGAAAGTTAAAATTGCACTAGCTAGATGACCAATTCGACTCTTTAATTGTATTAATCACATCATAAGGCAATAATGGGAATGAGAAATCTAACCTCAATGTGACAATTCCTAAACGTGACCTCCTTAACATGGCAGATGCTTCGAAGAATCTGATAGTACACTTCAAGATCGTCATGAAGCGGACGGAAGATGCTTCGAAGAGTCTGATAGGACACTTGATTAGTCGGATAATCAGATTTATAAGTAAGAAAAGCTTTAGTCAAAGATGGGACATAAAATAAACAGCCACCACCAGCAACAACATATTCTCCAATCACTAGAGTCAAAAGATTAGGAGCCCAAATACTCAGGATTGCCTTTACATCAACAGGACCATCAATTTTGAGCTTCTTCAAACTAATAGATCGGATACTGAAGTTTTCATCACTTTTAACTATCACAGACAATGTCATCTCTTCCAAGCAAGGGGCCCCTAATAGAAGTTTGTTCACGGCATCATCGCACGAGGAATTTGGGACTTTAATACATAAACTCTTGAGTCGATTCCACTGCACACTGCCCCCAATCTCTAACGAACAATAACAACCAAGGTGTAATTCTGTTATGGAGGAGCATGAATACAAACGCTGAGGTGGGCAGTAGTATGGGGTACGGTCAAATGAAAGAACTATAATATGTAGCTCTTCCACTTGTTTTTCGACCGTAAAAAGCAGCCACGAATCAACATCACTAAAACAAAACTCCTCATAGGACAACTGAAGGTAGAAGCCCACAATCTTTGCACCTCTCCATCTCACAAGAACTCGATAAATAAAATGTGGATTTTCATGTACGAATTTCAGGCGGGGCACGGTGGTCCAAAGATCTCTCCAACGTTTGGAGAGAAATGTTGTTCTAACAGCATACCGCGTTTCCAATAGTGAGAGAATCTCAAGAATTAAGGAGTCAGGTAACGCACTTAATCGATCCCTCACACCCACTTTCAAAGCTGCAGCTTCCTGACATAAGCCCATATTTGAGAGAGAATCAGACAAAGAACAAAAGTAGAAGATCATATTTATCACATGAACTATCAGAAAAGAAGGCAAGCAGTGTATACGATAAGAAAGCAGATGCACATTCTTTCCAGAAAATATTAACTCATTCCTCCAGAAAATTAATGTCACACTTACCACTTGTTGATCAATAAGGCTCGAAGAAGTCATTGATGGCGAAGCCTTTTCTCTGTAAACAACACAAGAGTCTGTGAGTAAAGTAGGAAAGTAATGTCGGCAGGGGCTGGGCGACGAAGGGAGGCGAGCATCCAAGAGAATAAATTCCGGCGATGATTTCGCCGGAAGAGGAAGGGGAGATGGCTGCACGTGGGAGAGAGAGGGGTGGGCGGTGGTGAGAGTGAGGGGAAGAGAAGAAGAGCTAGAGTGAGAGAGGGAGCCGATGGGTTTGGAGAGAGAGAGAGAGAGAGTTTTCCTCTTTAAAAAAGTTATTTTTGATTTAATTGTTTTAGGGTTTTCCTTATAAATTGTTGTTGGGCTTTATTTTAATCAAATCAGTTGGGCTCTTTTAATTAAACTGATGGGCCGATTTTTGCCTTTAAATATGGGGTGATTTTATTCACAACCGCCATTTCACTCTTTATATCCCCATCCTTAAAATATTAATAATAATTAGGATTAATTACCGTAAAAATCATATACTTTTTCGATTTTTGGTTATTTCTCATGACAAAAAAAATCTGAACAGAAATCCATGAATTGAAAAATTAATTGCAATTTTCCCCAAATTGAATCCGAGGTGGCAATCGGATTTCCAGCGTGTCATTGCCGGGAATTGAACGAGACGGCGCCGTTTTAATTATAATTAAACGACATCATTTTATGATTTTTTGACAATTGAATTACAAAATCTGAAGCTTAGGGTTCGTCGAAGCTTAGGGTTCGGCGATTCCTTTGGTGTAGAAATGTAAAGGTTGGTGTTTTTTTTTTGCATATTTGTGTTTTAGGTTGATCTTGTTGACTTGACCATGCCTTCTAAAAAATCTGGAAATGGAATGCTAAAAAAATGGTAGCCAGAGTTGACCAAGGCCACCAGAGCTGACAACTCGCCAAAGTAGATTTCCATCGCCAGAGCGGTCAAGGAAGCCAGAGCTGACCTACTCGACAGAGCGAACCATCACTCATAAGGCTGCCAGAGCTGATAGAACTAGCAATTACGTGCTGATAAGGCCGCCAACGCTGGCGACCTTGCAATGAGGGTTTTGGGTTGAGGTGAGGTGGAAAACTAGGGGTTTAGGTGAGGTGGAAAATTATAAGGTAATGTGGCTGCCATGTCATGATTTTATTTTAATACTTGGAATCAATTAAGCCACGTTGGATCGGAGCTCCATTGGAGATTGCCGGAAAATGGACGCGGGGGAAAATTGCAATTAATTTTTCAATTCATGGATTTCTGTTCAGATTTTTTTTGTCATGGAAAAAAACCAAAAATCGAAAAAGTATATGGTTTTTACGGCAATTAACAAAATTTATGGGATATGAACAACTACCTTTTCTTCTTCTTTTCTTTTGACTAGTATAGATTGCTCGGTTTCGGTACATAGAGCCCAGATAATAAAGTGAAATAGTGTTGCAAAAAACAATTTGCAAGAGATTTTATAAATGGAATTATGAGGGGTCTTCTGCAGACCAAGTAATATGACATATAGCTAACTTGATATTACTATGAAGTTAGTATGAAATATAATAAAAGATATCTTAAATCAAATATATATCACACCTTATTTCATAACGCGTACCAAACGAGTCGCTAATATATATGAAAAACATGAATATTCATCAACGGGGATGCCGCTTAAAAACGTAATTGAAAGCAAATGCTGACTCCATATCTAGAAACAGATAATGCAAATAACCAAAACAGGATCAGTAAAAAGTAATTAAAGCAAATGCTGACTCCATTTATAATAAGCTCCGTTGAGTAATTGAAACGATTTGTATTTGGTTATAATAACCTCAGCAGTTGGGGAGGATCTTGGCATACTTCGCACCTTCTCTTCGACCATTAAGTAGTACTTGCGATTTTCTCTACACGACGACGTAAGACGAAACACGAGCTTGTGGAGCAAGGGAGCATTTTGCAAGAGAAATTCTATAAATGGAATTAGTGAGGGGTCTTCTGCAGACCAAGTACTCTCAACTGTATTTAGATGGAGCAGTGAGGGACGGGGGAATGTCGTCCTAACGATGGGATCAAAATCCTCCAACTATAAAAGAAATAAATTTAGTACTCAAGAAGATGTTAAATCCAAAAAACCCCACCCCCAAAAATTGAATTAAATTCCTAAGAAGAGCAAAAGACATATTTACATGCATATCAATTATGGAGATGAACTATGACACTCACTCCACAAAAGTGGATAAAAAAGTGAAATTAACCTGGTATTGAGAAAATTTTAAAATCTTCAGCTTAGGAAACATCTCAAGAAAATCAAGAAGCTCTAGAAGATCAAGCTGACCCCATGTCTCCTTGCTCTTGTGTTCTAGAAACTCTGCATCCGGAAATTGAACAACCATATCTTTCTTCTTCAAGGCGAGAAGCAACTGTAGGTACAATAATAAGCAAATTAACAACAAAAGCCTAGCAAGAAAGTTAAATTGCACTAGCTAGTCCAATTTGCCTTTTTAATCACATCATAAGACATTGATAATGGGAATAGAAATCAAACCTTCATGTTCAAGTCCGATAAATAAACTTTCTTAACATGGCAGATGCTTCGAATAAGGTGATAGAACGTTTCAAGAGGCGGATCATACACCTCACAAAATCGACAAAAAGATGCATAAGTTAAAGATGGGACATCAAACAAACAACTACCACCATTAACAACATCTGCACTAATTTGTAGAGTCAAGAGATTAGGAGCCCAAATTCTCAGCATTGCCATTATGTCAATATTAAGCGGCCTACTGTTATGGTCGATTATGAGATTCTTCAAACTAGTAGATCGGATACTGAAGTTTTCAACAATTTTATCAATCAACAATATCATCGTTTCCAAGCGAGGTGCACCCGAGAGAAGTTTGTTAAAGACATCATCACACGAGAGGTATTTAAAACTTCAAGATATAAACTCTTGAGACGATTCCACTGCACACTCCCCTCAATCTCCAACCAACAACAAGCAAGGTGTAATTCTGTAATGGACGAGCATGAATACAAACACTGAGGTGGGCAGTAATGGGCATCGAGATGAGCTTCAAAATCTACATATAGCTCTTCCACTTGTTTTTCGACGGCAAAGAGCAGCCACGAATCAACATCACTAGAAGTAGGCAGCTGATCAAACCAAGAAAGGTAGAAGCTCACGATCTTCACACCTCTAAATCTCGCAACAACTCCACAAATGAAATTTCTACCTTCTTCGACGAATTTCAGACGGGGAACGGTGGTCCAGAGATCTCTCCAACGTTTGGAGAGAAATGTTGTCGTGAAAGCATACCGCGTCTCCAACAGTGAAAGAATCATGAGGATTAAGGAGTCGGGTAACTCACTTAGTCGATCACGGTGATCATGAGACCGCCAGGAATACATGACTATGCGCTCAAATTAAACTCAAAAAATACCTACTTTCTGAGATGTGATTTCAACAATGAGAGCAGTGGTGGTGGCTGATCACCAGCAGCGAGTTATATAAACCCTAATTTTTACTAGCATATTTTTCTCAAATCAGTTTACTGATATTATTATTATTATTAAATCTCCTATCCTATAATAAATCCTTTCTACCAAATTCAAGTGTAAAACTCTGAAGCGTAACAAAAATAAAGGCCCAAAGATTTGGCCCAAGTTGAATGCGTCAAAGTTTTAATTTCACGACGACGTTTGGCGGTATAATATGAAACTCTCCTTTCCCCAAATTTTGAAAGAACTGGCTAGTTTTGAGCCCTAGCTAACTCAAACAATGGATCAATCGCAGGAATCCGAATTAGGCAGCCTCGATCGACTGAGCGACTTACCCGATGCCTTAATTCTTGAGATTCTTTCGTTGTTGCCGTCGTCGATTCGTGATGTAGTTAGGACTACTATTCTCTCGAAACGTTGGAAAGATCTCTGGACCACCGTCCCCCGCTTTGATTTTGATTTTTGTGATGAAGATCCAAACTTTATCCGTGGGGTTCTTGCACAATGGAAAGGTGCCAAGATTCTCGATTTTAGCTTGTATTTCATTGATCGTGATCCTCCTAGTAGTCATATTATCGATTCGTTGCTTCTATTAGCCATGGAAAAACAAGTGAAGGAGCTAACTGTACAGTTGAAACCAAGTATGTCGATAGAATACTACGCACCTCAGCGTTTGTATTCATGCTTGTCGCTTACAACACTATCCCTTTCTTATTGTTCGATCCAAATCGAGGAGAATGTCCAGTGGAATCAACTCCGTAGCTTAACATTGGAACATGCGGATTCCGTGAAGGTGAGTGCAGTCACCATGAACCGAATCCTGTTGGCTGCTCCTCGCTTGGAGCAATTGATTTTGCGGCCTTTGGAAGTTACTGAAGACTTTTATATCGTATCTGCTAGTCTTAAGTTCCTCGAAATAGGACTTGGTGATTATGATCATTCTGTAGTTTATGCAGTTCTGGGAATTTGGGCTCCAAATCTCTTGCTTTTTGAGTTTTCAGGTGATGTTTATGGTATTTGTTTGTTGGGTGTCCCGTCTTTAACTACTGCGACGCTTGATTTTATTGATGAGCCGCCGCCTCTTGAAACGTTTTACCAACTTCTTTGGAGCATCCGCCATGTTACGGACCTCACATTATCAGATGTGTGCACTCAGGTCACTTTGAAAATTCTCTACTTTGGAAAAAGTTTGATGTTTAGTCACCCTCTTGATAATTTGTGTAAAATTTGGACTTTCATAATGTTTATGATTTGAGTTGACTTGATTGATTCATATCCTACTGCAATGCTATGGTTATCTCTTTATGACTTGAACATAATGTCATGTTGTATTAATTTGCAGTTACTTCACGAGATGAAGGAGAAAGATATGTTTGTGCAGCTTTGGAATGTTAAGTTTCTAAAAGTCACAACTTCTAAAGTCGATAAAATGCTTCATGTTCTTGACATGTTTCCTCAGCTGGTGACTTTATATGCTGAACTCAATAAGGTTTCTCCTTCATTCACTTATTTGGAGTGTTGGATTCTTTATTACGTCAACTTATCCCAATGTATTTCGTTTCCATAATTCATCTATTGTATCACTTTGGGGTTTTTAATTCAATTCTATATTACGTTGACTCCGAGGATTTTTTAGGATAGTAACTTAAGTCCATTTGAAAATTAGAACAAGAATTTGTGAGATTGTAAAATTAGGACACTAAATAAGTGTTGCATCTGCAGGTCGGCCATTATCGAATTTTCGGGATTACCCGCACCAACCAAAGCACATGACAACCTGCACGGAGGGGTTGATAATGTGGCAAGCAAGTCATTTTTAGGTCTCCAGATAGGATGTCATGTGCTTGGTCCGTGTGGGAAAGTCCGAAAATTCGATAAATGGCCGAGAAATGTCCCGCGGATGCCAACACTTATTATTAGTGTCCTATTTCTACAAACCCGAATTTTTTTTGTCCTAATTTTCAAATGAACCTAAGTTGCTGTTCTAAAAAATCCTCTGACTCTATTTATGTTTCTTCTTAGGCTTTTTATTTGATTTTGGGGTTTTCGAATTATAATGTATCTTTTTACTTGTCAGTGGAGCATGGATCAAGAGTTTGATGAGGCAAACACGACGCTCTCTACTTCCTCTCTGCTCCATCTAAAGACAGTTAATATTGAGTGGTATCTATGCGACGCCTTGATACTTCCATTCTTAAAAACTATTTTGGAAAATGCTCGCGTGCTGGAGGAGATTGTGTTTCGATGGAAGGGGAATCCAGAGATGTTGCCTGGGTTGCCAGATTTGTGGGAATCCTACCAAACAACAGATCTCATCTTTATCTAATATTGATCAATTGGCACTCGCTTTTGGTTTTATGCAGTTGGTTTCTTAATTGATGTCTTGCTCAGTTTGCTTTATTTCACAATCTATCTATTCTTGTTTCGGTTCTTCTCTCTTTTGGTTTGTGGTTTATGTTATGTAATTATAAGCAACATAAACTATTGCTATTTATAGCAAAATTGACTTGTTATGTTGATGCAGTGCTTTTGCCATGAAATAGTTTTCAATCTATCTTTTACTTATATTGTGTTGATGAGCACTACATATGTATGTTTTTGGTGTAAAATATTGTTGTTTAATATGAATTCAACACCTAGAACTCTTGTTCGAAACCTACCGTGGAGTTGTAGGTGATTGTAATCAATGTAGTTAACAAGTACATTAAGGTCTACGAGATTTCGATATCAATGTAGTTATCATTATCGTACTATGTGACATTTTAAACCAAACTTGTACTTTGAATTGTGTGATTGGTCCATTTTGTATACCCTACTTAGCTAACTCCTAAACATATCTATCAATAGAATACAAGTAATTAGCAAACAAATTAATAAAAGTTGAATAATTTAAATTAAAATAGACACAATTGAAATACACAAAATTCGGAAATAATATTGAGCATCGCATGATTTAGGGCATCCACTCTTAAAAGTGGTCCCCACCACTTTTGAGCCAACACCCCACATTGGAGAGCCAACTCCTTAGCTCTTAAATTTTGAATTTTATTTTGCATTTAATCTTGATGTTATTTTTAATTAAAATTAATATTAAATTTAACAACTTAATGGATGAGATAGATAAGATTGATAAGAGTGATAGGATTGGGGGTGATTAAATAATCTACCCAACTTTGGAGTGATAATCAATCACTCATTTGGGTGATTAGATACGGCTCAAGTTATCAATCACGGGCTTTTTCATGCAAATCAAACATTTAATTAAGATGGATTATTTTATCAATCATGTATTATTACTCAAACCAAACACCTCCTATAAATAGTGAAGCTATATTTAGTTGAAATTATATTGAATTAATCCACATTGAAAAATGTATGATTCTCTACTATGAGAAAGTACACTATAAATAGTGAAGCTACACTTAATTGAAATTATATTGAATCCCACAATGAAAAATGTATAATTATCTACCATGTGTAGTGCACTATAAATAGTGAAGCTACATTTAGTTAAAATTTAAATTTAAATTTCTCTTTTTATATGATTTTTACAACAAAAAAATTAATTAAAAAACTGTAATTTTTTTTAAAGGGTCGTGCATTGCACTCGCCCTTCAAAATGCCGAGCGCGGTGGGAGAAGCGGGTGTGGAGAGGAGGTGTGCGGCATTGGGGGGAGGGAGGGGAGGGCGCACGTGCCAGGCCTGGGCCGACGTCCGCGCCCCCCACTGTGGGTGCTCTTGTGTTTAGTATGTCTTGAATTTTGAGAAATTGTATAATTAATTGTAGAATCATGCCCAAAGTATAGCTAAATTACACTTGGAATGGTTTTTTTTTTAAAGGTAAAGGTGAATATATTGCAAAAAATGAGTACAAGGGGTACTCAAAACCAAATACAGTGTACAATGTAAGGAAATAAAAAACAAAGGACTAGACGAGTTTAGCCGGAAAACATTTGCTGGCATCGCCAACCCACTCATGATATGTGTGGCAGAACACAATGGGACTCATTGCCTTTGTCCAACTCTATGTACAAAAAACAATATCATCAATTGTTATAGTAACATCGTGGATCTCATCTTTGAAAATTATCTCGTTTCTTACTTTTCAAAGCTTCCAACAAACACATTGTCAAATAGCATTGAAAATTATCATTCCACCCTTGTTCCCGACTATCTCAACAAACTCAAAAACGTGATTCAAAATCGACGTTGCACAAATGAATGGGATCTTCAACCAATTGCATACCTTATTCCACACCAAAACAGAAAAAGAGCAGAGCAATTGAGCAATTGTGATTGCTGTAATTCTTCTCTTCATCCGATTTTCTTTAGTGGGATTTGGTCCTGAATAGTTTTCCAGATGAAGGATGACACTTTGTACATGATGCATTTTAATCAATTCTCTTGGAAGCCGTCAATATGTTATATCCACAATCATCGGAACTTTGTGAAGAAGAAAATACATCTCCTTAGTTGAAAATTACACTTGGAATGATTACCAATGGCACGAAACTAGAGTCTTTAATTTTGTGATATGTTTTGCAAAAATGTTACTTCTGATATATGTAAAAAAAACTCTAATCGTTAACATTTTTGGAACGAAAAATCATCTAAAATGTCCTGTACTTTCGAGGCATTTGCATTAGTATATCAAGTTGTTATTATTATTATTATTATTATTATTATTATTATTATTATTATTGGATAAACTAACACTATTAATAAAGAAATTTAAGGCCGCATCACAGAGGACTCGAACCTAAGACTTTTGGTCTTGGACATTAACCATTTATCGTTTGGCCAACATACATATGTACAATTATTAACTTTTTATCTTTAAGGATGTCTTTAATTCGAATCGCACCTACATTGATGTGGGCTATTGTTTCATTTTACTTAAGAAAATGGTGAAAATCTAAATTAAATTAGTTGGGACACTATTTGCGCATAGAATTACATACATGGTAAATATTTATTTTTAACCATTGACATATATATACATAGGGGGCGGATCAACAAATCAAGAGATATATAAAGACCAAAATAGTTTCTGAAATTGGTCCATACCAAATTGAATTGTTCAAATTTTATTTCCATAGCCTACCAAGAAACAATTTTTTGAGAATATTGCCATAGGTGCAGCCGTGATGTTTTTTCTTTTTCTTTTTCTTTTTCTATACTTTAAAACTGATTCTTATAAAACAACATGAATAATCATATATTTACCAGTTTCTTGGAAAAGAAAAGAAGAAGAAAATGAATAATCGGGCTGCTCATTTATGAACACGTTCACACAACGAAATAAAGATAAATAAATTGAAATCTAATTGTGCTCACAACATCAGCAGGGATGCTTCTTCAAAACATAACATACACATCTAAAAAGAATAACAGATCAACACAAATTAAGAAACCTAGCTCTTTGATTCATCGACCACATGTTCGATTATAATGAGCTCTACAGTTGGGGAGGATCTTGGCAAACTTCGCACCTTCTCTTCTACCATTAGAAACAGCTCATGATTATCTGTATCATATACAAGATGAAACACCATCTTGTGGAGAAAGGGAGCATTTTGCAAGAGAAACTCTATAGATTGAATTATTGAGGGATCTTCTGCAGACCAAGTAATCTCAATTGTATTTAGATGGAGCAGTGAGGGACGGGGCAATGTCATCTCAACGATGGGATTAAAAATATACAAATCCTGAAAGCAAACTATTAAATGTTAATCCAAAAACCCTACCCCGAAAATCGAATTAAATGACCAATATATGGAGAAGAATTAACCTTGTGTTGATGAAAAATGAATATCTTGAGCTCAGGAAACATTTCAAGAAGACCAAGAAGATCAAGAAGATGATATTCGCTTGCGTCCCAGTACTCTTGTATTAGAAACTCAACATTCGGAAATTGAAGATCCTTATCTTTCTTCTTCATGTCCAGAAGCGACTGCACGTACAAAACATGAGATTCAAGCCAAAAAGAGACCACACCATTGCTAACTAAGTGAAAACAAATGCAAAATAATGACAAATTGCATTAGCTAGACCAATTCGACTAGGCAATAATGGGAAGGAGGAATCAAACCTCAATGTGCAACTGCGAAAATGTAACCTCCTTAACATGGCAGATGCTTCGAAGAATCTGATAGAACGATTCAAGAGGAAGCGGAGAAGACGGATGATGATCATATACATAAGTAAAAAAAGCTTCAGTCAAAGATGGGACATAAAATAAACAATCACCGCCACCAATAACATTTTCTCCAATCTCTAGAGTCAAAAGATTAGGAGCCCAAATTCTCAGGATTGCCTTTCTATCTTTACAATCAATTTTGAGGTTCTTCAAGCTAATAGATCGGATACATAAGTCTTCATCAATTTCATAAATAAACAATGACATCTCTTCCAAGCGAGGGGCGCCCAAGAGAAGTTTGTTCATGGCATCATCACCCAAGTGATTCACAAAAATACATAAACTCTTGAGACGATTCCAATGTACGGTGCCCTCAATCTTGAACCAACAATAACTAAGGTCTAATTCTGTAAGGGAGGAGCATGAATACAAACACTGAGGTGGAAAGTAAGTGATATCGAATATACGTGACAACCAACCCACATGCAGCTCTTCCACTTGTTTTTCGACCGCAAAAAGCAGCCACGGATCAATATCCCTAGTAGGACTCCAATAGTCCAAACTAAGGTAGAATCTCACCAACTTCACACCTCTCCATTTCGCAACAACTCCACAAATAAAATCTGGATGTTCATATTCAAATTTCAAGCGGGGAACGATGGTCCAAAGATCTCTCCAACGTTTGGAGAGAAATGTTGTTCTAACAGCATACCGCGTATCCAACAGTGAGAGAATCTCAAGAATTAAGGAGTCGGGTAACTCACTTAGTCGATCATGAGACTGCCAGGAATCCATTGCTACTTGTTTAACTATGCACTCAAATTAAACTCAAAAAGCCCTACTTTCTAAGATGTGATTTCAAAACTGAGAGCGGTGGCGGTGGCTGATCACCAGCAGCGACTTATATAAACCCTAATTTTTACAAGCGTATTTTTCTCAAATCAGTTTACTATTATTACTATTAAATCTCCTATCCTATAACAAATCTCTTCTACCAAGTTGAAGCGTAACAAAAATAAAGGCCCAAAGATTTGGCCCAAATTGACTGCGTCAAAGCTTTAATTTCACGACGACGTTTGGCGGTATAATATGAAACTCTCCTTCCCCAAATTTTGAAAGTGGCTAGTTTTGAGCCCTAGCTAGTCAAACAATGGATCAATCGCAGGAATCCGAACCAGGCAGCCTCGATCGACTGAGCGACTTACCCGATTCCTTAATTCTTGAGATTCTTTCGTTGTTGTCGTCCTCGATTCGAGATGTTGTTAGGACAACTATTCTCTCGAAACGTTGGAAAGATCTCTGGACCACCGTCCCCCGCTTTAAATATGATTTCCGTGATGAAGATCCAAACTTTATCCGTGGGGCTCTGGTACAATGGAAAGGTGCCAAGATTCTCGATTTTAGCTTGTGTTTCATTCACAACGATCCTCCTAGTAGTGATATTATCGATTCGTTGCTTCTATTAGCGATGGAAAAACAAGTGGAAGAGCTAACTGTAGATTTGAAACCAAGTATGTCGATGGAATACTACGCGCCTCAGCGTTTGTATTCATGCTCGTCGATTACAAGACTATGCCTTTCTTATTGTTCTGTACAAATCAAGGAGAATGTGCAGTGGAATCAACTCGTTAGCTTAACATTGGAACATGTGGATTCGGTGAAGGTGAGTTCAGTCACCATGAGCCAAATCCTGTCGGGTGCTCCTCGCTTGGAGCAATTGATTCTGTGGCCTTTGGAAGTGAATGAAGACTTTTATATCGTATCTACTAGTCTTAAGTTCCTCGAAATCGGACTTGGTGATTATAATCATTCTGTAGTTTATGAAATTCTGGGAATTTGGGCTCCAAATCTCTTGTTTCTTGAGTTTTCAGGTGATATTTATGGTATTTGTTTTTTGGATGTCCCGTCTTTGACTCATGCGAGGCTTGATTTTATTGATGAGCCGCCGCCTCTGGAAACGTTTGACTATCTTCTTTGGAGCATCCGCCATGTTACGGACCTCACATTATCAGATGTGGGCATTCAGGTCACTATGAACATTCATATCCTATTGAAATGCTATGGTTATCTCTTTATGACTTGAACTTAATGTGATGTTGTGTTAATTTGCAGTTACTTCACGAGATGAAGGAGAAAGATATGTTTGTGCAGTTTTCGAATGTTACGTTTCTAAACGTCACAACTTCTAAAGTCGAGAAAATGCTTAATGTTCTTGACATGTTTCCTCAGCTGGTGACTTTATATGCTGAACTCGATGAGGTTTCTCCTCCAATTCATTCACTTATTTGGAGTACTGCTGGATTCTTTATTACATCAATTAATTTATCCCAATGTATTTCGTTTCCATAACTGATCTATTGTATCACTTTGAGGTTTTTAATTCAATTCTATATTTATGTTTCTTCTTAGGCTTTTTATTTGATTTTGGGGTTTTCGAATTATATGCATCTTTTTGACTAAATCATCCTTGGATCAAACTTGTCAGCTGGGGAGCAACATGGATCAAGAGTTTGATGAGGCAAACGCGACGTTCTCTACTTCCTCTCTGCTCCATCTAAAGACGGTTCATATTGCTTGGTATCTATGTGACGCCTTGATACTTCCATTCTTAAAAATTATTTTGGAAAATGCTCGCGTGCTGGAGGAGATTGTGTTTCGATGGAAGGGAAATCCAGAGATGTTGCCTGGGTTGCCAGATTTGTGGGAATCCTACCAAACAACAGATCTCATCTTTATCTAATATTGATCAATTGGCACTCGCTTTTGGTTTTATGCAGTTGGTTTCTTAATTGATGTCTTGCTCAGTATGCTTTATTTGACAATCTATCTATTCTTGTTTCGATTCTTCTCTCTTTTGGTTTGTGGTTTATGTTATGTAATTTTAAGCAACATAAACTATTGCTATTTATAGCAAAATTGACTTGTTATGTTGACGCAGTGCTTTTGCCATGAAATAGTTTTCAATCTATCTTTTACTTAATTAATTATGTTGATATATATGTTTTTGGTATAAAATACTGTTGTTTAATATGAATCAACACCTAGTACTCTTGTTCGAAACCTACCGTGGAGGTGTAGGTGATTGTAATCAAATGTAGTTAACAAGTACATTATGGTCTACGAGATTTCGATATCAATGTAGTTATCGTTATATCGTACTATATGACATTTTAAACCAGAGGTGGTCTTGGGTACACTCGGGTGTACCGTACAATCGGGTTACATTTTCACTTAAACTTTGACTTGCACCATGATTTGAACCCATATTTTAACCTAATCCATATAAATAATATTCTCTCCGTCCACGAAAGAACTTCCTATCTTTTCTTTCCTTTTTGGGACGTCAACAAAAGAACTTCCTACCTATTTTTGGACTATACCCCACCACTTATAATCCTCTTACTTTTCACTTTTTACAACTCTCAATATTAATTATAACACATTTTCACCACTCTCAATACACTCAACTACCTTTTATCCACTCTTAATACACTCAACAATATTTTTTCTTAAAACCCGTGGCACTCCCTCCTAGGAAGTTCTTTCATGGACGGAGGGAGTACTATATTGAGTACGGGTCAACCCGATTGTACGATACACTCAGATGTATTCAAGATTTTGTGTTTAAACCAAGCTTGTACTTTTAATTGTGTGATTGTCCATTTTGTATACCCTACTTAGCTAATTCCTAAACATATCTATCAATAGAATACAAGTAATTAGCAAATCAAATTAATAAAAGTTGAATAATTTAAATTAAAATAGACAAAATTGAAATACACAAATTCGGAAAATAATCTTTGAGCATCGCATGATTTAGGGCATCCACTCTTAAAAGTGGTCTCCGCATTGGCTCTTATATTTTATATTTTATTTTGTATTTAATCTTAATGTTATTTTTAATTAAAATTAATATTAAATTTAACAACTTAATGAATGAGACAAATAAGATTGATAAGAATGATATATAGGATTGGGGGTGATTAAATAATCTACCCAAGTTTGGAGTGATAATAAATTACTCATTTGGGTGATTAGATGCGAGTCAAGTTATCAATCACGGGTTTCATCATGCAAACTAAACATTTAATTAAGATGGATTATTTTATCAATCATGCATTATCACTCAAACGTCCAAACGCCTCCTACAAATAGTGAAGCTACATTTAGTTGAAATTATATTGAATTAATCTACATTGAAAAATGTAGGATTCTCTACCATGAGAAAGTACACTATAAATAGTGAAGCTACACTTAATTGAAATTATATTGAATCCTACAATGAAAAATGTATAATTCTTTATTATGTGTAGCAAAAAAAGTTAATTAAAAAACAATAATTTTTTAAAAAGGGCCGTGCATTGCACGTGCCTTTCAAAATGCAGAGCGCAGTGGGAGAAGCGGGTGTGGAAAGGAGATGTGCGGCATTGGGGGGGGGGGGGGAGGAGGGCGCACGCGCCAGGCCCGGGCCAACATCCGCGCCCTCCACTGTGGATGCTCTTATCTTTAGTATGTCTTGAACTTTGAGAAATTGTATAATTAATTGTAGAATCATGCCCAAAGTATAGCTAAATTACACTTGGAATGATTTTTTTTTTTTGTGAAAGGTAAAAGTGAATATATTGCAAAAAATGAGTACAAGGGGTACTCAAAACCAAATACAGTCTAAGGAAAAAATAAAACAAAATTAAAAAAACAAAGGACTAGACGAGTTTAGCCGAAAAACATTTGCTGGCATCGCCAACCCACTCATGATACATGGGGCAGAACTCAATGGACTCATTGCTTTTGTCCAACTCTATGTACAAAAACCAATATCATCAATCGTTCTAGTAACATCACGGACCTCATCTTTCAAAATTGTATTTAGATGGAGCAGTGAGGGATGGGGGCAATGTCATCTCAACGATGGGATTAAAAACTGAAAACAAACTAGTAATTTATTAGTACTCAAGAAGATGTTAAATGCCCAATATATGGAGAAGAATTAACCTTGTGTAGACGAAAAATGAATATCTTGAGCTCAGGAAACATCTCAAGAAGACCAAGAAGATCGAGAAGATAATATTCGCTTACGTCCCACTCTTGTATGAGAAACTCAACATTCGGAAATTGAAGAACCATATCTTGTTTCTTCATGTCGAGAAGCGACTGCAGGTACAACATGAGATTCAAGTCAAAAAGAGACCATGGCATTGCCAACTAAGTGAAAAACAAATGCAAAATAATGACAAATTAAATTGCACTAGCTAGACCAGTTCGACTCTTTAATTGAATTAATCACATCGTAGGGCAATAATGGGAAGGAGAAATCAAACCTCAATGTAACCTCCTTAACATGGCAGATGCTTCGAAGAATCTGATAGAACAATTCAAGAGGAAGCGGAGAAGACGGATGATCAAAGATGGGACATAAAATAAACAATCACCGCCACCAATAACATCTTCTCCAATCTCTAGAGTCAAAAGATTAGGAGCCCAAATTCTCAGGATTGCCTTTCCAAGCGAGGGGAACCCAAGAGAAGTTTGTTCATGAAACAACTGAGAGCCCCCCAAATTTTGAATTTTTACCCTAATTTTTACAAGCGTATTTTTCTCAAATCAGTTTAAACCTCCTATCCTATATAATAAATCCCTTCTACCAAGTTCAAGTGTAAAACTCTGAAGCGTAACAAAAATAAAGGCCCAAAGATTTGGCGGTATAATGTGAAAACCCTTCTTCCCCAATTTTGAAAGAAGTGGCTAGTTTTGAGCCCTAGCTACTCAAAAAATGGATGAATCGCAGGATTCCGAATCAGGCAGCCTCGATCGACTGAGCGACTTACCCGATGCCTTAATTCTTGAGATTCTTTCGTTGTTGTCGTCGTCGATTCGTGATGTAGTTAGGACTACTATTCTCTCGAAACGTTGGAAAGATCTCTGGACCACCGTCCCCCGCTTTGATTTTGATTTTTGTGATGAAGATCCAAACTTTATCCGTGGGGCTCTTGCACAATGGAAAGGTGCCAAGATTCTCGATTTTAGCTTGTATTTCATTAATCATGATCCTCCTAGTAGTGATGTTATCGATTCGTTGCTTCTATTAGCCATGGAAAAACAAGTGGAAGAGCTAACTGTAAATTTGAAATCAAGTATGTCGATAGAATACTACGTACCTCACCATTTGTATTCATGCTCGTCGATTTCAAGGCTATGCCTTTCTTATTGTTCGGTGCAAATCGAGGAGAATGTGCAGTGGAATCAACTCCGTAGCTTAACATTGGAACATGCGGATTCGGTGAAGGTGAGTTCAGTCACCATGAGCCAAATCCTGTCGGCTGCTCCTCGCTTGGAGCAATTGATTTTGCGGCCTTTGGAAGTTACTGAAGACTTTTATATCGTATCTACTAGTCTTAAGTTCCTCGAAATAGGACATGGTGAATATAATCACTCTGTAGTTTATGAAATTTTGGGAATTTGGGCTCCAAATCTCTTGTTTCTTGAGTTTTCAGGTGATGTTTATGGTACTTGTTTTTTGGATGTCCCGTCTTTGACTCGTGCGAGGCTTGATTTTATGGATGAGCCGCCGCCTCTTGTAACGTTTGACCATCTTCTTTGGAGCATCCGCCATGTTACGGACCTCACATTATCAGATGTGGGCATTCAGGTCACTATGAAAATTCAGCACTTTTGATCATTTTTATGATTTGAGTTGACTTGATCGATACATATATATCCTATTGAAATGCTATGGTTATCTCTTTATGACTTGAACATAATGTCATGTTGTGTTAATTTGCAGTTACTTGACGAGATGGAGGAAGATATGTTTGTGCAGTTTTCGAATGTTAAGTTTCTAAAAGTCACAACTTCTAGAGTCGATAAAATGCTTCATGTTCTTGACATGTTTCCTCAGCTGGTGATTTTATATGCTCAACTCAATGAGGTTTCTCTTCCAATTCATCACTTATTTGGAGTACTGCTGGATTCTTTATTACATCAATTAATTTATCCCAATGCATTTCGTTTCCATAATTGATCTATTGTATCACTTTGAGGTTTTTAATTCAATTCTATATTTATGTTTCTTCGATCAAACTTGTCAGCTGGGGAGCTATTATGATAGCATGGATCAAGAGTTTGATGAGGCAAACGCGACGCTCTCTACTTCCTCTCTGCTCCATCTAAAGACAGTTGATATTGAGTGGCATCTATGCGACGCCTTGATACTTCCATTCTTAAAAATTATTTTGGAAAATGCTCGCGTGCTGGAGGAGATTGTGTTTCGATGGAAGGGAAATCCAGAGATGTTGCCTGGGTTGCCAGATTTGTGGGAATCCTACCAAACAACAGATCTCATCTTTATCTAATATTGATCAATTGGCACTCGCTTTTGGTTTTATGCAGTTGGTTTCTTAATTGATGTCTTGCTCAGTATGCTTTATTTGACAATCTATCTATTCTTGTTTCGATTCTTCTCTCTTTTGGTTTGTGGTTTATGTTATGTAATTTTAAGCAACATAAACTATTGCTATTTATAGCAAAATTGACTTGTTATGTTGATGCAGTGCTTTTGCCATGAAATAGTTTTCAATCTATCTTTTACTTAATTAATTCTGTTGATGGGCACTACATATATATGTTTTTGGTATAAAATACTGTTGTTTAATATGAATCAACACCTACTACTCTTGTTCGAAACCTACCGTGGAGGTGTAGGTGATTGTAATCAAATGTAGTTAACAAGTACATTAAGGTCTACGAGATTTCGATATCAATGTAGTTATAGTTATCGTACTATATGACATTTTAAACCAGAGGTGGTCTTGGGTACACTCGGGTGTACTGTACAATCGGGTTACATTTTCACTTAAACTTTGACTTGCACCCTGATTTGAACCCATATTTTAACCTAATCCATATAAATAATATTCTTTCCGTCCACGAAAGAACTTCCTATCTTTTCTTTCCTTTTTGGGACGTCAACAAAAGAACTTCCTACCTATTTTTGGATTATACCCCACCACTTATAATCCTCTTACTTTTCACTTTTTACAACTCTCAATATTAATTACTCCCTCCGTCCACGAAATGAGTACTCATTTGGGGTGGCACGGGTTTTAAGAAATTTATTAAGTGTGTGTAAGTGGAATAAGGGATTCACTTTTATTGTGAGTGGGATGTGTGGGGTACACTTACCAAAAAAAGAAATGGGTACTCATTTGGTGGACGGACCAAAAAGGAAATATGGGTACTCATTTCGTGGACGGAGGGAGTATAACACATTTTCACCACTCTCAATACACCCAACTACCTTTTATCCACTCTTAATACACTCAACAATATTTTTTCTTAAAACCCGTGGCACTCCCTCCTAGGAAGTTCTTTCATGGACGGAGGGAGTACTATATTGAGTACGGGTCAACCCGATTGTACGGACGGAGGGAGTACTATATTGAGTACGGGTCAACTCGATTGTACGATACACTCAGATGTATTCAAGATTTTGTGTTTAAACCAAGCTTGTACTTTTAATTGTGTGATTGTCCATTTTGTATACCCTACTTAGCTAATTCCTAAACATATCTATCAATAGAATACAAGTAATTAGCAAATCAAATTAATAAAAGTTGAATAATTTAAATTAAAATAGACAAAATTGAAATACACAAATTCGGAAAATAATCTTTGAGCATCGTTTGATTTAGGGCATCCACTCTTAAAAGTGGTCTCCGCGTGTGGGAAAGTCCGAAAATTCGATAAATGGCCGAGAAATGTCCCGCGGATGCCAACACTTATTATTAGTGTCCTATTTCTACAAACCCGAAATTTTTTTGTCCTAATTTTCAAATGAACCTAAGTTGCTGTTCTAAAAAATCCTCTGACTCTATTTATGTTTCTTCTTAGGCTTTTTATTTGATTTTGGGGTTTTCGAATTATAATGTATCTTTTTACTTGTCAGTGGAGCATGGATCAAGAGTTTGATGAGGCAAACGCGACGCTCTCTACTTCCTCTCTGCTCCATCTAAAGACAGTTAATATTGAGTGGTATCTATGCGACGCCTTGATACTTCCATTCTTAAAAACTATTTTGGAAAATGCTCGCGTGCTGGAGGAGATTGTGTTTCGATGGAAGGGGAATCCAGAGATGTTGCCTGGGTTGCCAGATTTGTGGGAATCCTACCAAACAACAGATCTCATCTTTATCTAATATTTGATCAATTAATTGGCACTCGCTTTTGGTTTTATGGAATTGGTTTGTTAACTTGATGTCTTGCTCAGTTTGCTTTATTTGACAATCTATCTATCTATTCTTGTTTCGGTTCTTCTCTCTTTTGGTTTGTGATTATAAACTATTGCTACTTACAGCAAAATTGACTTGTTACATTGAAATATATTTTATTTTATTTTTAAAATATATTTTGCAATTATTTATATTTTAATTATAGTTAATATTTATATTTATTTATGTAAGCATATCGTTTGATTTCGATATTCAACGTGCATAGCACCGATCAACGTATTAGTTAATTTTGAAACCGCTCTTTTCGAAATTTTTAAGATATTTTCAATTAAACAGTCGTCACATCAACCACTTTCATTCTGTTATTTATTTATTTAAGGGTTAATATGCAAAAACACCCCTAACGTTACCACTCCAACTACACTTAAGCCCATAACCTAACGTTGATAGCAACTAACACCCCAAAGTTCATTAAGTATTTATGTCTGTGTACGAAAATATTTATTTATATGAAAAAATTGACGGGAGAAGAGAGAGAAAATAGAATATTTTAAAATTTTAATAACTTATTTGTTTTAAATTTATTTTAATTAATATTTATACCATATTATATATTTTGTTACAAACTTAAACAAAAGATGCTTATTAAATATTTCTTCATAAATTAAATTTGATATTATTTAGAAAAATATTAAAATTGTAAAAGAAGAAAAAGATGAAAAATAATGAAAAAATTGATGGGAGAAGAGAGAGAAAAAAAATGGAGGGAGAAAACTCCTCTTTTAAATATTATAGTATAAATTAAAAAAAATGAATTTCTTAATTTTGTGAAAGAAATTGTTTATTTATGAGTTTAATTGTAGTACTTAATGAACTTTGGAGTGTTAGTTGCTATAACCTTAGGTTAGGGACTTAAGAGCACTCCCAGCAGAAATCCCAAAATTATGCTCCTATATTCCTCCTAAAGCTTCCCTATTTAATTTTAGGATTTCGATTTTATAAATGGATACACCAGATCTCCTATTTTCTACATTAAAACAATAATTATGTGTGGGCCCTACTAATTATAAGCTTAAAATAAATTTAAGGTGGGTGTAAATTTAAGATTGAATTTAGGTGGGTGTAAAAATTTTTGTGGGCCTCATTCAATTTAGGGGATCTCCTGGATGCATTTTTTTATCTCATTTTCAATTGGTTTAACTTAAATTTAGAGTTAGTAGTGCATTTAGGTGATCTGCTGGGAGTGCTCTAAGTGTAGTTGAAGTGGTAACAATATTAGGGGTGTTTTTGCATATTAACCCTTTATTTAATCATTTCATTTACTTATAAATATCACGCGTTCATCCTCAAATTTCACACCACAATTCATATATTCCTTCTCCATTACCACAATTCATATATTCCTTCTCCATTTTTTTCTTTTTATTTCATTATTCTACACATGTTTCATCTCATTTGTTTCTTGAAAAAATGGAGAGCAATATTTATTCCCATTTTAAAATACATTTAAATTATAGAAATGGAAACGAGATTTTTAGAGCACATTTTAAAACTCCACAGTATGAAGACGGCACTCTTAAATGGAGTCCACCTATTTGGAGCCCCAAAAGGACTCTTGGGGTGGGCCCCAAAAGGGCTCTTATATCTGTGGACTGCATTTTGTAGCGATCTTGCCCAAATTGAAGATCTCAAAACTAATTTCGGTGGTTTAAGGCGTATATGACATTTCCTTCCCCAAATTTTGAAGCCGAAACTTCCCTCCCCAAAACCCTATAAACAGTTCGAAAGAATTGGATAGTTTTGAGCCCCAGCTAGTCAAACAATGGACAAATCGCAGGATTCGGAATCAGACAGCCTCGATCGACTGAGTGAGTTGCCCGATTCCTTAATCATTTCGATTCTTTCGTTGTTGTTGTCGACGAGAGATGTTATTAGGACAACCATTCTCTCGAAACGTTGGAAAGATGTGTGGACCACCGTCCCCTGCCTTTATTTCCAGGATCGTCCAACTAGTTCAGATGCGCAGCGGAACTTTATTTCTGGGGCTCTCGCACAGTGGAAAGGTGCCAAGATTCAGAAATTCGGCATATTTTATCATCTAGATTCTGATTGTTATACCCATGCTACTCAATATTCTTCTGATAGTGATACAGATTCTACTGAACATTTATCTGAAACTAGTAGGGAGTTTGATTCGTGGCTGCTTCTTGCAATCGAAAAACAAGTGGAAGAGCTAATTATAGATATGGGATGTTACGTATATCATCGTTTTTGTCAGCGGGAGTGTGAATACTGCGCACCTCAGAGTTTGTATTCATGCTCATCGATTACAAAATTATCTCTTTTTCAATGTAAGTTGATTATTGAGGGGAATGTGCAGTGGAACCAACTCAAGAGTTTAACAATTGATGGTGTTGAATCGTGGAGCGAAGACACCATGAACCGAGTTATTTCTGGTGCTCCTCAGTTGGAAAAGTTGAATTTGACCTTTTGGAAAATTCTAGAAAACCTCAATATCCGATCAAGTAGTTTGAAGAAACTCGAGATCAGTGGTGATGGTATGAATTTTTTAACTGAAATCAAGGGAGAGCTGACAATTTGGGCTCCTAATCTCACGAATTTAAAGATTTCGGGTTATGTTTATGGTGCTTGTTTGTTGGATGTCCCGTCTCTGACTAACGCACATCTTTGTTGTCGAATCCTTGAGGATGAAATGAAACGTGGGGACTTTTCGTCTCATGAAATGCTTGATCAAGTTTTTCCAAGCGTCTGTCATGTTGAGAAGGTCACATTATCAGAGGCGTGCATTAAGGTTTGATTTCTTAGTTTGTCTATTAATCTAAATGAGATTCTTAGCTAGGTGGTGGAAAATGGAAATCTACTATGGTGGTGACAGACAGGGTACTAATGTTTATTGATTGCAAACATTAATTTTGTCCATCTTCTAAAAATCTTTTATGTTTTTACCTGCAGTTTCTTCTGTACATGAAGGAGAACGGTGTGCTTGTGCTGTTCCCAAACGCGAAGTTTCTAAGTGTCTACGCTGGCGAAGTCAATAATCGTTGCCCTAAGAAAGATCCTATCCTGAAGATGTGTGAAATGCTTGCTGTTTTTGAGATGTTTCCTAACTTGAAGAAGTTAATCACTGACCACGAGGAGGTTTCTCTTTTCTTTGCTTGTGTGAATTGCCATATTGTGTTTCCATAGTTGATCTACTTTATCACTTAAGAGGAGATATATATATATATAGATGATAGATCTAATACTCTTCCATCACTTTCTTTTAGGATTATTCTTTGCCTTTTGATTAATTAATACAGTTGATTTTACTTAACATTGCATGCAGGGTGAAATGAGGTTGGTTTTTGAAGAGCCTAAGGCTAGTTTTCCTAGTTCCTCTCTTCCCCAACTGAAGACAGCTGATATCTCTTGGTGTATACACGATCCCTCACTACTTCCAGCGGTAGGGATTCTGTTAAAAAGCGCTCATGTGCTTGAGAAGATGGTTCTTAAACTATATATGCACGGAGTTGATCCTAAGAAGTTTATTTTGGCAAAAAAGAAGGTGCTGAGGATGCCGAGATCCTCTCGTGCGGCACAGGTGATTGTCATTTCAGAACGTTTTTTCTAAATATAACCATCACACAGGCGGGACCTCTACACCACACGAAGGTGGGGAAATGACCGTGCGGACAGGTGATTTGCATCTATGCGACGCCTTAATACTTCCATTCTAAAAAATTATTTTGCAAAATGCTTGCGTGCTCGAGGAGATTGTGTTTCGATGGAAGGGAAATCCAGAGATGTTGCCTTGGTTGCCAGATTTATGGACATCCTACCAAACAACAGAGCTCATCTTTATCAAATACTTGTATTGATCAATTGGCACTCGCTTTTGGTTTTATGCAGTTGGTTTGTTAATTTGATTTCTTGCTCAGTTTGCTTTATTCGACAATCTCAGTTTTAACTAAGCTATGTGTTGCATGCAAACAAAGTAAAACACCAAATGAGGGGTGTTGTAGTGAATTGGAGGGAAATACATGTTCCAATTTCAGTACCTACTTGATTTGATGGTAACAAATGTTGTCTGTATTTATTTTTTTATTTTTCTGTTAAATTTTTGTCACGCATTATCAAACCAGAAATTGAAATCAGAAGAAAAGGTCAACGAAGCACAGATTTAGCGCTTAACCAATTCTAAAATTTAGCGCTCGACTTTGTTGTAATATTCTAAATTTTTTAACTTCTTCAGAAGCTTTTGTAACATTTGTATGCCAAAATAAAATTTGTTTAATTTTATATAAATCTTATATACATTCAGAAAATATTCTACTAGTATTTCTTTAAATGGGAAACAAACTAGATTAATAAATGAAAACCAGAGTTTTTGCTAAGAAGGTCAATCCTCGTACTGTTTTTGCTAAGAAGGTCAATCTTCAGAAACTAGTTTTTGCTAGAGGAACTAAAGCGTGCGGTGCTCATATTACAGACTGAAATAAATATAAATTGAAAGCAAACTCTGCTCAGAACATCAGCAGGAATGCTTAAGACATAACAAACACAACAAAAAAAAAATGATGCAAATAACCAAAATAGGAATAGATAGACAAATGTCGACTCCCTTTCTAATAAGCTGGCTGATTAATTGATCATTTATCGATTATAATAACCTCTGCAGTTGGGGAGGATCTCGGCATACTTCGCACCTTCTCTTGTATCATTAGGAAACGCTTACGATCAAAACAAGCTCTATACTTTGAAAGACGAAACACAAGTTTGTAGAGCAAGGGAGCATTTTGCAAGATAAATTTTATAAATGGAATTACTGCAGGGTCTTTTCCGGACCAACTGATCTCAACTGTATTTAGATGGAGCAGTGAGGGATGGGGGAATGTCGTCTCAACGATGGGATTAAAATCCTGCAAAATCTATGAACGACATGAATTTAGAACTCAAGAAGATGTTAATCCAAAAACCCCATCCCCGAAAACTGAATTAAATGACTAAGCAAAAGAAATATGGAGATGAACTATGACACTCACTCCACATAGTGGATAATAGAGAAATTAACCTGATCGTGTTGAGGAAATTTTAAAATCTTCAGTTTAGGAAACATCTCAAGAAGATCAAGAATCTCCAGAAGATCAAGACGACCACGTGCTTGCACGTAGTTGTGTTCTAGAAAATCAGCATTCGGAAATTGGAGAACCATATCTTTCTTCTTCAGGGCGAGAAGCAACTGCAGGTACAAAAACATGGCACGAGAGTTAAATTGCAATAGCTAGTCCAAGTCGACTTTTTAATTGTATTAATCATATCATAAGCCAATAATGGGAGTAATTAAGAAATCAAACCTTAATGGTCAACTCCGATAATTCGAACTTCTTAATATGGCAAATGCTTCGAAGAAGGTGATAGAACGTTTCAAGAGGCGGATCATAGTCTTCACAAAATCGACTAAAAGAAGCTTCAGTCAAAGAAGGGACATCAAACAAACAACTACCACCATTAACAACATTTGCTCCCCAAATTTGTAGAGTCAAGAGATTAGGAGCCTCAATTCTCAGCATTGCCATTATGTCAGCATTAACCATCCAATATTGGTTGAGGATACTGAGCGTCTTTAAACTAGTAGATCGGATAGTGAAGTTTTCATTAATTTTACCAATAAACAATGTCATCTCTTCCAAGCGAGGGGCGCCCAAGAGAATTTTGTTAATGGCATCATGACACGAGGAATCCGGAACTTGAATATATAAACTCTTGAGACGACTCCACTGCACATTCCCCTCAATCTCCAACAAACAACATAAACCAAGGTGTAATTCTGTAATGGACGAGCATGAATACAAACGCTGAGGTGGGCAGTAATAGGCATTGGTGTGAGGTCCAAAATCTATGTATAGCTCTTCCACTTGTTTTTCGACCGCAAAAAGCAGCCACGAATCAAGATCACTAGGACGAATCGAACAGGTTGTAGAAAGGTAGAAGCCCACGATCTTCGCACCACTCCATTTTGCGAGAACTTTACAAATAAAATGTCGAGGATTAAAACCTTCAAATTTCAGGCGGGGCACGGTGGTCCAAAGATCTCTCCAACGTTGGGAGAGTATTGTTGTCCTAACAACATACCGCGTTTCCAACAGTGAAAGAATCATGAGGGTTAAGGAGTCGGGTAACGCACTTAGCCGATCACGGTGATCATAAGACTGCCACGAATCCATTACTACTTGTTTAAATGTGCACTCAAAAAGACATACTTTCTAAGATGTGATTTCAACTATTGAGAGATAGCAGCAGCGCACAACAATGAGATCAGCAGAAGAAGCGACTTACATCTTACCCTACAACAACCACGAAACCATTTCGATAAATAATTAGAGGAATAACAAAATTAGAAGATCCAAGTGCACATATAAATATACCAAAAAAGAAGGCAAGTGGTATATGTATATACATTAAGACCGAAGATGCACATTCTTTCAAAAATATTAACTCATTCTTCCAGCTGATGGATTTTAACTTTCTTCAAACAATTTTCCTTCTTTTTTACCCAAAGCAAGTCACTACGCTTAAAAATGTCCAAACTGAACAACAACATTCCATTACAAAAACAAATAAATACCGAAATACACAAGAACAATTACTCGTATAAGAACACAGAGTTAGTCACACTTACCGCTTGTTGGTCAAAAGGGCTCGAGGAAGACATTGATTCATTCAGTTCAATTTCTCTGTGAAGAATATAAAGAATTTCAGAGTCAAGAGGGAAAGGAAAGTAAATGTATTGGGATGAGAGAGAGCAGAGCACAAGCAAGAGAGTAATTTCCACCAAAACCCCACAGTAATTAGTACACTCTTTGGTAATTAGTACACCCTAAGGCGTATGGGGTAAGTTAACTTTTGCAGAAAAAGCAGAAAGTCTTGGAAAAAGACAACCAAAGATGAAATTCAAAATAATTCCGTTAAACATCACTATTCTCCATTATCAAATTCAAATGTCTTATACAAAGGAGATGTTTCATGAAATAAGGAATTATAGCTACTGACGGTGATATGTAGATTTAATGAATGAAGAACATTTAAAGAAAGATTGACGGAATAGCTAACTATACCTCTGAAACTCTAAAAATAAAGACCCCATATTTTTGGAAAAGATGCTTTGAAAATTCAAAATATCTGAAAAACTAGATTCTTGAAGAAGAAAATTCTAGTTTTGCACGTCAATATATCTAGATTATTGTGGCTTTTCAATGGTTAATGCTTGAAAACGATATATGACATGTATTATGAGTAATTAGAAGAACATTTTACCATTTTCATTTTATTTCATTAACACTTTAATTTTCAAATAAGAACATTTTTATAAAATTAAAATTACCACACTATATTAATTAAAATCAATTTTATAATAATTAAAACAAAATAACTTGAATTAAAATAAAATTATAATGGGAGAAGAAAAAGTGTATGATGTAAAAATGGAATATGAAATAGGTGTATTTATAAGGGAATAAAAAAAAGAGAGGGGGGGGGGGGTTGGGGAAGAGCCGTTTGTTTGTTTACCAATAGTCAGATAAAAAAAAATTAATAACAAAAAATCAAACAGAAGTGCATACTATTGTATTTCCGAAGATTGATACTCTTTGGTCCACAAATTAAAGCCATATTTGCATTTAAATTTTTGTCCATCAATTAAAATTTTGTTGTGCTTTTTATACTCTTTTACTCTTCTTCTTTTTCTATATTTACTACCCTACATCACTAATGGACCACCATTTAAGCAACCAACCTTAGACCATTCCCAACGGGGAGAGTCACCCGCATACGACAAAACGCGTAATTTATAAAAATAATTGGAAAGTCATCAAATTTGGGTGATCGGGTGTCTCTGCTGCCCCGAGTCACGCCATACTCCCTCTTTTTTTAACAGGCCATGTGTCAATATTTAATTGGTGGATTAAATTTTGTTTAGATAAATTTTTATAATAACCTTTTTTTATAACAAATATATTAAAGTTATATTAAAATTTATATTATTTTCAGCTTTATAAAAAACATAATTTTGTATAATTTTTTGGCACTGACAATTAAATATGTAATTTGCATTTTCTAGTTGTATTTTTGAGTTTCACGTATTGTACTTTGATTTACTTAATTTTAGTTATGTGTTTAATTCTTGTAATCTTCATTTGTGATTGGATTAAGTATCAATTATAATATATGACAATATTTAATTATATTATGATTACAAATTTAAAAAAAAAAATTAGAGTGGATTTTTAAAATGGCCACTTTCATATTGTAAAGATAAAAAATGTCCACTAAAATAAAAAACTTAAAAAATGTCCACTGTTACCAAAATACCCTTCACATTAAAAATTAAAAAAATGTCCACTTTACATCACCCCTTTAAAAAATCCCGCAATTCACAACCAGTGTGAATTCACAACCAAAATTTTTTGGTTGTGAATTCACACTGGTTGTGAATTGAGAATTCACAACCAGTCGAATTCACAACCAGAATTTTTTGTTTGTGAATTCACAACTAGTCAAATTCACAGCCAAAATTTAATTCACAACCAGTCGAATTCACAACCAAAATTTAATTCACAATTAGAATTTTTTGGTTGTGAATTCACAACAAATGAATTCACAACCAAAATTTAATTCACAACCAGTCGAATTCACAACCTGAATTTAATTCACAACTATAATTTATTTTGGTTGTGAATTCAAATAGTTGTGAATTTGAGTTTTTAAAGTTTGGATTCACAACTAAAACTAGAATTTAGTTTGGTTGTGAATTCATAGATCTCGTTGTGAATTCAAGAATATTAAATTGTGAATTCATCGAGTTGATTGTGAATTGAAGAACATTAAGTTGTGAATTCATAGATTTGAGCGTGAATTCAAGAATATTATGTTGTGAATTCATAAGAAAATGATTCACTATACATACAAAAAATAAATAAAAAAATAAGTGAAAATATTGTTTTCCACCCTCAACGTTACCTCAAACAGAATATCTGCAAATTAATTATAGTTTGAGTGTGGAGATGGTGTAAAAATTAATCACAGTTTGGACAAGTCTATAGGTAATTAGATTGAAATAATTTCTTTAAAAATGAATTAATATAAACATGAATTAGTATATACAGATGTAGGTAATGAATTAAATAGATTTGATATTCTGGTGTTGCACAACCAAAACAGAGACAGGCACAGTGAGATCCGGCGCCGCCAGCATGTCCCCGACGGGTCCGAGCTCCGGCAGGTCATTCCACTCGCTGAGGCCCAGCAGCTGCGGCGTATCTTCCTTATGCCTCCTCCCCACCCTG
The DNA here is from genome assembly GCF_028751815.1 of Salvia miltiorrhiza. Classification (NCBI taxonomy): domain Eukaryota; kingdom Viridiplantae; phylum Streptophyta; class Magnoliopsida; order Lamiales; family Lamiaceae; genus Salvia; species Salvia miltiorrhiza. The sequence goes on from NC_080393.1 coordinate 3,740,850, forward strand.
ATGAGATCAAAGGCCTCTTCCATGGCGTGTATGAGCAGCGCCGTCTCCGCCCCATCTTTCACCCTCTCCTCCCTGTACACGATGTTGTCCTGGTGGGACCCCTGCATCCTGGTGTCCTTCAATATCTCGGCGTCCAGCACCGCGTCCCACTGGCTGTCCCCGGCGTATATGTCCCACGGCCGACTCACCAGATCTGGAGCAAGATGTCGAAGACAACACCCCACCTACCGCCGTCCGACCCCATCCTCTATCGCCTGCGCCAGATCTGCCGTTCAGTGGGCAGCTCACGGCCGCGCCAGATCTGCCCAGCCACCATTGTCGAGCTCCAAAATGTCCAGATCTGTCGATCATTGTCGACGAGATCTCGTTGTTGTTGGCGAAGCTCTCCAAGTCAGAATCGAGAGAGAGAGATAGAAAGAGGCGCCGCGGTGGTGGTGGCTGTGCGGCGCTGCGGAGATTGAGTGGCGGCGGAGCGGCGGGGGTGAAGCAGGAGATGGCGGAGGCGACGAGGCGGCTGATTTCCGACGCCGAGAGAGAGATGGCGCGGATTTCCGACGTCGAGAGAGATGGTGGAGGCGGCGGCGGCGGCGGAGGATGCTACGAGGGAGAGGTGGTGGCGGTAGTGAGATAGAGAGAGAGTGACGTGAAGGTGAGGAGAGAGAAAGGAGAGAGGGGGTAGAAGTGAGTGGATATTTTTTATTATTTTAAAGTGAGGGTTATTTCTGTCTTTTCAACCACAAAGTGGACATTTTTTATCATTTTTATCTTAGTGGACATTTTTTATCTTTACAATATGAAAGTTGACAGTTTTATATATTTGCTCAAAAATTTATTTTATTTTGTCAAAAATAATGAATAAATATTTAATTTTAATAACGAAGGAGTATGTGGAAACATTTTTTTGGTAATTATATAATTTAAAAAAGTTTATAGCCGAGAAATTATCAATCCTATATTCCTAGGTCTAGAATTAGATTTTTCTTTTTCAAAAATCTACCTTTTCAGATATTTTGGTTTTCCAAAGCATGTCTTCTCTTTTTCAGGGTTTCATTTCTGACCTATAGGCTATAGCTATTCCATCATCGTTTCCTGACATAAAGGTTTTACTTAATTAATTAATTAAGTAATAATTAAAATATTTAATATCTATTTTAAAAATAATTAAAAATTAGAATTAGAATATTAAAAATATCATAACTTAAATTTTAAAAATTTCTCTCTCTTCTAGCTCATATTTTTTAAATAAATCAAAATTCAAAACTATATTTAATCTGTTTTGGAATTTTTAATTCAATTTTCTATTTTCAGTTTTTAGCTTTGTTTTTGCCAATCATTTTATTGAAAAGCCAACCCCAATTTGAATTATACTCCCTCCGTCCATGAAAGAATGTCCTAGGAGGGAGTGGCACGGGTTTTAATAAAATGTTGTATAGTGTATTGAGAGTGGAGAAAAGGTTGTAAAGTGTATTGGGAATTGTGAAAAAGTATTAATAATTTATTGTGTTGTTTTAATTAATGTTATTTAATGAGAAAATTGATGCTGCATATGCAAGGTTAAATTATTAACTAATTATCGTTTTATTAACCTCCAATTAAAAAGGGTTTTTAATTTATGTTTATTACAAATTCACTAACTATCAGAATGCAATAAATTAAAGAATCAGTAAATGACTTTTGAGAATAAAATAATGGCACGCATCCACTTTCATAGATAGAGGGAAAAGTTTACATTTGGGAACGTGCAGAGTTTCCCACCATATTTCCAAGCTACTATTCACTCCTAACACTATATAACTACAAACATGAGCAAAAAATTTACAGATTACTACTGCAATCAAAAAAAGCCTACGAGAAAAAAGGGAAGATACATATCCAAGCAGTACAACAACAGCAGCCAATCTTCAAGATGGTACCAGCAAACAAGAAGAAGAAGTTGTCCATGGATCAAAAAAACTGTCTAGCACAATTCCTACTCCAAAATCAGCAGCTTGATGGAACTATACGTCACAAAGCTCAAAAAGAGGCTGCACAAATGTATGGATTAACCACAAGGTCAGTTAGAAGAATTTGGATGGAAGTAAAGCATCAACAATCTCAAGGTATTCCAGTGCATTTTCAGCAGAGAAGCAGAGGCATCATACATAAAGATAAGTGGAAAATTGATGAAGAGAAAATTAGAAACTTATCTGTTTTAGAGAGGTCTACTATCAGGAAGATGGCAAAAAAACTGAATGTAAGTAAGAGTTTGCTGGGCATTTGGATAAAAGAGAAGCTAATTAGGCCTCACACTAGTGCTATAAAACCAGCACTTAGTAAGGTAAACAAGCTTGCTAGACTCAAGTTTGCCTTGAGTCACTTGAGATTTGATGATGATACTTTGAAATTTCAATCTATGAGGAATGTAATCCACATAGATGAAAAATGGTTTTTCATGACAAAAACTACCGACAGATATTATCTCTTACCTAATGAGATAGAGCCACACAGATCATGTCAAAGTAAGAGGTTCATTCATAAAGTTATGTTCATGTCCGTGGTTGGCAGGCCACACTTTTCTAGTGAAGGGGAATGCCTTTTTGATGGGAAATATGGCATTTTCCCATTCACAACGCAGGAGCCAGCAAAGAGAAAGTCAAAAAACAGGAGCAAAGGCACATTAGAGACAAAGGCCATTCAATCAATCACTAAAGAAGTGATAAAAGCTTGTTTAATCAATCAGGTACATGTTATCAGTGAAGTTTACTTTTTTCATACAAGAGCTATCAGAATTTGTTGATTCATCATCTAACATTACAGATTATTCCTGCCATCAAGGCTAAGTGGCCAACTACCGAGCCTAAGGAAATCATCATACAACTGGACAACGCAAGACCACACATCTTAGCAACTGACAAAGACTTCATTGAAGCAGCAAACACAGATGGGTTCAAGATTAGTTTGATTTGTCAACCACCAAACAGTCCAGATACAAATATCAACGACTTAGGGTTCTTTAGAGCCATACAGAGCTTACAAGATGACAAGATGGCAAACACAGTGGATGATCTATTGAAGAATGTGCTCTCATCATATCAAGAGTTAACAGCACACACTCTAAACAATGTCTTTCTAACCCTACAAGGCTGTTACATAGAAATCCTCAAGATAAAAGGTGGGAATGATTATAAAATTCCACATATGAAGAAGAGAAGACTCTCAAGAATGGGGCTACTGCCAGAATGCATTGAAGTTCCTGAAGTGCTAGTTAAGGAGAGTTTGGAGTACCTTATGCTGCCAGAGAATGAAACAGGTAATAACTATGACCTCAGTAGACTCACAACTCATTATGGCTACTAAGTAAGGAAGGTTACAACATTAGTTCATAATAGTTCACTGAATTTTTGTATTTGAACTATGTTGTTGAACTTTTGTTTTTTGTGCCACATTTTCCTCATGTAAATGCATATCTTCATGGTTTATTTAAGTGTTGACATTGGCCATAAGTTCATAGAGGTTGCTACTAATATGACAGAGCTAATTAAGTCTCAGAAATCATTAAATGATTCATCATAGACTACTCTGCATATTTAAAACCATCCATCTAAGAACATTATAACCTAGTGAAGCACAAATGCCACAAGATATACTCACAACACCAACATATCATGACAAATGCCACAAGATATCGTCACAACACCAACATAGATTCATCACGGATCTCAGAAATCCATATGGATTCATCACAGATCTCAGAAAATCAACAGATCATATTCAGAACAACAGATATGATCACAGATCTCAGAAAAACCAACAGATATTTCATCACAACATATATCATCACATATCTCAGCAAAACCAACATAGATTCATCACAGATCAGGCAAATACATTAAAGATCTCACCAATGTTACAGATCTCGAATGTAATCGAGCATGTCCTTTTTAGAGGCCCAAGGCCCGCGGGTGACAATGGGGTACCGAACCAGATCCTGCCATGGGGATAGTGCATGGTCAAATGGATAGATTTCCTCAGTGGGACCTTCAACGGCCGGCGGCGGCGCCTCCAGAGCACGGACAGATTCCTCAGGTTTTTTTGAGTCAACGGTCGGCGGCGGCGTCTCAGTAGAACGCCGATCGTTGAAATTCTCCGAAGGCGATGAGTTAACGGCCGTGGGTGGCGCCGCCGGGCCATGGACATCGGTTGCACCACCGGGCTCCCCCATTTCCGTTTCTGGAACAACGGTATCATCTCCCATCTCCGTTTCTGGAACAACGGTATCATCCCCCAAATCCACCCAACACTCCTCGCCTGTAAGAGTATCGGAGGCAGGGGAATGAGGGGGTGACTGAGACATCGGCGGCGGCGAAGGAAAGGGTTAGGGTTTGAGAAGTGGGAAGAGAGGAAGACGGCGAGTGAGAGGAATTAGGGTTTGAGTTCAATGTGAACTGTGAAAATCGAGAGAGTGAGACTTTATCGATTTTGAGATATTTAATGAGAAAGAGAGAGAGAGAGAGAGATTTAATTCGAGTGATTCACAGATTTTAATTCGAGAGAGAGAGAGATTTAATTTGAGATTGATTCCCAAATTTAATTACTTTGTTAATAAAGTAAGTTTAATGTGTGGGCCATATTAGGTTTTAGTGTAAATAAAATGAAAAAGTAAGGGTAAAAGGGGTATTGTCCCAAAATAGAAAAAAGTAGGACGTTCTTTCGTGGACGTCCCGAAATAGAAAAATAGGACGTTCTTTCGTGGACGGAGGGAGTATAATTTTAATATTAATTTGTTTTTCAATAGTTAAAATCTGTTTTAATTTTTAGGTGTCAATTATGTAATTTCAATTTGAATTATATAATTTCAGTTGTGAAAGTGTTCGCAATTTAAGTGACTTTTAATCGATTTAATATTGAATTGAACTATTAAATTATTAATGTATTCAATTTTTTTTTATTTGGGATTTATGTAGAAGTTACCTTTCTGAGTTTACTAGTGTTCCGATGAGACCCTTACATTTCTTCATCAATTACAAGAATATTTTGTTATGAAATAATGAGAGTTTTTGAGCATTGAGTTCAGACATTCTTCAGTTACAAGAATGTTTTTTTATGAAATAAAGTGAGTTACCCGACTCGTTAATCTTCACTATTATTTCGTTGTTGGAAATGAGAGATGTTACGTTGTAAATATAGATATTCTCAGAATTTTGTTTATATGCACCAGAAACAATTACACTCAATCAGAATCGGTTGTTATAAAGTTGGCCTTTCACACAAGAATAAACAAGTGAGGGAGTATAATATTCTAAATTTTAAAGATCTTTTAGAAGCTTATATAACATTTGTAATGCCAACATAAAATTTCTATGATCGTATATAAAACTTATATATTAAGAAAATATTCAGCTTTTGCTTTTTTAGATTGGGAAACAAACGAGAATCAGAGTTTATAATGTCGATTGAGCCAACAAGGTTAATTGTCATATTCTCATATCACACAATAGTTTTTGCTAGACGAACTAAAGCGTAGCTGCTGATTTATGAACACATAATCACACACTGAAATAAACATAAATTGAAAGCTAATTATGTTCAGAACATTAGCAGGAAAGCTGCTTAAAGTCATAACATACACACCTAAACAAATGTTGCGAATAACCAAAATAGGAATAGATAGATATAATAGTCGAGAAAAGGAACAAACTAATGCTTACTCCCTTTCTAATAAGCTGGATAGATCATCACCATCGATTATAATAACCTCTGCAGTTGCGGAGGATCTCGGCATATTTCGCACCATCTCTTCAATCATCGGGAAACGCTCACGATTACAACTAAACGGTGAAAGACGAAACACAAGTTTGTGGAGCGAGGGAGCATTTTGCAAGAGAAATTCTATGAATGGAATTATTGAGGGGTCTTCTGAGGGCCAAGTAATCACAGCTGTATTCAGATGGAGCAGTGAGGGGTAGAGGAATGTCGTCTCAACGGTGGGATTAAAATCCTGAAATTTCTATAAATGAAATTAATTTAGTACTCAAGAAAATGTTGTTAATCCAAAAACCCCAGCCTCCAAATTGAATTAAATGACAAAGAAAAGCAAAATAATTAAACACATATATATAAAAGAGAAATTAACCTGGTGTTGAATAAAATTTAAAATCTTCAGCTTAGGAAACATCTCAAGAAGATCAAGAAGCTCTAGAAGGTCAAGACGACCACATGCGTTCATGCCTTGGTGTTTTAGATACTCAGCATTCGGAAATTCAACAACCATATCTTTCTTCTTCAAGGCGAGAAGCAACTGCAGGTACAATAATAAGCAAATTAATAACAAAAGCCTAGCAAGAAAGTTAAATTGCAGTTCGAGTTTTTAACTGTATTAATCATAGCATAAGGCAATAATGGAATAAGAATTCAAACCTTGATGTCCAACTCCGATAATTCAACCTTCTTAACATGGCAGATGCTTCGAAAGAGGCGATAGAACATTTCAAGAGGCGGATCATACACGTCACAAAATCCATTAAAAGAGGCTTCAGTCAAAGATGGGACATCAAACAAACAACTACCACCATTAACAACATCTGCACTTATTTGTAGAGTCAAGAGATTAGGAGCGCAAATTCTCAGCATTGCCATTATGTCAACATTAAGCTGCCTTCCGCTGTTGTTGATCGAGAGCTTCTTCAAACTAGTAGATTGGATACTGAAGTTTTCAACAATTTTGTCCATCAACAATATCATCGTTTCCAAGCGAGGTGCACCCGAGAGAAGTTTGTTAAAGACATCATCACACGAGGCATTGAAAACTTTAAGCGATAAGCTCTTGAGTTGATTCCACTGCACACTCCCCTCAATCACCAACAAACAACAACCAAGGTGTAATTCGGTAATGGACGAGCATGAATACAAACACTGAGGTGGGCAGTAATGAGCATTGGTAGAAGGTTCAAAATCTACATACATCTCTTCCACTTGTTTTTCGACCGCAAAGAGCAGCCACGAATCAACATCAGCAGGCCTCCCATGGCCTAATGAGAGGTAGAAGCTGAAGATCTTTTCACCTCTCCATTTCGCAAGAACTGCACGAATAAAACGTGGATCTACACCTACAAATTTCAGACGGGGAACGGTGGTCCAAAGATCTCTCCAACGTTTAGAGAGAACTGTTGTCCTAACAGCATCCACCGTTTCCGACAGAGAAAGGATCATAAGGATTAAGGAGTTGGGTAACTCACTTAGGCGATCACTGTGATCATAAGACTGCGAGGAATCCATTACTTGTTTAACTGTGGACTCAAATTCAACTCAAAATACCTACTTTCTTAGATGTGATTTCAACTAGAAAACTAATGTATTGAGAGATAGCAGCAGCGCTGATCACCAGAAGCGAATTACATCTTACCCTAGAACAAGCACGAAACCATTTGGATAAATAATCAGAGGAATAACAAAATTAGAAGATCCAAGTGCACATATTATATATATATATATATATACCAGAAAAGAAGGCAAGTAGTAGATGTATATACATTAAGACCTAAGATGCACATTCTTTCAAATTTATAACTAAATAACTCATTCCTCCAGCTGATGGATTAGCTTTCTTCAAACAATTTCCTTATTTTTCACCCAAAAATGTCAAATTAAACTGAACAACAACATTCCAACACAAAAACAAATACGTACCCAAATACACAAAAATAATTTCTCGTATAAGAAAACAGAGTTTGCCATACTTACTAACTTACCACTTGTTCAAAAAGGCTCGAAGAAGTCATTGATTGATTCAATTCCATTTCTGTGTGAAGAATATAAGAGTTTCCGAGTAAAGTTGGAAAGTAAATGTGTTGAGATGAGAGAGAGCAGCGCACAAGCAAGAGAGTCTATAATAGAGTAATTTCCGGTACCCACCAAAACCCCACAGTAAGTACACTCTTTGGTAATGGCTAGAACGAAGTAAGGCGTACGAGGTAAGTCAACTTTTTCAGAAAGAGGACTTGAAATTCTTGGAAAGAGACAACGAAAGATGAAAATGCAGAGATCTCAAAAGTAGATTCTTGAACAGAAAACAACTGTTCTCACATCCGTCAAAATCCTAAAGGCTTATTTTTATTTATTAATCTTCGGATATAAATTATCTAGTTGTGTCGATTTTCTTTTTTAATCTGATGTTGGTGAACAAACGGCTCTTTCACTTTTTTATTTTTATTTAATTTATTGACTATATCTTTAATTTGATGTTAAATTATAAAAACTATAAATTTAAGATCAATAAGTTATTATAGTTTAAAGTCACAAAATTATTTGTTTTTCTATCTCCTCCCTCTTCTCTCCCCTATCATATTATTCATATCCTTTTTCACTTCTCATTTTTTAAAATGCACGGTTCTTTCTTTTCTCATTCATTCATTTTTTTCATATTTGTTTATTTTATTTTTCATGTTTTTACTACTCCCTCCGTCCCGCTATTGATGGCACGTATTCCATTTCGGGTTGTCCCATTAATAATGGCTCGTTTCTATTTTAGGAAATAATAAGGGATAGTTAATCTTAATTAAAGTACTAATTAAATGCCTAATAAAACCTACTTTAATTAAAAAGAAAACACTCTCTCTCCCTAACTCGTCAATCACTCCATCCCCTCTCTCTCTCCCGATTGCTCTCTCTTTCTCAGCCGCTACAACCTCGCCGCCTCTCCTCTTCCACGGCGACGGCGCGGCGACTCCGCTTCCCCCTTCACGCCTCCACCGCTTCCACTACCGCACCTCACCATCTCCACCCTCCTGCGTCTCCACCCTCGCACCTCATCGGCACCGCCCTTCACTTGTGCGCCGCCTCCTGCACGCTGCACCCTCCACTGCAAATCCCTTCCTCCATCGCCTCCACTGTAGTGGTGGAGAAAAAAATCCTAGCAGCAGCGGCTTGAGCGAGAAGACGGTGCAGATCTTGGCTTCAATAATCGGGTCGCCGCCTCCACCCTTTGTGCCGCCTCCTCCGCGCCCCTTTCTGAAATCCGGCGAATAGCAACGACGACGGCTTGAGCGAGAAGATGATGCAGAGGGAAGGAACCCTAACAGCGGCGACGATGCAGATCTTGGCTCAATAATTGGGTCGCCGCCTCCATCGACTTCACAGGCGCAGATTGTGGATTTGGTGATCTAGGAATTTTTTTGGTTTGTTGCCGGAGATGAAAGTTGGCTGGATTTGTTGTCGGATTTGGATTTCGATTTGGTGATTTAGTGATTTGGGGATCTAAGGATTTGCCGGATTTTTTTGGTTTGTTGTCGGATTTGGTATGTTGGCAACCAGAGAGAAAGGATAGTAGGCTGTTGTCGGAGATGAAAGGAAATCGGCGGTCGCCGGAGATAAAGGGAAGTCGACGGCCGGCTTGTCAAGAATGAATGTTGTCTATATGTTAATGGTTGGCTGTGTTAATTAAAATAACACTACACATTAATCATCCTTAATTTTACACTCATTAATCTCCGTGCCGAAAAGTAACGTGCCATTAATAGCGGGACGGAGGGAGTATATGTTAGTATTTTTATATTTTATTATTTATATTTTTATTATATCAGTTTAATGCAATTAAAATGATGAAACTTATATTTGTTCATTTTAGAACTCTTTATCTTAAAAATACATTTTTAAAGGTCAAATTTATATTAATATAAATTTGTAGATAAATAACTAATTATTAGTATATCATGTGGTTAACTTTTAATCTTTAGTTAAGGAGGTCTTTAATTAGAATCTCACCTATGTGGGCTATTGTTTGTTTGTTTGTTTGTTTTTTGTTTTTTTTTGAGAAGGTATGTGGGCTATTATTTTATTTTACTTGTATCTAAGAAAATGGTAAGAATCTAAAACAAGTTAGTTGGGACACTATTTGGACATAGAATTGCATACGTAGTCATCATAAGTAAAGATTTGATAGATTAGTGTCTCTTTAGAGAGTCTAATTGTTGTCGTTATGGAATATGGAATTTTGAACTAAGCAATGTGAAAAACACCAAATGAGGGAATATATGTTCCAATTTCAGTACTACTTGATTTCATGGTAACAAATGTTGTCATTATTTGATTCAGATGATTTTTTAGGACAGTAACTTAGGTTGATTTGAAAATTATGACAATAATTTTTGAACTTGTAAAAATAAGACACTAATTGATAAGTGTAGCACTAGCAGGATATTTATGGGTCAATTATCAAATTTTTGGACTTTTCCGCACGAACTAAACACATGTCAAGCTATAAAATGACGTGCTTGCCACATAATCAACCCATACGAGCGGATTGTCATGTGCTTGGTCTATGCGAAAAGTTCGAAAATTTGATAATTGGCCCATAGATATCCTGCGGGTGCAACAGTTATTAATTAGAGTCCTACTTTTACAAGTCCGAAAATTATTGTCCTAATTTTCAAATCAATCTAAATTATTATCCTAAAAAACCCTCTGACTCTCTTTATTTCTTTTTTCCTTTTTCTGTTAATTTTTTTTCATGCGTTATCAAACCAGAAATTGAAATCAGAAGAAAACAAGACTGCTAAACTTACAAAATGAAGGACAAAAGCAAACTTGAAATAGGAAAGAGAAAAGGTTAACGCAAGTAGGGGTGAGCATTCGGTTATTCGGTCACCGAACGGTCCGAACCGAACCGAATAACAAAAACCAAATTAAAACCGAATTATATAATTAATATCCAAATCCGAACCGAACATGCTTAAAACCGAACAAAACCGAACCGAAATATTTCGGTTCGGTTTCGGTTTCGGTTAAAACCAAATAACCGAAATAAATACACAATATATTTTTTAAAGTTTAAATAACTAATTAACATTCAATATACAAGATTCGAAATCCTTTAAAAATAATAATCCAAAATTTCAAAACATCTTAACCAAAGATTAAGAGTATAAATTAAGAATAATTATTGAAAAGTTTATTTTTTTTAAAATTGACCGAGATTTAGAGTAATTATTGACTATTTTATATAGTAGTAATAATAATCATTTTAATTTTTAAATAATATATATAAATTATTAAATTAATTATTATTTCGGTTCGGTTTTCGGTTAACCAAATATTTTTTCATAAAAACCATAACCGAACCGAAAAATTGAAAATTTCTAAATTCAAAACCAAACCCGAACCGAAAACCAAATTAACCGAACCAAATTAGTATTTCGGTTAGGTTCGGTTCGGTTCGGATTTTCGGATTTAACCGGATTTTGCTCACTCCTAAACGCAAGCACAGATTTAGCGCTTAACAATTCTAAAGTATAGCGCTTGACTTTGTTTGTAATATTCTAACATTTTGAACTTCTTCAGAAGCTTGTGTAACATTTGTATGCCAACATAAAATTTGTTTGATTTTATATAAAACTTATATACATTCATAAAATATTCTACTATTTCTTTAAATGAGAAACAAACTAGATTAATAAATGAAAATCAGAGTTTTTGCTCAGAAGGTCAATCCGCATACCACACCATAGTTTTTGCTAGATCATATTACACACTGAAATAAATATAAATTGAAAGATAACTCTGCTCAGAACATCAGCAGGAATGCTTAAGACATAACAAACACAAATGATGCAAATAACCAAAATAGGAATAGATAGACACATGTCGACTCCCTTTCTAATAAGCTGGCTTGATTAATTGATCATTTATCGATTATAATAACCTCTGCAGTTGGGGAGGATCTCGGCATACTTCGCACCTTCTCTTGTATCATTAGGAAACGCTTACGATCAAAACAAGCTCTATACCTTGAAAAACGAAACACAAGTTTGTGGAGCAAGGGAGCATTTTGCAAGATAAATTCTATAAATGGAATTACTGCGGGATCTTTTGTGGACCAACTAATCTCAACTGTATTTAGATGGAGCAGTGAGGGACGGCGGAATGGCGTCTCAACGATGGGATTAAAATCCTGCAAAATCTGTGAAAGACATGAATTTAGAACTCAAGAAGATGTTAATCCAAACACCCCATCCCCGAAAATGGAATTAAATGACTAAGAAAAGCAAAAGAAATATGGAGATGAACTATGAAACTCACTCCACATAGTGGATAATGGAGAAATTAACCTGGGGGTGTTGAAGAAATTTAAAAATCTTCAGTTTAGGGAACATCTCAAGAAGATCAAGAATCTCTAGAAGATCAAGACGACCACGTGCGTGAATGAAGTTGTGTTCTAGAAACTCAGCATTTGGAAATTGGATAACCATATCTTGATTCTTCAGGGTGAGAAGCAACTGCAGGTACAACATGCAAAGTAATAACAAAAACATGGCACGAAAGTTAAATTGCAGTAGCTAGTCCAATTGTATTAATCATATCATAAGCCAATAATGGGAGTAATTAAGAAATCAAACCTTAATGTTCCACTCCGATAATTCAAACTTCTTAATATGGCAAATGCTTCGGAGAAGGTTATAGAACATTTCAAGAGGCGGATCATACTCTTCACAAAATCGACTAAAAGAAGCTTCAGTCAAAGAAGGGACATCAAACAAAAAACTACCACCATTAACAACATTTGCTCCCCAAATTTGTAGAGTCAAGAGATTAGGAGCCTCAATTCTCAGCATTGCCATTATGTCAGCATTAACCATCCAATGGTTGAGGATACTGAGCTTCTTCAAACTAGTAGATCGGATAGTGAGGTTTTCATTAATTTTACCAATAAACAATGTCATCTCTTCCAAGAGAGGGGCGGCCACGAGAATTTTGCGGATGGCATCATAACACGAGGAATCCGGAACTTGAATATATAAACTCTTGAGACGATTCCACTGCACACTCCCCTCAATCTCCAACCAACAACATAAACCAAGGTGTAATTCTGTGATGGACGAGCATGAATACAAACGCTGAGGAGGGTAGAAATCGGCATGGGTATGAGGTCCAAAATCTATGTATAGCTCTTCAACTTGTTTTTCAGCCACAAAAAGCATCCATGAAGCAAGATCACTAGGATGACTCCGAACAGAAAGGTAGAAGCTCACGATCTTCGCACCTCTCCATTTTGCGAGAACTTGACGAATAAAATGTCGATTACCACGTACAAATTTCAGACGGGGAACGGTGGTCCAAAGATCTCTCCAACGTTTGGAGAGAACTGTTGTCCTAACAGCATCCACCGTTTCCGACAGTGAAAGAATCATGAGGATTAAGGAGTCCGGTAACGCACTTAGCCGATCACGGTGATCATAAGACTGCCACGAATCCATTACTTGTTTAACTGTGCACTCAAACAGACCTACTTTCTAAGATGTGGTTTCAACTATTGAGAGATAGCAGCAGCGCACAACAATGAGATCACCAGAAGAAGCGACTTACATCTTACCCTACAACAACCACGATACCATTTCGATAAATAATCAGAGGAATAACAAATTAGAAGATCCAAATGCACATATATATACCACAAAAGAAGGCAAGTAGTATATGTATTTACATTAAGACCGAAGATGCACACTCTTTCAACATTTTAACTTGATAAAAATATTAACTCATTCTTCTAGCTGATGGATTAACTTTCTGCAAACAATTTCCTTCTTTTTTACCCAAAGCTAGAAAGTCACTACGCTTAAAAATGTCAAAACTGAACAACAACATTCCATTACAAAAACAAATAAATACACACAAAAAAACAATTACTACTCATAAAGAAAACAGAGTTTGTCACACTTACCGCTTGTTGATCAAAAAGGCTCGAGGAAGAAATTGATTCATTCAGTTCCATTTCTCTGTGAAGAATATAAGAATTTCCGAGTAAAGTGGGAAAGTAAATGTATTGAGATGAGAGAGAGCAGAGCACAAGCAAGAGAGTAATTTCCACCAAAACCCCACAGTAATTAGTACACTCTTTGGTAATTAGGAGTACATCCTAAGGCGTATGGGGTAAGTTAACTTTTGCAGAAAAAGCAGAAAGTCTTGGAAAAAGACAACGGAAGATGAAAATGGAGAGATCTCAAAACTATTGTCACCTACCCACAATATCCAAAAAATTTACAATTTTATTTAATTTATTAATCTTCGGAAATAAGTATGTACTTGTGTTTGATTTTTTATTATTAATTTTGTTTATCTGACCATTGGCAAACACAGAAAGGGCTCTTCCCCCCGCCACCCCCACCTTTTTTTTTTTTTTTCATTCCCTTTTATAAATACACCTATTTCATGTTCCATTTTTACATCACACGCTTTTTCTTCTCCCATTATAATTTTATTTTAATTCAAGTTATTTTGTTTTAATTATTATATTTTATTTTAATTAATATATTGGGGCAATTTTATTTTTAGTAAAATGTTTTTATTTGAAAATTAAAGAGTTAATGAAATAAAATTAAAATGGTAAAATGTTCTTCTAACTACTCATAATTTGTAAGTGTGCCATTTTCTCATGGCTGTTATAATATCAGAATGAGAGTTGTTTTTGCGTATTTAGGGTGCGTTCTCTTTTGTTGTAAATTTATCATGAGAAAATGAATGATAAACATAATTTCACATTTTAAATTCATCATTTATTTTCCCACATTTCCTACTTGACTCTTACTCATTTCTCATTTACACTACAAATGAGTGATAATATTATCCCTCCATTTGGAAAGAATAGAAACAAAGGAGTACGTGGAAACATTTTTTGGTAATTATATAATTTAATTTATTAAATAATTAAATTCAAAGAAATTTATAGTCGAGAAATTACCAATCCTATATTCTTAGTCCTAGTAGTAGTCTAGTCCAGCGGTGAGCTAACCAATCAACTTTGGGTACGCTACGTCTAGGTGGGAGAGTCCATCCTGCTTGTAATGCAATACATGAGGTCAGTTCAGATGCTGTCAAGTGTAAAGTGCTTTTGAGTGTATTTTTGGTTTAGTTTTAATGCAATAAATTGCTTTACCACAGTCAACTCATGAACCATGGTGGGACACGAATTTCGAGAATGACCGCTTTAATTTTTATTTTTTTCGCTACTACATAGAAGTCGTGTTTTTACTACCACGTTTTTTCGCTGCTCTGTTTTATTTTAGTAACTACTTTGATTTTATTTAATGTGGTAAAAAATGTTTTATTACAATTTGTTCACACTAATCTAAATATTTGTGGAAATTTGTTCACATTTTATTACTGTGTTGACTTAACTTTCGTTAGAATAAAAATTGAAAACAAATTTGTGGAAATGATGTGTAATATATATTCTTAAGTAAATTAAAATGTGATTAAAGCATATAATTATAATTAATTCATGATCATCATAATATAATTGCTAAGATGTTACATCCTTATAAAATACAAAATTGATTATTGACTTCTACATGTATAATATATCACGTGTCTATTGGTTGGCGTGTCGGTATTAAATCACTTTTCAACATACTGCTTAGTTGGTTTTTGATGGGTAGTTGTTATTGACACAACGCGTAGTGTAAATAGTCAATTTTTGTTATTTTGGTACGTCCATATAAAATACCATCTTTTCACTTATATAGATATAGTCCCACAAAATATTAACCTCGATCAGTATATCGATTCATTTACTTATTCTATCATACACTTTGTTCACTTACATACAATTAATTGATCATAATTAACACTATATTTAAAATAAGATTATTCCTCTACTCATAATACATTCAATTATTTTTGTTAAAATTCGTTTCATCCACTCTTTAAATTATTTTTTCGGAACAAAGGAACTCTATTAAAGTTGTGCAAAATATTTTTAATTGCCGCAATAAGAATCGGAATATTTTCAATTGCCATGATAAAAATTGAAATACAAATATCAATAAAATAAAATGCAAGGTTAAAATATAAATTATGAAATTATATTTGGAACGGAGAATTGGGGATATGGAACCATGCATGTATGATTCTAGGTTGGATTGATTGTGAAGAAGCGCAACTTTTTGTATACCACTCATTTACTGTACATTAGTATGTAATATACGCAACTCACTGCTTATCATATAATTTGTTATGCAAATTTTATTACTAAATACGTATATTGATATGTCACAGTCTTACAGGTCTAACTTATTTTTAATTTTTTAGACTACAACCAACGATGACCATATGTGCGGGTCCCCCTAATCAAACGTAATGTATGTCCAGGGGCGGTTTTTCTGTGCGGGGATCACGACCGCATAGGGCTTCAAAAAAATAGGGGCCCCACAAATACATAGATCCATATATATTTGTATATGACAATAAAAACCCACCAAATTAATCAATTGTCAAGTATAGTTGATTGGTTAAGCGCCTTGTCTTAGAATCTATTCACCCAAGATCGATTCTTCATAGAAGCATTTTTTATTTTTATTTTAATTTTTTTCCTTTTGTTTTTTGGAAACTTGCAATGCATTTAATTATATTGAAATGAGACTACTAATCTGGCAAATGGTTTGATCAAACACTAAAAACATATATTCGTGGGACGGATGGAGTACATAAATACTGCAGAATTAAAACATAAAATGTCCATACAATACTACGAAACTAATTAATTAGCTATTTTTAAGTGCTAATTAATTAATACATTACTAATGCATAATTAAAATATAAATTGTCCATCATTTCGAGAAAAAACATATATAGTTCATAAATTACAATAACAGTTCTTCAAACCACTCGGTCCCATGGCACATACTCGATTGCATGAGCTTCCATAATCTGAGACATGCGCATAGTCCATAAACCCATCCAGCCTGAAATTTGCTTCCTCCGCTGTCTCCTGTAAATATACATTAATACATATTAATATGACATTTCAATAATATTTAAAATTCAAGACCAACATGACACATATGACTTACAGTTGGATGATCATAAGTTGGGCCCAAAATGATTGTGTTGTTTTTTTCATCGTAACGAAGGACGTCCTCACGGGCAAGGAACCTTTGGAAGCTGGTGTATCTTTCTATGTTGGACCGTACCTTAGAGATGATATCCCCCCGAGTTGCTTGCAGGCACGGGTGGACCATCCAGGCCAATGAAGATTCGATGTCGTCAATTACGGTGCTCATGAAATCAGGTTTATATTTGCATCGTAATCTGTGGCACGATAGTGAAGGATGTGCAACAAGGTTTCTTCCTCGGTCTTTGACCAAGATCTTCCGTTTTGCATCGCCATTTTATGATATGTGTTTAAAAACACGAATAGAATCGGCGGTAGTATGTTTTGTAAGCATTGTGGTCTGGCAATTAAATAGAGAGAATGGAGATCTGTCGAAGGGGTGCTTAAATCGATGGAACCGTCCCCCACTAATGGACATAATAATATAATTAACTCCCACATTTTAAGACCCGTCGATCCATATCTCGCCCATTAATTGAATGCCTCCAGCTATGGAACAACAATAAGGAAGGTCAATGTTTTCAACTGACACACGTTTGGGCCGTGTTAACTCTCATCTACCAACTGTGTATCGTATTGAATGCCGGTCATTTCGGAGAGACGCGTGCATTTATGAACCCTAACTCCTATTTATTAATATGCGCCTAGTTGTTTTGACAGGCACTGCCACACTTTGCAAAAATCTACCCTTTCAACTTCTTCCTCTCACCACTTTCGTCCCAAAAAATGGCTCAGACTCAGCAATACCTCGGTGCATGGACCGACGCAGAAAGAAGCGAAGTGATCAAAGTGCTTCATTACAGAACCGGCGACGTAGACAAAGATACGTCGGACCCGCAGGAAGTGCGGCTCATGCTCGACGAAATAGAATCATGCTTGGCTACCTTCACTCCTACTCAATTTCGCAGGGCTCGCGACGAGATTCTGGGTAAAATAAAGAATTTCATCAAGACGTACAACAGGTTCGTCTCCTTCATTTCCAAAACCCAGATCACCTACGATGTTGAGTCCAACCTCGTTCGCGTCGAAGGAATCTATGACTACAACAGGGTAAACACTCATTACTAAACTCAGTTATGTTATTATTAAAAACTATTGGTCATAAACATAGAAGCATTTGTAGGAGACGACAGAGGAAACAATAGTTTTTACCCTGAGTGTTTTTAATAATAACATAACTGAACTGAGTAATGAGTGTTTACCATGTTGTAGTCGTAGATTCATTCGACGCGAACGAGGTTAGACTCAACATCGTAGGTGATATGAGGTTTGGAAATGAAGGAGACGAACCTATTGTACGTCTTGATGAAATCCTTTATTTTACCCAGAATCTCGTCGCGAGTCCTGCGAAATTGAGTAGGAGTGAAGGTAGCCAAGCACGATTCTATTTCGTCGAGCATGAGCCGCACTTCCTGCGGGTCCGACATATCTTTGTCTACGTCGTCGGTTCTGTAATGAAGCCTTTTGATCACTTCGCTTCTTTCTGCGTCGGTCCATGCACCGAGGTATTGCTGAGTCTGAGCCATTTTTTGGGACGAAAGTGGTGAGAGGAAAAAGTTGAAAGGGTAGATTTTTGCAAAGTGTGGCAGTGCCTGTCAAAACAACTAGGCGCATATTAATAAATATGAGTTAGGGTTCATGAATGCACGCGTCTCTCCGAAATGACCGGCATTCAATACGATACACAGTTGGTAGATGAGAGTTAACACGGCCCAAACGTGTGTCAGTTGAAAACATTGACCTTCCTTATTGTTCCTTAACGAGGTATGAGTTTTGAACCTTTGCTGATTTAGCCAGATACTGGTGTTCATCCAGGCATGATTCACCAATAACATGTCCGCAAGGCAAGCAACTAATCAAAAACATACACAAAGGAAAGCAATTGAATTGAAGTACACAATTAACCCATGTTAGAACATTACGTTATCAAAATATTTTATGAGAATCACTTACTATAGGGAATGCAATTTGCTGCTGTTGGCCCGTGTAGCACATAAAGTGCAGATCAAATCACCATCTTCCCCAATTGGATCATTGTGATCCAAATCATAAATTTGATGTTGTTTGAGATTGAAGCTTTTGGCTTTCAAGTCAGTCGAGCCGTGGAATTCGGTGATATCAATCATGTCTTTAATAACCATTAGAGCATCGTTAATCATTGTATAGTGCTGGCATTTGATTAGGGGTTCATCACAGACAGACCTCCTTAGCTGTGAATCAATATTAATGACGGTTTTTAAACAATTGGGCTTGATGAAATATACTTTGGATTTATATAAAACAAATGAAATCTAGAAAAAGAACCTGCGGAGATATTATGTCCGCCAAACTTGATTGTTCACAAGGAATTCTACAGTTAGGACACTTCAAATAAATAAAAAATAATTATAATAAGCGTGTGAAACTTTATGTTTTGAAACAATTTGAAAAAAATAAATAGACAACTAAAAGAGAAACATACATATTGTTTTTCCACAGTAGCGATCCATTTTGCGATGCAATGATGGCCAAATAAATGACCACATGGTAAGCACCTGCAGAACACAACAATAACATCGACGTTGAGAACCCTAACCTAATATCATACTTTTTTGTTTAACAAAAAATTGAAATACCGTAGCCTGTGTGTCCCATTAGCAAACGTCCATTTGGCGCAGAAGGCGCAACCTATCGATATTTTGTTATCAGAACTTCTGTCTGTGAACCCCACACTTGGCCGGAGAGTATCGTGTTGGCGAAAATGTAAGTCAGCTGCAATGTTGTGTCATCTCTTGAACTCCTTCAGTAAGAACAAGACATATTCCGGATCCACAACTTTCGATCAATATAGATCGATTATTAACTTCGCAACATCTTTGATTTCAGACATTTTACTCACAAATTGACATCCGTAGTTGTTGTCCGCCATTGGAGTGCACTAAGACTTGAGAGTAAGGAAGTTTTGATGAAATAATTTGAAAATAGGGTTTTTCATATATCGACAACTGCTTCTTTTTAATTTTTTCAATTTTCTGAATGAATAAGGTAAGAGTCAAACTTTCGGGAGAGTCCATTATTTTAATTTTTATTTCAAATGCTAATATATTACTTGGAATTAACACTAAACAACATCACTAAGAACTCCATGCCATTCATTTTTTTTAATACTCCCTCTCGTTCTAATAAAAAATAATTATGATAAGCGTATGAAACTTTATATTTTGAAACAATTTGAACAAAAAATAAATAGACAACTAAAAGAGAAAACATAAATATTGTTTTTTCGCAGTAGCGATCCATCTTGCGATGCAATGATGGCCAAATAAATTACCACATGGTAAGCACCCGCAGAACACAACAATAACATCGACGTTGAGAACCCTAACCTAATTCCAAGTAATATATTAGCATTTGAAACAAATGTGTTAATTCCAAGTAATATAAAACGAGAGGGAGTATTAAAAAAAAATGAATAACAGGGAGTTCTTAGTGATATTGTTTTGTGTTAATTCCAAGTAATATATTAGCATTTGAAACAAAAATTACAATAATATACTCTCACGAAAGTTTGACTCTGACCTTATTCATTCAGAAAACTGAAAAAATTAAAAAGAAGCAGTTGTCGATATATGAAAAACTCTATTTTCAAATTATTTCATCAAAACTTCCTTACTCTCAAGTCTTAGTGCACTCCAATGGCGGACAACAACTACGGATGTCAATTTGAGAGTAAAATATCTGAAATCAAAGATGTTGCGAAGTTAATAATCGATCTATATTGATCGAAAGTGGTGGATCCGGAATATGCCTTGTTCTTACTGAAGGAGTTCAAGAGATGGCACAGCATTGCAGCTGACTTACATTTTCGCCAACACGATTCTCTCCGGCCAAGTGTGGGGTTCACAGACAGAAGTTCTGATAACAAAATAACGATAGGTTGCGCCTTCTGCGCCAAATGGACGTTTGCTAATGGGACACACAGGCTACGGTATTTCAATTTTTTGTTGAACAAAAAAGTATGATATTAGGTTAGGGTTCTCAACGTCGATGTTATTGTTGTGTTCTGCAGGTGCTTACCCTTTGGTCATTTATTTGGCCATCATTGCATCGCAAGATGGATCGCTATTGCGGAAAAATAATATGTATGTTTCTCTTTTAGTTGTCTATTTATTTTTTCTTCAAATTGTTTCAAAACATAAAATTTCACACGCTTATCATAATTATTTTTTATTTATTTGAAGTGTCCCAACTGTAGAATTCCTTGTGAACAATCAAGTTTGGCGGACATAATATCTCCGCGGGTTCTTTTTCTAGATTTCATTTGTTTTATATAAATCCAAAGTATATTTCATCAAGCCCAATTGTTTAAAAACCGTCATTAATATTGATTCACAGCTAAGGAGGTCTGTCTGTGATGAACCCCTAATCAAATGCCAGCACTATACAATGGTTGGCGATGCTCTAATGGTTATTAAAGACATGATTGATATCGCCGAATTCCACGGCCCGACTGACTTGAAAACCAAAAGCCTCAATCTCAAACAACATCAAATTTATGATCTGGATCAGAATGATCCAATTGGGGAAGATGGTGATTTGGTCTGCACTTTATGTGCTACACGGGCCAACAGCAGCAAATTGCATTCCCTATAGTAAGTGATTCACATAAAATATTTTGATAACGTAATGTTCTAACATAGGTTAATTGTATACTTCAATTCAATTGCTTTCCTTTGTGTATGTTTTTTATTAGTTGCTTGCCTTACGGACACGTTATTGGTGAATCATGCCTGGATGAACACCAGTATCTGACTAAATCAACAAAGGTTCAAAACTCATACCTCGTTAATATCACTCACTGTGTGGAACATCTGAATTCGAAGCATAATTTGTGTATAACCTATTATTATGCAGTGTCCAATTGAGGAATGCCAGATGCGATTCTACGACAGTCAGAAGCGGCATCTATTCCTAACCGAAGTAATATAAAATCATAGTAGTAAATTTAAATTATACCTATGACTACGTTTTTCAAGCACATTTTGGATTTAATGCACATATTGCCATCACAGATATCTGAAGGCGACGTTGGTGAAACCAGCAATGGAATTAACTACTTGGCAGCATCTTGAAGTTGCATAATTCTTATTTTGATGTTTGGTAATGTAAATAATCAAACTGATATTTTGGTATTATGGTGGGCAACACGCGCTATAAATCCATATCTACTTTTTTTTTTATGTTTTTTTGTTGTAAGAAGTATGGTGCATTATGACAATGAGTATATGGATTTTAACTTTCTCCAAACAATTTCCTCCTTTTTAACCCAAAGCAAGTCACTACGTTTAAAAACAAATACATACGGAAACCCACAAAAATAATTACTCGAATTAGAAAACAGAATTTGTCACACTTACCACTTGTTGATCAGAAAGGCTCGAGGAAGACATTGATTCATTCAGCTCCATTTCTCTGCGAAGAATATAAGAATTTCCGAGTAAAGTTGGAAAGTAAATGTATTGAGATGAGAGAGAGCAGAGCAGAGCACAAGCAACAGAGTTTACAGAGTAATTTCCGATACCCACCAAAACCCCACAGTAATTATTAGTACTGATGAGGAGTAATATGTGCCGAGTAGGGAAAGAGTATAAATCAGCGGAATCGACCCCGCGAGCGGGACGAATATGGCGGAAGAGATACACTTACCAGAGAAGTCACCCCCAGCAGAGAAGTCACCATCACCAGAGGAGTCATCCTTCGCCAGAGGAGTCATCTTCGTCAGAGAAGTCCTCCATGCCAGAGAAGTCATCTTTCGCCAGAGGAGTCATCTTCGTCAGAGAAGTCCTCCATGCCAGAGAAGTCATCCACATCAGAGAAGTCCTCCACTCCAGGGAAGTCATCCGTGCCAGAGAGATCGCCTCTTTCAGAAGGATCGCCAAAGACGCGGAGGATTTTCCCGCGTGAAGTTGAAATTCCTGATATACCCTTCAATCATGTCAAACGCATGCACTAGCATCGATTTTACCCTTTTACCCTCAATTGTAATCTATAAATAGGCTTCGTGCTCGTGTATTATTTTCACGTTATCATTTGCTCTTAAATACAACAGCTACATTTTGCTCTTGTGTTCAATTCTCCGATTATTACTCTTTCCGATCGACGTTACTAGGTATAGTCTACACTTTATGTCTTATAGTTTAGGTGTTGGTTTCGTTAAACACCAAGTACACTCTTTGGTAAATGGTAATGGAAGTAGAAGGATGTAAGGTGTATGGGGTAAGTTAACTTTTTGAAGTATTGGATAAGATAACAAAGGATGAAAATGCAGAGATCTCAAAAGTAGATTCTTGTTCTTGGAATGAAAACAACTGTTCTCACCTCCCAGAAAATCCAAAAGACTTATTTTAATTTATTTTATTTATTTATCAATCTTCGGAAATAAATCTTTGTCCCTCAAACTTTATTTTAGAAGGAGGTGACATGGTGTGTGTTTATGTTGGCCTAATGGCAGGAGGTTAATATTCAAGATTAAAGATTATGGATTCGAGTTCTTTGTCACGCGATTATTGATTTTTGGTTATTGATTTTATTTATTTGCTTATGTAATTAATTAAAAAAAAAAGAAGGTGACACGAATTTTAATCTTTGTAAAATAGTTTTCACAAAAAAATAAAATTATAAGAATAATTGTTAGTAAATTATTTTTAAAAATAAATTAAGCAAATATATTGAAAATGAATATAAAAAAAAGGAAGATAGATTGAGGACAGAACTGAGTATGTAGTTGTGTTCGATTATTATTATTTTTTTTTTGAATTGACCGTTGGTGAATAATTTAGAGTTTTTAGGTTGGATATGCTCTTATAAGCTTACGACACTTCACAATTTAGGTTAGACGCTAACATTTTAGTGTGTTAATTAAAATTATTAAATTGATTATTGATTATATTATGAGTTAGAGAAAATAGAATATCATGTAATGGAAAGTTAATGAAATTAAAAATAGATTAATTTTTGTGGTCATTCAATTCTAAAATGGCAAAAAAAATAAACTACTATTTTCTCCGTCCACAATTTAAAATCCTACTTGCCCTTAAATTTTTATCCATAAATTAAAATTCTATTATACTTTTTGTACTTTTTTGTTTTCCTTATTTTCCTATATTTACAAATTTACAATCCCTTGTCACTAGTGCATCCACCTTAAAATATTTTTATCATTTTTATATTCTATATTTACTACACTTTATCAATAGTGGACTTACTTACAGCACCTTTATCACTTTAGTCAACTATTATTTTTAGTTTTCTTAGTTTTCGCATTGACTATAAAGTGGGGCATTAAATTGTGAACGAGGGGAGTAGTATTTTTTATGGATGAAAGAAATATAGAATTATATTGTGATTAAAAAAATCATCCACGTTAAAAGTGTTGTTAATAATGAAATTATCACATATTAATAATTAATTATTAAAATATATATGAAATTTTGTTCAAAGATAAAAAGAATATAAGTAAATCGACCTATTATCTTTAAAAAAAATGTAAATTGACCTATTAAAATGGAAAGAATAGAGACGGAGGAGTATGTGGGAACATTTTTTCGTTCCCTCTATTTATGGAAAAGAGTCCTATTTACCCTATTTTTTGTCCATAAAAAAGAGACTCATTTAATTTTTTGAATTATCACATCATAACTTTTCTCTTACATTTAACTATGAATTACACTTTTATTTCAATTTTTAATTAAAAATGTATTTTTATTCTAATTTTTTGTACTAATATTATCCCTACAAATTGTACATTTATCTCACTTACACCTATTTTAACAAATTTCTGAAAATTCGAGCTGAACTTCAAAAAGAGATGAAATATAATTTAATTTATTAAATAATTAAATTCAAATAAATTTATAATCGAGAAATTACCAATCCTATATTCCTAGGTAGAGAAATTGCCAATCTTATATTCCTAGTCCAAGGCTCCTAGCACTTGACGTAGAGTCCGCCAGTGAGCTAAAATTTCAACTTTGGGTACCTATATCTAGAAGTCTAGAACTTGTAGATTTTTATTCTTCAAAAATCTACTTTTTAAGATATCTTAGTTTTCCAAAGCATGTCTACGTTTTTAGGGCTTCATCGTTTCTGACCTATGGGCTATATAGCCAGTGACATAGCTAGGGGGTTCCAGGGCACTGGGCCCCACTCGAATTTTTATATAATGTATTTCTCTATTTTTATTTAAATGAAAATTTATTTTCATTTTTATAATAAATTTCTCATAGGTATTATATGGCGTAACTTTTTATTTCATACTTACTTTATTTAATAGGTGATTTTGATTTCAATTTTTTTGTAGGGTAATTTTTTGTAAGGAACTCATAAAAAAATAAAATTTGAATTTAAATGTAAAATTCTTTACAAATATACTTGTAATTTACTTTTCTGTTAGCTTTTTCACGCATTCATTTTTATTATTATGTGAATTATTAATATAAATTTTTTGTGCCCAAAAATAACACATACTCCCTCCGTCCATGAAAAAGAGTCTCATTTGGGGTTCGGCTCGGGTTTTAAGAAAGTTGTTAAAGTAGGTGTAAGTGAGATAAAAGTATAATTTGTAGGGGTATTATTAGTACAAAAAGGTAGAATAAAAGTACATTTTTAATTAAAAAGTGGAATAAAAGTACAATTTATAGTTAAATGTAAGAGAAAAAGTATGATGTGATGGTTCAAAAAGTTAAATGGAACTCTTTTTCATGGACAAAAAAAATGGGGTAAGTAGGACTCTTTTTCATGGACGGAGGGAGTATAAAAGAAAGTAATAAGAATACAGAGATTTATGTGGTTCGATTGTAAGCCTACATCTACAAGGTTTTTGGGATGTTTTTGGGAGAGATTACATTGTACAGAGTTGATCGTTCGGTCGGTTCGATCAGCCCGAATGAATCAATAATGAGAATATATGTCTTTATTTATAGGCAAAATACTAAGAAAAGAATTAAATTTAAGATGCATATTAAATATTTATTCATTAATTAAATTTAACGATGTTTAGAAAAGAATTAAATTATATAACAGAGTAGGGATAAAAATAGTAGAAAAAAATGGTGAAAGAAGAAAGAGAAGAAAAAAAAGAAGGAAAAATAATCACCAGAAGAAGCAACTTACATCTTACCCTACAACAAGCACAAAACCATTTGGATAAATAATCAGAGGAATAACAAAATTAGAAGATCCAAATGCACATATATATACCAAAATTAAAAAGAAGGCAAGCTAGTATATGTATATTATATATATATACATTAAGACCGAAGATGCACATTCTTTCAAAAATATTAACTCATTCTTCCAGCTGATGGATTTTAACTTTCTTCAACCAATTTCCTTCTTATTTACCCAAAGCAAGTCAGTACGCTTAAAAATGCCAAAACTGAACAACAACATTCCATTACAAAAACAAATAAATACCGAAATAGAAAAAAACAATTACTCATATAAGAAAACAGAGTTTGTCACACTTACCGCTTGTTGGTCAGAAAGGGTCGAGGAAGACATTGATTGATTCAATTCCATTTATCTGTGAAGAATATAAGAGTTTACGAGTAAATTTGGAAAGTGTATGCATTGAGATGAGAGATAGCAGAGCACAAGCAACAGGCGTATGGGGTAAGTTAAGTTTTGCAGAAAAAGCAGCAAGACTTGAAAGTCTTGGAGAAAGACAAGGAAAGATGAAAATGGAGAGATCTCAAAACTGTTCTCACCTACCCACAATATCCAAAAGTTTTAATTTTATTAATCTTCGGAAATACAGTAAGTATGTACTTGTGTTTGATTTTTTATTATCGATTTTTTTTATCTGACCATTGGTAAACATAGAAAGGGCTCTTCCCCCCTCTTAAAAAAAAAAAAATCATTCCCTTTTATAAATACACCTATTTCATATTCCATTTTTACCTCACACTTTTTCTTCTCTTATTATAATTTGATTTTAATTAATACAATGTGGCAATTTTAATTTTAGTAAAGAGTATTGCTAAACGGACATAATATGTGCGCACATAATTGAACTTTTTAGTCATTTTACATATTTTCAAACCTTAAAAAATAATTTTATTTATTTGAATTTACGTTTTACATAATTATCCATGATATAACTATAGAGGAAAAGATTGCCCATAATCTTTCCATAATAATTAAAAACCTTATTTCCTTCAATTATGAATTATATCAATCAATCTCACAAATTGTTTAAATATTCTTTTTTTAGGCGGAATTGTTTGACTGTCCTATTATCAAACTCCACCATTCATCGTGATTATATAAGCTAAGATAGAATCACTTGTTCCATCTTTTTTATATATACTATCATAATCATTTGTTCTAAGTTGGCATTTCACACGAGAATTAGCAAGTGAGGGAGTAATATTCTAAATTTTCAAGTTCTTTCAGAAGCCAGTATAACATTTGTATTACCAACACAAAATTAATTTCCTTTATCTTACACAAAACTTATATGTATTCAGAAAATATTCTGCTTTTGTTTTTTTAGATGGAAGACAAAGTCGATTAATAAACGAGAATCAAAGTTTATAATTCTCATCAAAGCGTGGGCTGCTAATTTACGAACACAATCACACACTGAAATAAACATAAATTGAAAGTTAATTATGCTCATAACATTAGCAGGAATGCTGCTTGAAGACATAACATACACAACCTAAACAAACGATGCGAATAACCAAAATATATAGGAATAGATAGATATAATAGTCGATAAAAGGACAAACAAATGCCGACATCCTTTCTAAAAGAAAATATAGGGGAAGAAAAAAGGAAATAAAATAACCCTTAAAAAGACAAGATTTCAATTTGAGTGGGAAATTTGGAGTTATAATAAAATTCAAGGTTTATTAATAAAACTATACTATTTTTTAATTTTTTTATCTTTTAATTATTTTATTTTATTTCTTTCTAAAATTGTAAAATTCTACTAATTATAAAATATGTAATATGCATGTCAAATTAAAGATCACATTAAGAGTTTTAATTTGACATATTTTATGTAAATATTTGATTTGAATTGTAAAAGTTATATACTAGTATTTATTTAAAGATTAAAAATTTTAAAAAAATTCTATTTTCTCTCTCGTGTGTTTAGGCCCGTAATTTGGTCATTTTGCAAATATAGGACAAAATTTTTCGGGCTTGCAATTGCAGGACAAATTAATTTTTCGGGCTCAATTTGTCCTATTTATGCCGAATTTTTGAAATGAGAGAGAGCAGCACACAAGCAAGAGAGTTTATAGAGTAATTAGTACACTCTTTGGTAATGGAACTAGAACGAAGTAAGAGCATCCACAATGAGGTTCCTTGATAGCCTACTTGATAGTGTTTGTGTTATTGAGTAGGTAGTGCTGCATTGGAGTTCCTTGATAGCCTACTTGATAATATTAGTTTTGATTTTATGTTTTTCATTTAAATTTTATTGCATAATTTTAATAACACAATTTATTTCAAATTTAAATTGCATTAATTATAAAATCCTAAATATTACATAAAACTTAAATAAAATAAAAATAATTCATAAAAATTAACTACTCTGGCCCTAGAGGTCCGAAACGTGCCCAAAGGTGCTCAATCAAATCATATCGAAGCTGAGCATGTAGTTGTCTATCTCGAAGAAGGCTATCCCTTCGCACATATTCCTCGAAGGACACTGGTGTTTGTCCAGCACTCTCCGTCGAACCACTGCTAGACGCCCCGTCATCATCTCTCCAGTTGGCAGCCGCTTCACCTTCGTGCTCCACAATCATGTTGTGGAGAATGATGCAACACAACATGATGTCCTTCAGGTGCTCTACTTACCAATTGCGCGCCGGACTTCGAATGATTCCCCACCGAGCTTGAAGGACTCCGAAGGCGCGTTCCACATCCTTCCGTGCTGATTCTTGCATCTTCTTGAACCTTGCCTCATTCGGATTGGTTGCCATTGATGGACTCTTCACGAAGCAACGCCACTCCGGATATATGCCGTCACACAAATAGTAGCCCATCCGGTATTCGCGCTGGTTGGCATGAAAGACCACCGGCGCCGCAGTTCCTCCTAACACGTCGGAGAAGAGAGGAGACTGATTCAGCACATTGACAGGGGCGTAGCCAGGGGGGCAAGGGGGGGGCTAGAGCCCCCCCCCCCCAAATTTTGAATTTTTTTTTTTTTTTTTTTTTTTTTTTTTTTTTTTTTTTTATAATATGTCTAAAAATGTTGTTATTATTGTTATTATATTTGTATTTTAGTAAAAAATGTCTAAAATGTATTGAATGCCTCCAAAAAATTTTTTAGTAAATGTTGAAATATATTATCTATGAAAATGTTATTATTATTATATTTGTATTTTAGTAAAAAATGTCTAAATGTATTGAATGCCCCCAAAAAAAATTTTAGTAAATGTTTTGAACTATATTATCTATGAAAATGTTGTTGTTATTATTATTATTATATTTGTATTTTAGTAAAAAATGTCTAAAATGTATTGAATGCCCCCAAAAAAAATTTTAATAAATGTTTTGAACTATATTATCTATGAAAATGTTGTTATTATTATTATTATATTTGTATTTTAGTAAAAAAATGTCTAAAATGTATTGAATGCCCCCAAAAAAAATTTTAGTAAATGTTTTGAACTATATTATCTATGAAAATGTTGTTATTATTATTATTATTATATTTGTATTTTAGTAAAAAATGTATTGAATGCCCCAAAAAAAAAAATTTCGGGGGCTACCGCCCCCCAACCCCCGTAACAGTTCAACCCCCCCCCCCCAAAAAATTATGGCTCCGCCACTGCACATTGATGTCGTTGTTTGAACCAGCGACGCCGAAGAAGGCATGCCAAATTCACAAATCGAAAGAGGCAACGGCCTCCAATATCAAAGTGGGCTCTCCCTGATCCCCGCGTGTGTATGCGCCGTGCCACGCCTTTGGGCAGTTCTTCCTCGCCCAATGCATGCAGTTTAAGCTCCCGAGCATCCCGGGAAAACCATGTCTCGCCTCGTGCATATGAAGAAGGCATTGCACGTCAGTTGCCGTTGGACGGCGCAAGTAATGGGCTCCAAAAGCCCGTATGACCGGCTTGCAGAACTTCTTTAGGCATACACGATCGGTTGAGTCCGCCATTTTGAGATACTCATCGAACACATCCGCACTAACCCCGGTGGCTAATTGGCGGATAGCCGACATGCATTTCTGCAAAGGAGAAAGAGAATCTCGACCGAGTGCATCAGTGCTCATATGGAAGAAAATATCTTCACCTTGAACAGCCTCGACGATGCGCAAGAACAGCTCCTTCTGCATGCGAAATCGACGCCGAAAAAAAGTAGGGTCGTACGTTGGATTGTCGACAAAGTAGTCTTGCATAAGACGTACATGGGCCTCTTCACGATCACGGTGGACGTATGATTAGGGATGTTTCGCACGCGCCGGCTCCGGCGCCGGTTGGGGGCAGTATGATTGAAGCAGTTGTTTCTGCAACTTAACCAACTCCATGAACTTTTCAGCGACTTCGTCGGAATCGGATCAAGAATCATGTTCACGTGACGACATTTTTGGAAGACGAATATAATATTTTGCAAGAAAAATTGTAGGAGGAAGAAGGAGTGAGTTGTGATGAATGAAAGTGACTTGTGATGAATGAATGAGGGAGAAGTATTATTTATAGAGAGAAAAGAAGATAAAAAAAAAGGAAAATGGATGCAAACGGACGAAAGAGCCGTTGGGGAAGAAAAAAAAATTTGAAAAACGATCGAAAAAGCCGTTGAAAAAGATTTTTTTTTTTAATTTTTGGCGCGTGCAGAGCACGCGCCTTCTCGAGGCTACCAGATAACTCGAGAACTCCTCGAGGAGCTCCCCCCCGCATCGCGCTCCTCGACGCCCTCCCTCTCCTCGAGTACCCACTCGAGTACCCGCGTTGCGGGTGCTCTAAGAAGTAGAACAAACTAAGGTAAGTTAAGTTTTGCAGAAAAATCAAACACAAACTATGTGTTTGATTTTTTATTACTATTAATTTTTTTTATCTCACCATTGGTAGAAACACAGAAAGGGCTCTTCCCCCTTTTTATTTTTCAAAAAAAAAAAAAATTCATTCCCTTTTATAAATACATCTATTTCATATTCCATTTTTACATCACACACTTTTTCTTCTCCCATTATAATTTTATTTTAATTAATATAATATGGCAATTTTAATCTTAGTAAAATGTTCTTATTTGAAAATTAAAGAGTTAATGAAATAAAATTAAAATGGTAATATGTTCTTCTAACTACTCATAATACATGTCATATATCGTTTTCAAACATTTAACCATTGAGAAGCCACAATAATCATAAATAAACATTGACGTGCAAAACTATAATTTTCTTCTTCAAGAATCTAGTTTTTCAGATATTTTGAATTTTCAAAGCATCTTTTTCAAAAATATGGGGTCTTCATTTTTAGAGTTTCAGAGCTATAGCTATTCCGCAATCTTTCTTTAAATGTTCTTCATTCATTAAATCTACATATCACCGTCAGTACCTATAATTCCTTATTTCATGAAACATCTCCTTTGTACAAGACATTTCAATTTGATAAGTGGAGAATAGTGATATTTAACGGAATTATTTTTGAAAGTGGTAATTGTATTGTTTTGATTTTATATGTAAAATAGATGAGAATTCTAGAGATGATAATTAATAAAATTATTTTAAAAAATAGAGTAAGAAAATATTTTTTGGACGAAAAGAAATAAGAATATATTTCCAGAACGTAGAGAGTATCACTAAAATAGAGAAAAGCTTGATTTATTTAATTTATTTTTAAATAAAAAACTAATTTACTATATTTTTATTTATTTTTTTTAAAATTTGTTACAACCAAAGAAAGGAAAAAAACCCACTCATGCTCTAGCTCCTAGGGTGACTCGAACCCCCGACCTATTGGTTGGAGGGGAAGCGTCTTACCAACAGACTGCGCTTCATCGTCCAATGTCCTATATTTTTATATACTTTTTTAGTCCAATTGATCTTGTCCTATTTTTCGTTTTGAGTTGTCCTATTGATATTGTCCTATTTTTATTTTTGATAATAATTTTACACTATAAATAATATGGCCTCACACATTTATACTTTACTACACTAATTAACTCTTCTTAATAATCGTGCCGAAAATAAATGAAATAAGCCTAACGGGACAGAGAGAGTAATTTTTATTAATTATTTTATTTTATTTTTAAAAACATAAAAAAATTATAAAAAAATAGATATGTAAATAAAATAATTAAATATTTTTCATTTTAAAACTAATAATTAAATAAAATAATTTTTTTTCCAATTTAAAAAGTTTTTAATTTAACTAGCCGCGCAGCGTCGTGGCTGCATAGCTATCACATTTTTCCTGACTTATAGTCTATTTCAATTCCAAGAATATTTTGTTACGAAACAAAGATAGTTTGAGCTTTGAGTTCAAAAATGGTTGATGGTTCAGAACGTAACGAGGTTGCAGTTGCAGAGTCCAACGACGTCGATCGACTCAGTGAGTTACCCGACTCCTTAATCTTCACGATTTTTTCGTTGTTGGAATCGCGAGATGTTGTTAGCACAACCTTCCTCTCCAAAAGATGGAAAAATCGGTGGGCCACCGTCCCCTGCCTTGCCTTCCGGAATAATTTACCAAGGTTTATTTACGGTGCTCTCACGCAATGGAGAGGCCCCAATTTTCTCAAACTCACCATAGCTTTCACTAATTTTCTCCCTCGTGCTAACGACCTTAATTCGTGGCTTCTTTTCGCCATCGCAAAGCAAGTGGAAGAGCTATCTATACATTTGGGGCTTCTCAGAATCGGTGCTTCTGCTACTCCATACTCCCCACCTCAGCGCTTCTATTCATGCTCCTCCTTTCGCAAATTATCCCTTTCTCATTTGAGGCTGCAAATCGAGGGGAATAATGTGCAGTGGGGTCAACTCAAGAGCTTAACAATTGTAGGTTCAAATTCATTGAGTGCATACGCGATTAACCGAATTCTCTGCGGCGCCCCTCGATTGGAAGAGCTGAATTTGTGCATTAGGGAAATTGGTGGAAGATTCACGATCCAATCTACTAGTTTGAAGACTCTGTGCATCGGCAGGCAAGATGATTGTTTCGAGATCGTCGAAGTGTATTTAGGTTCGATTCTCGTAATCGATGCTCCCAATCTCTCAAGTTTGGTGATTTTAAGCCGATGCTACGGAAGGTGCTTGTTGAATGTCCCGTCTTTGAGCAACGCAGTTCTTAGCTTCTTCTGGTGTGGGGACGATATGGATCCCAGCGACCTCTCGCGTATTCAAATGTTTAATCGTGTCTTTCAAAGCGTCCGCCATGTTGAGAGCCTCACACTGTCGAATTGGTGCATTAAGGTCTGATTTAATTCATTCATATTATGATTCATGTCGCTAATTGATTAATGTGATCGATGTTGTGTGTGTGGCTGCAGTTTCTTCTGTTTATGAAGATGAATGATGTGTTGGTGGAGTTCCCAAATGTGAAGTCTCTGCATCTCTTCCCCGATGAGCCGGCCGACGAGATGCTTGATGTTCTTGAGATGTGCCCTATGCTCATGTTTTTTACTGCTCAACTTCAATGTGCTCAGGTGCCTTCTAATTCGATTGTTGTATGGATTTTGGTTTGGATTAATTCTATGCATCTTGTTGATTGATTAATATTAATATTGCAGAAAGGTGATTCATTTGCCTCAACGAGGAATGCTACACTTGTCTCTCTCAAGAGGGTTGAGATTAGGTGGTCTGTAAACGATGCCTCAGTATTTCGAGTGATTGAAACTATTTTGGAGAATGCTTACATGCTAGAAAAGATGGTTCTTCGAGTGAGGGGGACTGGAGTTGATGGTGGTGAGCCCTTGATCTTGGCACATGAGAAGGTGCTGAGAATGCCGAGATCCTCTCCAACTGTGGAGGTAATTATTATCCAAGATTGATGATTTTTAGTATATGCTTTTGTGGGGAAGTAACATTTGCTATCTATGTAGTTCTACTATTTATATTTTGATTGTAGTTGTTTGTGTATGTATGGCATGTATTGTGTTTTGATGTTCATTGTAGCTGTTGTCTAAGTAGTTGCCAATATGGAATGTATGACATTTTGAACCAAAGTTGCGCTTTTGGATTGTAGGTTGTTGAACTTTGTCCCTGGTAATGTTTTTGTGATTTTACCTCTTATATTTGAACTTTGAACCAAATTTTACGTCGTATATTTATTTCATCGAATCGATTATATGTCTGAGGCTTAACTGGAAGTGAAGATATCATACATATATACACATCAAGACTAAAGATAAATTGGAAACAACTATACGTCAAACTGCGTCAAAATAATAAGTGAATTATGCTATGAACAGTAGCATGCATGCTGCATAAAAACGTAACGCACACAACTAAAAACATTACGATCCAAGATTGATGAATTTTAGTATATATGCTTTTGTGGGGAAGTTAACATTTGCTATCTATGTAGTTGTACTTATTTGTGTTTTGATTGTTCATTGTAGTAGTTGTCGATATGGACTGTATGGCATTTTGAACCAAATATGAAGAGGCTTCAGTGGAAGTGGTATTATTAATTCTAAGAAATCTGGATTAATAATACTGGGTCGTGGGATTAAACCAAATCATCCGTATTATTACTAAATAATACCAAATACTAAACTGATCTATACTAAATTAGCTAATACAATGTATTAGCCAATATCAAGCGCGCCCTTAGATTATTATTCTCTCCCTTGGAATAATAGAGTTGCAAAAAAATGGTCTTTTACTTTCATACTTTTGGAGTTTATGGGAAGGTGGTAACTTTTTTATCTTTTTAAGAATTTACTTTTGAGATCGTCTGCATTTTCATCTTTTGGGGGTTTTCTTTTTTCTGAATTCTTGGTGCTTGCTACTTTTCAGAAATCATTAACTTCTCCTATACGCCTTGCTTCATTCCAAAAATCACTTCTAATAAAGTAGCAGATCTTTTACACTTTTGGAGTCCTTTTCTCTTTCCTTCCTAACTTTTGAGCTTTCCTTCCTCACAATGGCTTCCTCGGATTCGTCTTTTGGAACATAACGAGGTTTCCGATAGCCTCGATCGACTGAGTGAGTTGCCCGATTCCTTAATCCTTTCGATTCTTTCGTTGTTGTCGTCGACGAGAGATGTTGTTAGGACAACCATTCTCTCCAAACGCTGGAAAGATCTCTGGACCACCGTCCCCTGCCTTGAGTTCGAAGACGAAAATCCTGAGTTTATTTGTAGGGTTCTTGCACAATGGCGAGGTGCCAAGATTTGGATATTATACCTTTCTTTGTCTGATGATTCTTTGTCTGATGAGGTGCCTGATCTGCCTCCTCCTACTAGTAGCGATGTTGAATTGTGGCTGCTTTTTGCGGTGGAGAAACAAGTGGAAGCGCTACATGTATGTGTTCATATCCCATACTGCCCACCTCAGAGTTTGTATTCATGCCCCTCCATTACAACACTACACCTTCAATATTGTTCCTTGGAAATCGAGGGGTCTGTGCAGTTGAATTAACTCAAGATTTTATCA
This sequence comes from Salvia miltiorrhiza, assembly GCF_028751815.1. Taxonomy (NCBI): domain Eukaryota; kingdom Viridiplantae; phylum Streptophyta; class Magnoliopsida; order Lamiales; family Lamiaceae; genus Salvia; species Salvia miltiorrhiza. The sequence continues at coordinate 3,776,305 of NC_080393.1, forward strand.
ATTCAAAATTCGGATTCTTTGTCTGCTGACGCCATAAACAAACTTCTCTCGGGTGCCCCTCGCTTGGAATATTTTAATTTGACTAGGCTTGATATTGATGGAAACTTCGATATCGTCTCTCCCACATTGAAGACGCTCATAATCGAAGAGGCTGGAATAAATGGAGAGCTCACGATTCGGGCGCCTAATCTCTTGACTTTAGAAATTCACACATCCATTTACAGTGGTGCTAGTTTTTTGTGCCATGTCCCATCCATTTAGGCGCCCGAATCGTGAGCTCTCCATTTATTCCAGCCTCTTCGATTATGAGCGTCTTCAATGTGGGAGAGACGATATCGAAGTTTCCATCAATATCAAGCCTAGTCAAATTAAAATATTCCAAGCGAGGGGCACCCGAGAGAAGTTTGTTTATGGCGTCAGCAGACAAAGAATCCGAATTTTGAATTGATAAAATCTTGAGTTGATTCAACTGCACAGACCCCTTGATTTCCAAGGAACAATATTGAAGGTGTAGTGTTGTAATGGAGGGGCATGAATACAAACTCTGAGGTGGGCAGTATGGGATATGAACACATACATGTGCGCTTCCACTTGTTTCTCCACCGCAAAAAGCAGCCACGATTCAACATCGCTACTAGTAGGAGGAGGCAGATGAGGCACCTCATCAGACAAAGAAAGGTAGAATATCCAAATCTTGGCACCTCGCCATTGTGCAAGAACCCTACAAATAAACTCAGGATTTTCGTCTTCGAACTCAAGGCAGGGGACGGTGGTCCAGAGATCTTTCCAGCGTTTGGAGAGAATGGTTGTCCTAACAACATCTCTCGTCGACGACAACAACGAAAGAATCGAAAGGATTAAGGAATCGGGCAACTCACTCAGTCGATCGAGGCTATCGGAAACCTCGTTATGTTCGGAAAGACGAATCCGAGGAAAGTGCGAAGAAGCCATTGTGAGGAAGGAAAGCTCAAAAGTTAGGAAGGAAAGAGAAAAGAACTCCAAAAGTGTAAAAGATCTGCTACTTTATTAGAAGTGATTTTTGGAATGAAGCAAGGCGTATAGGAGAAGTTAATGATTTCTGAAAAGTAGCAAGCACCAAGAATTCAGAAAAAAGAAAACCCCCAAAAGATGAAAATGCAGACGATCTCAAAAGTAAATTCTTAAAAAGATAAAAAAAGTTACCACCTTCCCATAAACTCCAAAAGTATGAAAGTAAAAGACCATTTTTTGCAACTCTATTATTCCAAGGGAGAGAATAATAATCTAAGGGAGCGTTTGATATTGACTAATACACTGTATTAGCTAATTTAGTATAGATCAGTTTAATATTTGGTACTCACTCCGTCCCAGTATTTATGGCCTATACATTTTCGACACGAAGATTAAGAACAACAAAATTAGGGAGAAAGGTTTTTCATTAAGGAGAAAGGTGTTTCATCAAGAGATTAATTAAAATTTTATTCAAAATTTTCGGTGGTTCTTTCTGGTGCAACAAGATCAAAAGAACACAATTTTTTACTGCAAAATTATCAAAAGCAACACAATCTTTTGCTGCAAATTTTTGGCCTCAAAATTTTACTGCTGCAACAAGATCAACAGAGGCTCAACATCTGCCCCAAATTCTTCGTCTCAACAAGATCAAGATTCTGACCCAAATTCTTCGTCTCCCTCCACCAAAAAACATCTTCCCCCCTCCCAATCAACAAAGCAACAAATATGAATAAACAAAAATGAGATCAATCTACCATCAATCACCAAGAAACAAGATACTTAATAAAAAAACATTAAAACATAATTGAAGAAACATCAAATTAAATCGAAATTGAAGATGATGAGAACAGTGAAGGGAGGCAGAGAAGAAAGTATCAGACAGATAGAACGAGAGCTAGGGTTTGGAAAAGGCGGCGCAAAACTTTGGGGGTTAAGGTTTGAAGGGGGAGGCGGCGGAGGCGGCTTCTAGTTGCAGTTCGCCGAAGATTAAGAGGGAGGCGGTGGTGTGAGAGTGAACGGCGGCTGGATCTGGCGGATGGGATGGACGGCGGACGGATGAGAGTGAAGGAGGCGGCGGCGGCTCGAGGGAGAGGTGGGAGGTCGAGGCGCTGCGAGGAAAAGAGGAGAGGGGAGGCGCAGCTGGGCGGTGGCTGGCGGGGCGACGTGAGGGAGGCTAGCGGCGTGAGGCAGAGAAGAAATAAGGGGAAAGAAATCTGAGAGAGAGAGAGAGAGATGAGTGCGGTAATCTGAGAGAGAAAAAAATCTGGGAAGAAGTGAATTTAGGGTTTGGATTAGAGTTTTATGTTGGGGTGATTAAGCTCTTAATTATGGCCTAATTTTAGCCTAAAAGGGAAACAGACCATGTAACCTGGGACGGCCCAAAGAGGAATACGTGCCATCAATAATGGGACGGAGGGAGTATTATTTAGTAATAATACGGATGATCTGGTTTAATCCCACGACCCAGTATTATTAATCCAGATTTCTTAGAATTAATAATACCACCTCCCATTAGGATTAACTTAAATCAGAATATTTTGTATTTAGCTATGATAGCAAACACCAATTCAGTATTAATAACCTGTCATTATCCACACTAAATATCATGGTTACAAATTATCCTACATAATCATTTACTGAAAACCAAACGAGCCCTAAATATGAGATATAACGTGCAAAGCTAGATTTTTCTTCTTCAAGAATCTAGTTTTTCAGATATTTTGAATTTCCAAAGGAAATGTTCTTTGATTCATTAAATCTACATATCACCGTCAGTAGCTATAGTCTCATGAAACATCTCCTTTATATAAGAGCATCCCCCAATAATGGTATCACATGTGTGCCACTTCAACAACTACCTCATTTTTCAATTACCTCATATTTTATTTACTGTGCCCCTACCTCATATTTAACCATTCATGACCCCACTATCATTATTATTATATTTATCACTATACACACACACACACATATATATATATATATTATTTATGTATTTTATTTTTTGTATAATATTTTACTTAAATAAAATTTATGTAATTACACAAATAAATTAAATTTTTAAATGATGAAATATAATTTAAAAATTAATATAATTATGTCAAAAAAATCAAAACACGTATATTATTGAAAATCAAATTCATTCAGCACACAAAAAATCAAATCAAATTATAGTTATGCTAAAAAATGAAAAGGAAAATAAAACAGAACCTAAAATTGTAAAATAAAAAAAAATAAAAAAAATTAAAATAATTAACGAGAAAAAGAATAGAAACTCAGAAAAATAAATAACAAAAGGCAACTCAAAAGCAAAATAGAAAAGGGTTTAGAATTTTAAAATAAAGGTAAAAAAAACTAAAAACTGAAACAAAATAAATAAAAAGCCTGCACAAAAAGAAAGAAGCAAAAAGAGAAAGAAAAAATTAAAACAATAACATACCAAAATTATAAAAAATTAGCATAGGACCCATTTATGACACAAGGAACCTTGTAGCAACATTGCTACCTCAATTTTTTGCTACCCCAAATTTTAAGCCCCCACTATGGTACTATCCTCCAACTACCTTCTAACTTCCTAGCATAGTGGATGGCCTAAGCCGGTATGTACATTTGTTAACGGAATTATTTTTAAAATTGGTCATTATATTATTGATAATAATAGTAATAATATACGTAAATAGTCCCAAAGATAACACCAAGCGGTACGACTCATGTCTACGAATAGTGAGGTCTAGAGATCAAAATCCCATCACTCCCCCTTTCCCAAAGCTAAAGAAAAATACGTAAATAGATGAGAATTCTAAAGATGATAATTAATAAAATTATTTTCAAAAATAGAGTAAGAAAATATTTTTTGGACAGACGAAATTAAAAGAAATAAAAAAAATGTTTCATGAACATAGAAAATGGAGAAGTACGATAGAAAAAAGCTTGATTTATTAATTTATATTATAAATAAAATAGTGTTAATATATAAGAGTACCCACTTTTATATAGTAAAAAATAAATTTTACTCACTCAAATAAAAACATAAAAAATACCACTTTTGTGTTAAAGGACTAAATTACCCTTCTATATAAATGAGCAAACCCTAGCCTCCTCTCATTCTCTCATTTCTCTCTCTCTCTCTACACGCTCTCTCCTCTCTCTTTATCTCATTCGTCCTCCCACCAGCGCTCTCTCTCTCAGAGACGATTGAGGCAGCGGATCGACTGGAGCACGACGGTGGCAGCCGAGGGCGGCCATGGCGACATCGGCGTTGCCGCCGTGCGTTCCTCTCTTCATCTCCAATCTCGGCGTCTCTCTCACCTTCTTCCTCTGTCTACACGCACCTCCGCCGCCGTCCGCCCCCTCGCCGCGGTCGAGGCTCCAGAAAAGGTCATCGATCTCGGCGATCAGATCTCGAGCCTCACCATTGCTGACAATCAGAAGCTCGGCGATCAGATCTCGACGCTCACAAGTTCGACGTCTCCGCCGCGTCGTTCGCCCGCATCGCGGTCGCCGCCGCCTCGCTCTTTCTCTTCTCTCTCTCTCCACTCTCTCTCGCTCTCTCTCTCCTGCGACGGCCGGCGAGAAACGCATGCGCTGCCGTCGATCTTCCTCTGCCATCAATTTCCAGTTTACTTAACGAATGGGGCGAATGTGTATAATTTCCATGTGACTTATTTTAAAATTGTTGAATTTGAGGGGGGTTTTGGTGAATTTGGTGAATTAGAGGATCAACGAATTGTTGCAGATTGACTTGACCAACAATTTCTTCGAGTTGATGGATCAGTGAATTAGTGGGAAAAAATTGATTTTTTTTAATTATATTTGATATTCTTTTATGTTGATTTCAACACGGAAGTTAGATTATTTGAAGAAAAATTGAATTCAATTTGATTTTAATAATAAAAAATTACAAGTAATGAAGAAATTGATGAAAATCACGCAATTTTGTACAAATGTTCTTGAATTCACAACTAAATTTTCAACGTTGGTTGTGAATTCGCAATTAGAAATAGTATTGGTTGTGAATTCAAGTTTTATTGGTTGTGAATTCACAACTTTAAATAGTGTTGGTTGTGAATTCAAGTTTTGTTGGTTGTGAATTCATAACTAGAAATAGTGTTGGTTGTGAATTCACGCGAATTCACAACTAACACTATTTATAGTTGTGAATTCAAACTTTAAAACTTGAATTCACAACCAATACTTGTTATTCAGTTGTGAATTCGGGTTTTAAAGCTTGAATTCACAACCAAAATTTATTTTGGTTGTGAATTCGTGTGTATTTGTAAAAAATTTATATGTAAGGGTAAAATGGTAAATGTGAGTATTTTTTTAAGTTTTTATATTAGTGGTTAAAATTTATTTTTACTATATAAAAGTGGCTATTTTCAAAATTTACTCAATAAAATATTGTTATTTTACTACATTTTTATATATTATATATATATTTTTTAATTTTTAGAATTTTTTGTTTTAATTTTATTTTTAAAAACATACAAAAATTATAAAAAATAAAAATAAATAATTACACAATGTAAACAATATGATAAAATAACTATTTTTTTTATTTTTAAACTAATAATTAATAAATTGATTTTTTTTCCTATTTAAAGTAATTTTTAAATTAACTAGCCGGAGCGTCCTGTCTGTCTGCATAGCTAATTAGCTATCACTCTTTTCTCACACTTTACATTTCTTCCTGGCTCTATTTCAATTCCAAGAATATATTGTTATATAAATAAAGATAGTTTGAGCTTTGAGTCCAATAATGGCTTACTCGCAGTTTCCTCAACTTGATGATTCAGAACACAACGAGGTTGCAGTTGCAGAGTCCAACACCTGCGATCGCAAAGCAAGTGGAAGAGCTATCTATAGATTTGGGGTTTCTCAGAATCGGTGCTTCTGCTACTCCATACTCCCCACCTCAGCGCTTCTATTCATGCTCCTCCTTTCGGAAACTATCACTTTCTCATTTGAGGCTGCAAATCGAGGGGAATAATGTGCAGTGGGATCAACTCAAGAGCTTAACGATTGTAGGTTCAAATTCGTTGAGTGCATACGCGATTAACCGAATTCTCTGCGGCGCCCCTCGATTGGAAGAGCTGAATTTGTGCATTAGGGAAATTGGTGGAAGATTTGCGATCCAATCTACTAGTTTGAAGACTCTGTGCATCGCTAATTGATTAATGCGATCGATGTTTTGTGTGTGGCTGCTGTTTCTTCTGTTTATGAACATGAATGATGTCTCTGCATCTCTTCCCCGATGAGCCGGCCGACGAGATGCTTGATGTTCTTGAGATGTGCCCTATGCTCATGTTTTTTACTGCTCAACTTCAATGTGCTCAGGTGCCTTCTAATTCGATTGTTGTATGGATTTTGGTTTGGATTAATTCTATGCATCTTGTTGATTGATTAATATTATTGCAGAAAGGTGATTCATTCGCCTCAACAAGGAATGCTACACTTTTCTAACTCAAGAGGGTTGAGATTATGTGGTCTGTAAACGATGCCTCAATATTTCGAGTGATTGAAACTTTCTTAGCACAAGAGAAGTATTGATCTTGATCAGCCTTTGATCTTAGCACAAGAGAAGGTGTTGAGATTGCCAAGATCCTCTCCAACTGTGGAGGTGATTATGATCCAAGATTGATGAATTTGAGTATATATGCTTTTGTGGGGAAGTGACATTTGCTATCTATGTAGTTGTAATTATTTGTGTTTTGATTGTTCATTGTAGAAGTTGTCAATATGGACTACATGGCATTTTGAACCAAATTTGTGCTTAGACTTATCCCTAATACTGTTTTTGTGATTAAACTACTTTTCCTCTATATTTATTTAATCGAATTGGTTATTTTTCCTCTATAAGATGATGCATAAAAACATAACATACACAATTAAAAACAAATAATCGAAATGAAATATTCAGTCGAATAAAGTAAAGAAGCAAAGCACATCAAATTTACAAGACAGCTGCATAAAAGGAAGCACTCACATCCTAATAACCTCGCTTTAATTTATTGATCAACAATCGATTATAATAACCTCAGCAGTTGGGGAGGATCTTGGCATGCTTCGCACCTTCTCTTCGACCATCAACACCTCCTCAAGGTTATCTCTACACTTTCTAAGACGAAACACCATCTTCTCGAGCGAGGGAGAAATTTGCAGGAGAATCTGTATAAATGGAATTATTGAGGGGTCGTGTGCAGACCAAGTCATATCAACTCTCTCTAGATGGAGCAGTGAGCAATTGGGGAATGTCGTCTCAGCGATGGAATTAAAATATTCCTGCAAATTATATCAAGGAAATTAATTTAGTACTAAAAACTTAAGATGTCAATCCAAAGGCAAAGACCTCACCCCCAAAAATCGAATTAAATGACTAAAAAAAGAAGAAGAAGAGGAAGCAATTGATAGTGTGGCACAATTTAAAAGAGAAACCTGGTGTATTTGATGAAAACTTAACATCTTCAGCTCTGGAAACAACTCAAGAAGATCAAGAACATCAACGAGATCAAGAAGAACATTGTATTGGCGGCCCATGCTTGTGTGTTTTAGAACCTCAGCATTTGGAAACCGAACAACCATATCTTTCTTCTTCTTCTTCAGGGAGAGAAGCAACTGCAGATACAATACAACATGAGGTGATCACCAAATCAAGTTACTAACACAACACAACATTAATATAGCTAACTAATACATTAGGTAAAATAAGCTTAATAAGAAATCAAACCTTAATGTTCAACAATGATGAATCGACCTTCTTAACATGGCAGATACTTCTCAAAAGTTGATAAAACGTTTCAAGGGGCGGATCATACACAGCAGAAGAACCCAATCCCCATGCTACAAAACAAGCTTCAGTCAAAGATGGGACATGGCACAAAAACCTAGCACCATTAAAAATGGAGGCGTGAATTCGTAAAGTCAAGAGATTAGGAGCCGAAATCGCGAGCACTCCCTTTATTTCAGCCTCTTCGATTATGAGCGTCTTCAAACTGAGAGATACGATGTTGAAGTTTCCATTAATTTCAGGCACACTCAAACTCATATTTTCCAAGCGAGGGGCACCCAAGAGAAGTTTGTTTATGGCTTCAACCCACGAGGAATTTCGAATGTGATGAACTGATAAAGTCACGAGTTGATTCAACTGCACACTCCCCTCGATTTCCAAGGAACAATCATGAAGGTGGAGTGTTGTAATGGAGGAGCATGAATACAAACTCTGAGGTGGGCAGTATGGGATATCGGCATATAGATGTAGCTCTCCCAATTGTTTCTCCACCGCAAAAAGCAGCCACGAATCAAGATCGGTACTAGTAGGAGGAGGCGACAAACAAAGGTAGAATCTCTGAATCTTGGCACCTCTCCATTGTGAAACAACCCCACAAATAAACTCTGGATTTTCGTCATCGAGCTCAAGGTAGGGGACGGTGGTCCACAGATCTTTCCAGCGTTTGGAGAGAACGGTTGTCCTAACAACATCTCTCGTCGATGACAACAACGAAAGAATCGAAAGGATTAAGGAATCGGGCAACTCACTCAGTCGATCGAGGCTGTCGGAAACATCGGAACCATGAAGCTGAAGAAAGTGCGAGGAAGCCATTGTTCAAAGTGAGGAAGGAAAGAGAAAAGGACTCCAAATTTCAAATGTGAAAAGATCTGCTACTTTTTTACAAGTGATTTTGGAATGAAGCAAGGGGTATATATAGGGGAAGTTAATGATTTCTGAAAAAGTAGCAAGCACCAAGAATTACGAAAAATACACCCAAATTATAGGCCTCTGAAAAGTATATTCTTAGAAAAGGAAAAACCCACAAAAAATGAAAATTCAGACGATCTCAAAAGCAAAATTCTTAAGAATGAAAAAAAAAGTTATCACCTTCCCATAATAAACTCCAAAAGTAAGACGGAATGAGTATTATGTTTTGAAAATAAATTATTTAATTATTTTTCATTATTTACATTGATGAAAGTAGGATATTTGAGTATTTAGGGTTCTTTTAATTTAAATGAATCCTGTGGTTAGAATATTTTGTGATTTTTTTCATTATTTATTTATGTAGTTTAAATTGGTAATTAAATTTTTTTCCATATCCGATTATATTTGTTACCGAATCTTCGTCATTATTTTATTTAGGGTATATTCAATTAGATTCATATCTTTTATAAATTTGTTGTAATTCTCTCTCCTCTTATCTTATTTGTTTTCCATCGTCCGTGTTTCTTTGAAAAAACACGGCTCTTCATTATCATTACACAAGTTTCTATTCAAATCAATGATGATCCAAGTTTATTAATAATCAACTCAAAGAAAAATGATTTTATTTGATTATCCACATACATTTGTTTTGTGATTTATTATATTCGTGTTTTCATTGCAACTCTCGAAAGGTCACGTAAAATTGCAACAACAGAGTAGTTATATATTGTGATACGATGATGATTAATATTATAAAGAATAATAAAATAGAGGATTAGAGAGAGAAAGACATTTTTTAATCCAATTGGTCATTCCTGAGAATAAAACAGAAGCAAATAGCCTTCTCTTTGCTTTTGATTCACCTATTGGGTATCCAAGATTTTGCAAGTGTTTTATGAAATTCCATTTAGCTGCTACCATGTGTTGTCACATGCAGTTTACACAGATTTGGAGTGGACGTGTATAAAAGGTAGAGAAAATGCATAACAAAGTTCTAAAGAATTAATGGACAGAACATGGGCTGATGGTATTAATTAACACTTATTTTAATGATCAACGTGATGAATAACTGATTTTATAAATATTGCCGGGAAATATACAACTGGTGTTTTCATATAATATATAGATAGATATACATTTACGTTCTCTTATTATAATTGGAAACCAATTAAACTAGAATAATTAACTATAATTAGAGTTTACAGTCTCAATTAACAGCTTTTGCTAGACCAGCTAAAGTGTGGGCTGCTCATTTATACACACATCAACACAACGAAGCAAAGATAAATAGAAAACTAATTCATGGCAAACTGCATCAAAATAGTTAATTATGCTATGAACATCAGCAGGGAGATGATGTTGCTTAAAAACATACCATACATAGTAAAGCAAGCTGAGAAACAAGTAAATAATTAGAACAAATGCTACTTCCTTACTATAATAACCTCAGCAGTTGGGGAGGATCTTGGCATACTTTGCACCTTCTCTTCTATCATTAGGAAACGCTTACGATTACAACTTAACGGTAAAAGAGAAAACACAAGTTTGTGGAGCAAGGGAGCATTTTGCAAGATAAATTCTATAAATGGAATTATTGAGGGGTCTTCTGCAGACCAAGAAATCTCAACTGTATTTAGATGGAGCACTGAGGGACAGGGAAATGGCGTCACAACAATGGGATTAAAATCCTGAAAAGTATATGAAAGAAATTAATTTAGTACTCAAGAGGATGTTGTTAATCTAAAATCCTGCACCCCAAAAATCGAATTATAATGAATAAGGAAAGTAAAAGAAAAGCTTCGAAAGAGTTAGGATATTGATAAAAGACTAATCTACATCTACTCCTTAATTATTAATCACTTTGTCGAGGACCAAGAGTGTGGCACAATTTAAGAGTGAGCAAATTATTCGAAATTCAAATAATAGATCTGAATCAAAATTCAAAATTTTGAAATGGGTACAAATTAAGGAAACTACCAAGTCGAAAACACACCATAAACGTAATTGCGTTATTGAATCGTCCACAAAGAGTAGTGTATCAATTTTCTTTTTAGGATATGACTTTATTCTTATATATATTTCAACGTTACAAAGACTAATAAAAACCACCCTAACTCACACTCCATTCTTATAACTCCATTCTACATGGTAACACTATTTAACCACTAAAAACACTTCAAACAATCATTTAAGTAAAACTCAAACTCGTGCAAACAACAAAAATGAAAGATACTCGTAATGGACTAAGGGAGTACTTAAAAGAGCTTTAATATTCAATTATGGTAAACGAAATGATTAAATATCGATTTTAATTTTGTATAAAATGAGATAACAAACACCTATATTTATGAATCGGATTTCTTCCAAATTCAAAAACCCTAAAAAACCCATACAAATTCGAAATAAAAATATTTCACATTGTAGGGTTTCCTCCATATTTATATTCCATTTATCTGATTCATTTTCACGTCATTCCTGTTCTTTTCATTTACTCTTTGTTATTCTCATTTCTTCATTGTTTTCAACGCATCTCACAAATGGCCATAAAAAAAAACCAATGCCTGACAAGGAAAAAAGAAGAAATCGTCCAAAGTGAAAACACCCAAATCCACCAACACCCCTAAAAATTGGTTCATCCAAAAAGCTTTTTCCAAACACCCCATCTCCTTCAACCAAGTCAAACAATTCCCCCGATTGCATTATTATCGGTTCTGGCGGTATTTATGAGACACTATATAGGAATATGCGTACCGAACACCACAAACTAAAGGCTGAGATATATCAACTATTTAGTTGTCTTTTGCGCGTGGGCGGGTCTGCGAAGGAGTACCTTCATGATATTTGCATGGAAGATAAACCTCTTGATTATTCTCTGTTTGACATCCTTATGAGAATCTATAAGGATAGCCTGCAGAATATGGAGTTTGTGGGAGGTAGCTCCAAGCAAGCGGAAGCAGTATCCCTCGACGATTCAGAAAGCGAGACGTCGGGATAGTTTTTAATCTTTAAGTTTGGTTTATATTTTTTTTTTCCCAACATTTTGTTTAGAATTATTTTGTTGAGTCTTATTTGTTTAGGTTTAATTATTTGTTGAATCGTATTAATTTTAAACAAATAATTCTAAACAAATAAGATTCAACAAAATAATTCTACACAAAATGTTGGGGAAAAAAAAACATAAACCAAACTTCTCGCTTTATGAATCGTGGAGGGATACTGCTGCCGCTTGCTTGGAGCTACCTCCCACAAACTCCACATTCTGCAGGCTATCCCTATAGATTCTCATAAGGATGTCAAACAGAGAATCAAGAGATTTATCCTCCATGCAAATATCATGAAGGTACTTCTTCGCAGACCCGCCCACGCGCATAAGACAACTAAATAGCTGATATATCTCAGCCTTTAGTTTGTGGTGTTCGGTACGCATGTTCCTATATAGTGTCTCATAAGAACCGCCAAAACCGATAATAATGCAATTGGGGGAATTGTTTGACTTGGTTCAAGGAGATGGGGTGTTTGGAAAAAGTTTTTTGGATGAACCGATTTTCAGAGGTGTTGGTGTTTTGTTGGTGGATTTGGGTGTTTTCACTTAGGATGATTTCTTCTTTTTCTTGTTAGGCATTGTTTTTTTCGATGGCCATTTGTGAGATGCGTTGAAAACAATGAAGAAATGAGAAGAACAAAGAGTAAATGAGAAGAACAGGAACGACGTGAAAAGGAATCAGATAAATGGAGTATAAATAAGGAGGAAACCCTATAACATGAAATATTTTATTTCGAATCTGTATGGGTTTTTTAGGGTTTTTTGAATTTGGAAGAAATCAGATCCATAGGAGTTTGTTATCTCATTTTATACAAAATTAAAATCGATATTTACACTATGATTTTGTAGTTGATTCAAAAATTCCACAAAAATAGGAGTTAATTCCTAAGGTTGAAGTCGTAGTTGATTCAAAAATCCCACAAAAAAAGGATTTAATTTGAAAGATCATGAAAATCTTGGGAAACTTTATACAAAATTCGTTTAACAGTTGGCGTCCAATGTTTTGGTGAAGAAATTGGAGATAAGAGGGCCCAAGATTTTTCATTGTTTTGAGAAGATTTGAGAGGGGCCGAGATATCAACGATTTTTGGGGAAGATTTAATTTTGAATAAACATAATCTCACAAAATTAGGATCTAATTTGGAAGATCATGAAAATCTTGGAAACACTAATCCACAAAGAGCGTATCAATTTTCTTTTTAAGATGTGACTTTATTCTTACTGTTCAACGTTACAAACACTAATAAAAACCACCCCAACTCACGCTCTTATAATTCAATTTCAATAGCTCATTATTCTACATAGTAAGACTATTTAACCGCTAAAAACACATCAAACAATCATTTAAGTAAAACTCAAACTCGTGCAGACAACAACAATTAGAGATACTCGTAATGGACTGAGGGAGTACTTAAAAGAGCTTTAATCAATTATGGAAAACGAAGTGAATAAAAGAGAAACCTGGTAAGCCTGTGTTTGATGAAAACTTAACATCTTCAGCTTTGGAAACAACTCAAGAAGATCAAGGAAATGAAGAAGGCCAATATATCGTAGTAAGCCTGTGTGATTTAGAACCTCCGCATTTGGAAACCCAACAACCATATCTTTATTCTTCATGGTGAGAAGCAACTGCAGATACAATACAACATGAGGAGATCACCAATTCAAGTTACTAAGACAACACGACATTATAGCTAACTAATAAATTAGGTAAAATAAGCTTAATTAGATCAAATACCAAACCAAAGTTATATTGCACTAGCTAGTGCATAGAAAATGAAATACTATGAAAAGAGAAGCAGAATTTATCTATACACATATTAAAGACATGAATATGCACTATTTGTCCAATTCTGACTCCTTTATTGTATTAATGCGGATAAGAAATCAAACCTCAGTGCTCAACTCGGATAATTCAACCTTCTTAACATGGCAGATGCATCTTAAAAGCTGATAAAACGTTTCAAGAGGCGGATCATACATTTCAGGAGGCGGATCATACGCATCCCAATCACGAGCTTCAATACAAGCTTTAGTCAAAGATGGGACATGGCACAAAACACTGGAACCATTGTAAATGGATGCGAGAATTTCTAAAGTCAAGAGATTAGGCGCCCGAATCGTGAGCTCTCCATATATTCCAGCCTCTTCGATTAGGAGCGTCTTCAATCTGGGAGAGACGATATCGAAGTTTCCATCAATATCAAGCGTAGTCAAAGTCAAATATTCCAAGTGAGGGGCACCGGAGAGAAGTTTGCTTATGGCGTCAGCAGACAAGGAATACGGATTTTGAATTGATAAATTCTTGAGTTGATTCCACTGCACACTCCCATCGATTTCCAAGGAACAATATTGAAGGTCGAGTGTTGTAATGGAGGAGCATGAATACAAACTCTGAGGTGGGCAGTATGGGACATTGGTATATATATGTAGATCTTCCACTTGCTTCTCCATCGCAAAAAGCAGCCACGATTCAACATCGCTCCTGGTAGGAGGAGGCACCTCATCAGACAAACAAAGGAAGCAAAATCTCTCAATCTTGGCACCTCTCCATTGTGCAAGAACCCCACTAATAAACTCTTGATTTTCGTCATCGAACTCAAGGCAGGGGACTGTGGTCCACAGATCTTTCCAGCGTTTCGACAGAATGGTTGTCCTAACAACATCTCTCGTCGACCACAAGCACGAAAGAATCGAAAGGATTAAGGAATCGGGCAACTCACTCAGTCGATCGAGCTTATCGGAAACCTCGTTATGTTCGGAACCATGAAGCTGAGGAAAGTGGGAGCAAGCCATTGCGAGGAAGGAAAGAGCGAAGGACTCCAAATTTCAAAGGAACAAGGAAATAAAGTAGTTATATATGTGAGCGATCTGATGAGATCACATATATTTAGTGAAATCTTGGATTCATTCTTATGCGTAGATTTATTGAATCCTATGTTTAAAATATTTTGTGATTTTTTTATTATTTATTTATGTAAAGGTTAAAATGATGATTATAATCTTTTCCATATCCGATTATATTTGTTAACAAATCTTTGTGATTATGTTATTTACGGTATATCCAATTAGATTCATATCTTTTATAAGTTTGTTATAATTCTGTATCCTCTTATGATCTTATCTAATTTTTTAGTGCTGAACTTCAATGTGCTTAGGTGTCTTTTAATTCGATTGTTATATGGATTTTGATTTTGATTTGGATTAATTCTATGCATCCGATTATATTTGTTAACAAATCTTTGTGATTATGTTATTTACGGTATATCCAATTAAATTCATATCTTTTATAAATTTGTTATAATTCTGTATCCTCTTATGATCTTATCGAGGGATGTTAATCCAATCCGAAACCCGTGGGCCGACCCGAATAACTCGACAAAATTAGAGGGTTATGGTTGAAAAATCGCAACCCGATTATAAATCGGGCTAATCGGGCTAGCCTGTTCGGGCTGGCGGGTTGAAACGGGCCAGCCCGTTGGGCTACTGTTTTTTTTTTTTTTTAAAATTGAATTCTAAAATACATTAGAGTTTAGGCTTTTAGGGTTTGAGAGTTTTTTTTTTTTTAATTTCAAACTATTGTTGAATATTTTATTTTTATTTTTCTAACAAAGTTGAACATTTTATTGTTATTAACTTATTTTATATAGTCTAAAAAAAACGTATTTTATATATTATGTAATCTTGAATATGTATATTTTTGCATTTCATGCTTTGCTATATAATTTATATCTTTAATATCTATTTATATTTTATTCATTATACATTAGATCATTAAGAATAATAAAATACAAATGATAATTTTAGTTTTATGCCTTTAACTTGATTAGCCAGGTGAGCTAGCCCGAAACCCGAACGTTTAGGGTTAGGGTTGAAGATTTATAACCCGAAAAAATCTTCAGCCCGATTAGCCCACACCCGATTAATCCTGAATCCGATAGGACTAGCCCGAAAATCTGGTGGACTGGCCCGATTGACATCCCTAATCTTATCTAATTTTTTACTGCTGAACTTCAATGTGCTTAGGTGTGTTTTAATTCGATTGTTATATGGATTTTGATTTTGATTTGGATTAATTCTATGCATCTTGTTGATTGATTAATATTATTGCAGAAAGGTGATTCATTCGCCTCAACGAGGAATGCCACACTTGTCCCTAAAACTGTTTTTGTGATTAAACTATTTTTCCTCTATATTTATTTCATTGAATTGGTTATACGAAGAGGCTTACGTTGATATCTATATATACATCAACACAATGAAGTATATAGATAAATTGAAAACAACTATATGGCAAACTGCCTCAAAATAGTAGGCGAATCATGCTATGAACAGAGCAGCAGTCTGCATAAAAACATAACATGCACAACTAAAAACAAATAATGGGAATAATCGAAACGAAATAGTTAGCCTAATAAACAACACATCAAATTAACAACACAAAGGTACATCAAATTAACAACACAACTACATAAAAGCAAGCACTCACATCCTAATAACCTCGCTTTAATTTATTGATCAACAATAGATTATAATAACCTCAGCAGTTGGGGAGGATCTTGGCATGCTTGGCACCTTCTCTTTGATCAACAACATCTCACGATTACATCTACACTTTATAAGACGAAACACCATCTTCTCAAGCGAGGGAGAATTTTGCAGGAGAATCTCTATAAATGGAATTATTGAGGGGTCGCGTGCAGGCCAAGTCATATCAACTCTCTTTAGATGGAGCAGTAAGCAACTGGGGAATGTCGTCTCAGCGATGGGATTAGAATCCTGCAAATTCTTAGAATTACTTTATTCTTATAATTCAGTTTCAATAACTCATTATCCTATATGGTAAAAACGACATCTAAAAATGACAAGAATGTGCGAAAGTACTTAAAAGAGCGCGAATAAAAGAGAAACCTGCATGCGTGTTTGATGAAAACTTAACATCATCAGCTTTGGAAACAACTCAAGAAGATCAAGGAGATCAAGAGGATCAATATAGTTCCAGCTTTCATATTTTAGAACCTCAGCATTTGGAAACCGAACAACCATATCTTTCTTCTTCTTCAGGGAGAGAAGCATCTGCAGGTACAATACAACATGAGGAGATCACCAATTCAAGTTACTAAGACAACACAACAATATTACTAACTAATTATTAGGTAAAATAAGCTTAATTAGATCAAATACCACACCAAAGTTAAAATTGCACTAGCATATGAAAAGAGAAGCGAAATTTATATATAAAGACATGGCACAAGAAATCAAACCTTAATGTGCAATAACGACGATAAAGTGACCTTCTTAACATGGCAGATGCTTCTCAATAGTTGATAACACGGTTCAAGAGGCCAATCACCAACACGATTGTTATGGTCAACAAAACAAGCTTCAGTCAAAGATGGGACATGGCACCAAATACTAGCACCATTAGAAAAGGATTTGCGAATTTCTAAAGTCAAAAGATTAGGAGCCCAAATCGTGAGCACCCCCTTTATTTTAGCATCCTCGATTATGAGCGTCTTCAAACTGCTAGATAGGATATTGAAGTTTCCATCAGTTGCAACAGCAGTCAAACTCATATTTTCCAAGCGAGGGGTGCCCGAGAGAATTTTGTTTATGGCTTCAACCCACGAGGAATCTAGAATGTAAAAGACTGATAAAGTCACGAGTTGATTCAACTGCACACTCCCCTCGATTTTAAACGAACAATCTTCAAGGTGTAGTGTTGTAATGGAGGAGCATGAAAACAAACTCTGAGGTGGGCAGCAGGAAGGCATATCAAATCCCAAATACACATGGAGCTCTTCCACTTGTTTCTCCGCCGCAAAAAGCAGCCACGATTCGATATCGCTACTCGTAGGAGGCAGAGGCACCTCATCAGACAAAGAAAGGTAGAATCTCTGAATCTTGGCACCTCTCCATTGTGCAATAACCCCATAAATAAACTCTGGATTTTCGTCATCGAAGTGAAGGCAGGGGACGGTGGTCCACAGATCTTTCCAGCGTTTGGAGAGAATGGTTGTCCTAACAGCAAATCTCGTCGAAAACAAAAACGAAAGAATCAAAAGTAATAAGGAATCGGGTAACTCACTCAGTCGATCGTAGCTGTCGGAAACATCGTTGCGTTCGGAGAGATGAAGCCGTGGAAAGTGCGAGGAAGCCATTGTGAGGAAGGAGAGAGAAAAGGACTTCACTCTCCAAAGGAACACGGAAATGAAGTACTTGATTTTTTTTTTTTTTTTCTGAAATCTCATGAAATGAAGAGAAAACCCACAAAGGGTGAAAATACAGACGATTTCAAAAGTAAATCCTTGAAAAGAAAAATTTTTCTCACCTTCCGATAAAGTCCAAAATTCTGAAAGTTCAAAATAAATTATTTAATTAATTTTCATTATTTATTACGTGTAGAACTAGATTTTTCTTCTTCTAAAATCTACTTTTTCAGATATTCCAAATCATCTTTTCCAGAAATATGCGGTCTTCAATTTAAAAATTAGGCTTTCATCATTACTGAACTATAGCTATTCCATCCTACTTTTTATTATGAATGAATTTATACCACTCAAATTCCAACCAGTTACTATCCGATTTAAATTGTGGTGAAGGTTTTACTTTTTCGCATTTTATCTTTCTATTTTTTTTTTGTTTTTCTTTTATATATATATATAAATTAATTAATAGTAATAAAATATTTAATTCAATATATACTAGATTTAGAATGTTATTGTGGCTTAAAGTTTAAAATTTAAATATTTCTTACTTTTTCAATAAATTAGTTTTAAAAGTTTTCTTTAATCTTGTTTAGTAATTTTTAATTCAATTTTCCATGTCTTTGTTTTTTAATTTTGTTTTTGCCGATGATTTTATTATTTGTACTTTTTATTATTAACACACACATATAGATATTTTTTTGTGGGAGACTTCACTAATTTTAGTATCTAAATAAAATTTTATCTATATGCTAACGTCAAATTTTATCTATTTATTAATCTTTTATTATTTACTATTTATTGTTAATGTTTATTTTGAAATGTTCTTAATTTTTATTGAGATGGATAACTAACTATTATAACAACTTGTATTTGATTATTTAGATATTTAATAAATTTAAATATATTCTGATAATTAGTGGAAATTATTATTATTAATATGGATTGAGAAAAATTGTAAAATTATTTTTTATTAAGTTCGAGACAAATACGAATACATAAATAAATTTCATAATTTGCACATTACATAATTATCAAATTTATACTTAAAACTATTAACAAAATTTATATATAATAATTAATTATGTCGAAATTCGACGGGCAACAAACTAGTTATGTCACTCATAGCGCAACACCGCAACAAGTAACCAAAGACCCAAGGACAAAATCACTCCCTCTGTACCAGTAGAATATTCCTGTTTCTTTTCGGCACTGAGATTAAGAAACTTGTTTTTTAAGTGTAAAAGTATGTAAATGTGAGTGAGGTCACATTGTTTGTAGTATAAAATTATTATCAAACATAGAAACATGACTATTCTAGTGGACGTCCCAAAAAGGAAAATTGGGCTATTAGAGTGGGACGGAGGGAGTAACACCTAATAACTATTCCCTCTAGTTTCCATCAGATCCACTGTTCCTGGAGTAAGCACGGTCGCCACCACTATATCCACCGTTGCGACCACCATATCTGCCGCTGCCGCCCTCACGACGACCATAACCGCCACCGTTGTTCATTGTTTTGCATGTATTGTGCTTTGATTGTCCATTGTTGTTGTCGACAAAGTAGTTGCCAATATGGAATGTATGACATTTTGAACCAAATTTGTGCTTAGATTGTAGGTTGTTAAACTTTGTCCCTCAGTACTGTTTTTGTGGTTATACCTCTTATATTTGAACTTTGAACCAAATTTTACCTCTTATATTTATTTCATTGAATTGATTATATGTCTAGGCTTAACTAGAAGTGAAGATATCATGCATATACACACATCAAGACAATGAAGTAAAGATAAATTGGAAACAACTATACGTCAAACTGTGTCAAAATAGTGAGTGAATTATGCTATGAACAGCAGCAGGCATGCTGCATATATAAAAACATAACACACACACAACTAAAAACATTTTGTGATTAAACTATTTTACCTCTTATATTTAGTTCATCGAATTGGTTATATGAAGAGGCTTTAGTGGAAGTGAAGATATCATACACATCAACACAATGAAGTAGAGATAAATTGAAAACAACTAGGAGTATATGACAAACTGCCTAATCATGCTATGAACAGAGCAGCACGGATAAGATTCTGCATAAACATAACATACACAACTACATAAAAGCAAGCACTCACATCCTAATAACCTAGCTTTAATTAATTGATCAACAATCGATTATAGTAACCTCAGCAGTTGGGGAGGATCTTGGCATGCTTCGCACCTTCTCTTCTACCATCAACACCACCCCGCGATTATTTCTATACTTTTTAAGACGAAACACCAACTTGTTGAGCGAGGGAGAATTTTGGAGGAGAATCTGTATAAATGGAATTATTGAGGGGTCGCGTGCAGGCCAAGTCATATGAACTCTGTCTAGATGGAGCAGTGAGCAACTGGGGAATGTCGTCTTCTCAGCGATGGGCTTAAAATACTGCAAATTCGAAAACACACCATAAACATAATTGCCTTATAGAACATCCGCAACGACTGTATCAATTTCCTTCAAAGAATGACTTTATTCTTATAATTCAACGTTACAAACACTAATAAACACCACCCTAACTCACAATCCATTCTTATAATTCAATTTCAATAACTCATTATCCTACATGGTAAGACTATTTATCCACCTAAAAAGACATCTACTAATCATTTTAGTAAAACTCAAACTCGTACGTGCAGACAACAATATACGAGAGTCCTAATGGACTACGGGAGTACTTAAAAGAGCGTGAATAAAAGAGAAACCTGGCGGTTTCGATGAAAACTTAACATTTTCAGCTTTGGAAACAACTCAAGAAGATCAAGGAGATCAAGAAGATCAATATAGTTCCAGCTTTCATATTTTAGAACCTCAGCATTTGGAAACCGAACAACCATATCTTTCTTCTTCTTCAGGGAGAGAAGCAACTGCAGATACAATACAACATGAGGAGATCACCAATTCAAGTTACTAAGACAACACAACAATATAGATACATTAGGTAAAATAAGCTTAATTAGATCAAACACCACACCAAAGTTAATTAATTGCACTAGCTAGTGCATAGAAAATGAAATACTATGAAAAGAGAAGCGGAATTTATATATAAAGACATGAATATGCATAATTTGTCCAATTCGACTCTTCCATTATATTAATGCGAACAAGAAATCAAACCTTAATGTTCAACAACGTTAATGTGAACTTCTTAGCATGGCAGATGCTGCGCAAAAGTTGATAAAACGTTTCAAGGGGCGGATCATACACATCATCACCCCATCCTTCAAAACAAGCTTCAGTCAAAGATGGGACATGGAACAAAAGATTAGCACCATTATAAATGCATGCGCCAATTCGTAAAGTCAAGAGATTAGGAGCCGAAATCGCGAGCACTCCGTTTATTTCAGAGTTTTCGATTATGAGCGTCTTCAAACTGAGAGATATGATGTTGAAATTTAAATTACTTGCAATCGCACTCAAAGTCATATTTTCCAAGCGAGGGGCACCCGAGAGAAGTTTGTTTATGACTTCAACCCACGAGAAATCTGGAATGTAAACTGATAAAGTGACGAGTTGATTCAACTGCACATTCCCCTCGATTTCCAAGGAACAATATTGAAGGTGTAGTGTTGTAATGGAGGAGCATGAATACAAACTCTGAGGTGGGCAGTATGGGATATGGGTATACGCATATAGCTCTTCCACTTGTTTCTCCACCGCAAAATGCAGCCACGATTCAAGATCGCTACTAGTAGGGCAAGGCACCTGATCATCATCCAACAAGAACAAAAGGTAGAATCTCTGAATCTTGGCACCTCTCCATCGTGCAACAACCCCATAAATAAACTCTGGATTTTCCTCTTCGAAGTGAAGGCAGGGGACGGTGGTCCACAGATCTTTCCAGCGATTCGACAGAATGGTTGTTCTAACAGCATCTCTCGTCGACGACAACAACGAAAGAATTAAAAGGATTATGGAATCGGGTAACTCACTCAGTCGATCGAGGCTATCGGAAACCTCGTTATGTTCGTAACCATGAAGCTGAGGAAAGTGAGAGCAAGCCATTGTGAGGAAGGAAAGAGAAAAGGACTCCACTCTCCAAAGGAACAAGAAAATGAAGTAATTTTTCTGTTTTGTTTTCTGAAAGCGCAAGAAATGAAAGTGATTTTCGGAATGAAGAGAAAACCCACTAGGGTGAAAATGCAGACTTACCTCAAACGCAAATTCTTGAAGAAAAAAAATTCTTACCTTTCAGTAAAGTCCAAAAGTCAGAAAGTTCGAAATAAATTATTTAATTATTTTTCAATATTTGTTACGTGTAGAACTAGATTTTTCTTCTTCAAAAATCTACTTTTTCAGATATTCGAAAGCATCTTTTGCAGAAATATGCTGTCTTCGGTTTTAGGCTTTCATCATTTCTGAACTATAGCTATTCCATCCTGCTTTAAATGTCCTTTACCTCCTTTTTTTTTTATTAGGGTAGTTGGGATTATAAATTTATACCACTCAAATTCCAACCAATTAATTTCTATCGGATTTAATGAGTTAATAGGCAAAAATGCCCACTTCCTTAAGTTTTTTTATAAAAATGTCATCTCTTATAATACAAAGTATTCTATGCCCTAATTATGTGAATCGCCTAATTTACCTTTCGATGTTGATGGGTTTGCTTGAATTTTTATGAAAGTCTTACACATTTGACCGATTTGGCAGCCATCGATCATAAAAGTCAACGATTTGACAGCTATCAGTCAAGAGTATATATGACCGGGGGTGGCTAGATCATGTGTCCGGTCGGCCAGACACATGATTTTACCGGCCGGACACATGTTTTTATCGGTCGGACACATGATCCGACCGATAAAATCATGTGTTCGGCCGGTGAAAACATCATGTGTCCGGCCGGCCGGTAAAATCATGTGTTAGCCACCCCCGATCATATGTACTCTTGACTGATAGCTGTCAAATCGTTGACTTTTATGGCCGATGGCTGTCAAATCGGTCAAATGTGTAAGACTTTCACAAAAAACTAAGCAAACCCATCAAATCAAGGGGTATTTAAAGAATAGGGCATAGAATGCTTTGTATGATAAGAGAGAGCATTTTTACAAAAAAAGATAAGGAAATGAACATTTTAAATTTTCACTCAGATTTAATTGTGGTGAAGGTTTTGCTTTCTCTCATTTTATCTTTCAATTTTTTTTCTAATTTTATCTTTCTATTTGGTGAAGTATGATTAAACGGAGATGGATTTTATCGGTGAATTAGGGTGAAACAATGAACTATACCTATTGTTGTCGAAAGTCGAGAGAAGAAAGTGAAATTGAGAGTTCGAAGACTGAGTACTGTTGTATTGCTAAGAGAGATAACGTCAGATTACAAAGTGCACGTAGGTAGCTATTTATAGCTTACACGTAAAGGGTAAAATGGTAAATTCATCGCTGGAACATGCGCCTTGCATGGTCAAGGGCATAATAGTACAATTGCTCTCACGCGGGAAAATCTCCCGCGTTTCTGGTGATTCCTCTGGCGAGAGCGGCTTCTCTGGTGCAGGTCGTTCCTTTGATAAGGTCCATTCCTCTGACTCCTCTGCGAGAGCCCGTTACTCTGGTGAAGTTCGTTTCTCTGGCGAAGGTGGTTCCTCTGACAAAGGTGGTTCCTCTGGCATAGTCCACTTCTCTGATGCATCCGTTCCGCTGGTGAAGCCCGTCTCTCTGATTTATGTCATTTCTCTGCTCTGCACATATTACTCCTTATCACTATTTTTTTTTTCTTTTTAATTTATATAATTTAATTAATAATAAAATATTTAATTTAATATATACTAGATTTAGAATGTGAAAGTTATTGTGACTTAAAGTTTAAAATTAAATTTTTCAAAAAAAAACACTTTAAAATTTAAAATATTTCTCACACTTCTATTTCTTAATTTTTCAATAAATCAATTTTTAAAATTTTCTTTAATCTGTTTTGTAATGTTTAATTCAATATTCCATTTTAATTTTTTATCTTTGTTTTTTAATTATGTTTTATAAAAACTTGTGTACAATCGTGTGTACCGTACAATCGAATTGATCTACACCCATAATAATATTATTTATACAGTTCAAGTCAGGATGCGAGTTCGGATCAGAGTACGGGTCATGGTCTAGATGTAGGTGCAACTCGATTGTATACAAGACCACCTCAAATTATTTTCGTTGATCATTTTATTAAAGCCAATCCCAAGTGTTTTTTTTTTTTTTTTAATTTCAAACATCATCATTTCGATTTTTCTTTTCTTTAAAATATTTGATTTAAACGATTTTTCTATAATTATAATTATTTAATTAGTTTTATCCATTTAGGTGTCAATTATGTCATTTCAGTTTTAATTAATTAAAAGATTTAAACGATTTCATTTTTTTTGCTTTTCGATTAATGAAACTCAAACGAACTGGGGTCCACCTTAATTAAAAAATAAAAATAATAAAAAAAAATTCTAATGGTGTTAAGCTTCGTTAAGTAGCAAGGGGATATATGATGCGATTTTATCATATTGAGGTAGTAAACAACTCTGATCCTGATTATATGGTTCTATAGACGATAGAGTTGCCACCGAAGGGGGAAATTTGGTACTTTAACACTGTATAAAACCACCCAATTAATTATTCAAAACAATCTATCAAAATTATCCACTTTCTCGAACACCTATATTGTATATTCATTTTGTTATAATTAATTGTATGGGTACACGTATGAGAATAATTCAGATTTGCAATACATTTTTCAGGTCCAACTTTTTTTTTTGGCATTTTAGGTACAAATTTGATTGAATTTAATTTGATAACGATTTTTCCACCAACTTCATTGAATTCCTAACTTCTACACCAACCTAAGTTTCAGGCGCATTTATTTATCTCTTTTTATCCCCACTGCATTTTCTATAAGGCTGCGTTTACTTTGATGGATAAATTTATCCATGAAAAATGATGGATAACAAAAATTTATGCCTTTAAATGTCTCCTTTCTTTTCCAACATTTGACATAAAAACATTTTTCCTTCTTTATTTTCACTTCAAGGGTGGATAATATTATCCATCCATTTTCTGTGTGATAATATTATCCATCCTTGAAGTGAAAATAAGGAAGAAAAAATGCTCTTGTGTCAAATGTGGGAAAAGAAAGGAGACATTTCAAGGTACAAATTATTGTTATCCATCATTTTCCATGGACAAATTTATCCATCAAAGTAAACACACCCTAAGTTGTAGGCACAATATCAGCACATTTTTCTATACTTCCCGAGCGCATTTCTCTCTCGTTTCATGATCTCCTCGCGACATTTTAATTTCTCTTGTTCAATAGGACAAGGGGAAAGGGGAAAAAAACATTTATTTTCATGTTTCGAATCAAGCTAAACTAGTATATAGGAGTACTTTATTACTTTCTTTGTTCATGAAATATAATTATATTAGAGAATGAACACGAGTTTCAATAAAATTGTTATAAGTATAATAAATTTATAATTTGTAGGGACAATATTAGTACAAAAATAAATAAAAAAAAGTAGAATAAAAATATATTATTAGATAAAAAAAATAGAATAAAAGTTCAATTTATAGTTAAATATAGGAGATCAGATATGATGTGAAGATTCCAAAAATAAATGAAACTACTTTTGGTGAATTAAGAAAAGGATAAGTAGAATTTTTTTTTTCGTGAACCCAAAATATACGATTCACGACAATATTGATCAAATTTTTAATGGGAGATTATGCTGAAGTCACCTTTTTGGGTTCACTAGTGTTCCAACTACCCTTACATTTCTTTTGTAAACATGGATATTCATAGGTGGTGTTCGGTGCCTTAAACAAAATAATAGGGAGATATAATATGGGTAAGTCATGATTGAATCTTGGCCAAAAAAAGATGTTTGGTTGGATGGTTAACGCTTATATAATTGAACACATGTTTGGTTTGCAAATTTACTAATACACCCCTAAAACATCTGTTTTAAAAAAGAGCATATATATATATGTTAGTTTAAAATTGTTGTTACAAATTATTACTACAATATTTTTTTTTATCTTATTTATTTCCTATTATGGAATGAGAATTTGTTTAGAGCATCCGCATCGGTTACACGATAGCGGCTTACTCGTGTAAGGCTGCTATCGTGTAACCGATGCAGCCCATTGTTACACGAGGGCTATATGTTCTATCGTGTAGCCCTTTTCGACCGTTAATCTTGGCGCGTGTAAAACACGCGCCATTTAAAAAAAATGAGAAATTGAATTTGACTGCCTCGTTTTGCGTGTTTTGTTGATCGATTTTTTTATTTTTATTTTTCCTCTTCTTTTTATTCTCTTTTTCTTCTTCTTCTTCCTCACTTTCTTTCTTCCACCATTTTCTTCATCTTCCTCACTTCTTTTTTCATCATCTCTCTACACCTTCCATGGATCCACACAACCCAGCTTACTATGACCTAAATTGGTGTCCCGATCTATCCGACGAATATCATCTCCATCCGGCGAGGAGATGCCTTCGGCAGCCCATAGTGCCGCCAAACCGAAGAAAGGTAGCTGGATGAAAGAAGTCGCCCACAAGATCCGGCAAGACAGGCAGGCGTCGGTGGCGGAGGAGGAGTGGGCGGAGGATGACGGAGGAAAGACTGTCCGTCATACCTACACCCCTGAGGAGACGGACATCATCGTCCAAATTTGGATGGAGGAGACAAACGACGCCATCCGTGGGACAAATCAAAAGGGGTACGATTACTGGAAGAGGATCGTCGCCCGTGTCAACCCCATCATCGGCGCCAACCTCAAGCACCGCCAGATTCAAGGGCACTGGACCCGAGTGGCCCAAGAGGTGCGGCTGTGGGAGAGTATTTGGGTGGAGGCGCGCAGCCGGTGGTCGTCCGGCCATTCTGACGATATGCTCTAGGACAAGGCCCAAACTCTTTTCAAAAGTCGGAGCGCAAATAACGCCTCCTTCAACTACTGGAATAAGTGGAAAATTCTCCGGAACAATCACAAGTTCAAGTCGATGTACCTCGAGGGAGACGTGCATTCCTCCAAGAGGCCAAAGACGACAGAGGAGGGCGCCTTCACCAGCTCGGCGTCGGGCGAGGAGATCTCGTCTGCCCGGTCGATTGGGAACAAGGCGGCGAAGGCGGTGAAAGTGAAGGGGAAGGGGAAGGCGTCAAGCTCCGAGCAATCATCGGAGTACAAAGAGGCATTGGAGCGGTCCGACCATAACTTGAAAAAAATCACCGCCGAGTATGCCAAAAAGAACGAGCTCAAGGAGAGGGAGCCCGATATGCAACTCCTCAGTCTGGATACGACGCATATGAGCGATGCACAAATGATGGCCCACGAGCACATGGTTCAAGAAATGCTCAAGCGTCGTGGACTTATCTAGACTAGGATTTTAATTTATGTAATTTAAATTATGTTTTTAATTTTTTAATGTAATTTTTTGGTTTTTTATTTTAATGAAATTTTAATTATTAGTAAAATGTGTTATTTAAATTTGAGCAATTAAATTTAAGTAAAAAGCATAAAAATCAAAACTAAAACTATCATGTAAGCTATCATGTAACCCCACTGCAGCATCTTTACACCATGTGGTCTCCCCTTATAAAGTAGGCTATCATGTAACCCCAATGCGGATGCTCTTAACAGTTCAAGTAAAAAGCAATTAGAGTTTCGTATTATCACAACTCTATCACACAATTAATAAAATATCCTCCAAAATGTCATATACATAATTTAATCAACACGCATGAATTTATATTTTAGAAAGAAATGCAATTTATTCAAAGCCTAATAATGAGTAGTAAATACTCAGATCATAATGCAAATAAAACATTCACAAATGTACAATTATTTCATACATTGCACTAATTTATACCAAAAAAGTGAAGGGCAAAACAGTAACCAACGAGAATGATTAAATTAATCGAAGGGGCGAGGCTCCTACTAAAAAACTGGAGACTAATCATCATGAATAATATCTTGAATTAAGTTATGGATCTGATACTATCAACCGAACACGAGCTTCAGTAAATCATGGGCTTTTATTAGGTGAACCTAACATGCCCATAGAATTTGGGCTTCTAGTCTCTTGACTTGGTTTGATCTTATCTATAATATATTGAAAAGTCAACATTCAATTGAAAATCAATTTCATAATTGAGTGGCAAATTTGTGATTATAGTAAAAATTAAGATTTATTTATAATATATATATTTTTTATTTTCTTTTTCTTTAATTTCTTATTTTTCTATTTTATTTTTTTCCTAAAAATTATGAAATTCGTGATAATCTTTAATTTGATATGCATATCAAATATTTTATAATTAGTCGAATTTCACAATTTTAGAAAAGAAATAAAATAGAAAAATAAGAAGTTAAAGAAAAAAAAGATGTATAACTTATAAATAAACCATTAATTTTATTATAATCACAAATTTGCCACTCAATTTTGAAATTAATTTAAAATTGAAAACTCCCTTTTTAATATAACTAGCATTTGCATCCCGTGCAATGCACGGGAAAATATTTTTTATTTTTTATATTTATATAAAAATTAATACTAATTTAATTATCATACTCATAAATATAATAAAATTTAATTTTAACTAAATATATTTGAATTGAATATTAAAAAATTTAAAAATAATAAGAATTTACAATTATAAAATTTGATATTATGAAAGCAAAAAAAGTTTAAAAAAATACTAATAAAAAAATTAAAAATATATTTTTTTTCTCAAAAAGATGAGAAATGCGAGAGAAAATTATAAAATTTTAATATTTAAACAAATTTAATTTTTACATTTTAAATCAAATATTTACATAAAACATATCAAATTAAAACTCTTATC
Source organism: Salvia miltiorrhiza (assembly GCF_028751815.1). Lineage (NCBI taxonomy): Eukaryota > Viridiplantae > Streptophyta > Magnoliopsida > Lamiales > Lamiaceae > Salvia > Salvia miltiorrhiza. Next base: position 3,805,093 of record NC_080393.1, read on the forward strand.
GTGATCTTTAATTTGATATGCATATTAAATATTTTATAATTAATCGAATTTCACAATTTTGGTAAGAAATAAAACAACAAATAATAAGTTAAAGAGATGAAAAATAAAAAGAAAATTATAGTTTAAACATAAACTTTTAATTTTATTATAACTACTTTTTATTTAATTTTATTTTATAACAACATATTAGTAGTTTATTTGTTCAGTTGACCGTGGATTGTATAAATTCATTTGAATGGTTTTTTGTCTAATTAATTAATAGATAATAGATTTGGTTTAATTAGTGAACGTGGGATTGTATAAATTCATTTTAATGGTTTTTTGTCTAATTAATTAATAGATAATAGATTTGGTTTAATTAGTGAACGTGTGAAATGAATGGGACGTGAATAATATATTTATAACCTTCATATTAAAAGTATTTTCAAAATTGCCATTGAAATCAATTTCAAATTGATTTGAAATCAATTTCTAATTGAAAACTGCTGTTTTAATATAGTATAGATATAGATATAGATAGATGTCCATTCTTCCATTTTTCAAACTATTTTTTTTTTACAAATCTCGTGTGAAATGGTGCATTGGTGGACAAATATCATTCTATGAAATTCACTCCCATTTAGTCATTTGTGTGTATTAGTGGATAAATATCATTCTACTAAATTCTTTTGAGTGGATTATCTAGTTGAATCTATATAACTTTTTACTAATTATATCTTGATAACATTTTATTCTTGCACGATAACTAAAATCATTCAATTCAATGGATTTTTTTTTTACTTATTGACAAAAGTATTCAGTGCGAACTTCTGTATGTGAACAATGAGGTCTAGAGTAAACCTAATTTATGAGCACATGACAAGGCTTAACTAGAAGTGAAGATACCATACATATATATATACATATCAAACACAATGAAGTTAATACAAATTAAAAAGAACTATATGGTAAATTGAGTCAATAGCAAATAAATTATGCTATGAACAGCAGCTGGGATGCTGCATAAAAACATATATAACATACGTACGTACACAATAAAAACAATTAATAATGCGAAATTCCAAACGAAATAGAGAGAGCTAGTCAAATAAAGTAAAGAAGCAAAGTGAGTAACACAACACGTATATCAAATCAACATAACCTCACATCCTTAAAGCCTCGTTTGATTAATAGATAATTTTTCCAATATAATAACCTTTGCAGTTGGGGAGGATCTTGGCATTCCTCGCACCTTCTCTTCTACCATCAACAACACCTTACGAGCATCTCTACACTTTCTAAGACGAAACACCATCTCGTCGAGAGAGGGTGCGTTTTCCAGGAGAATCTCTATAAATGGAATAATTGAGGGGTCGTCTGCATCCCAAGTCATATCAACTCTCTTTAGATGAATCAGTGAGGAGATGGGGAATGCCGTCTCAGCATTGATGGTATTAAAATCCTTCAACCCCTATAAAGGAAATTAATTTAGTACTAAAAAAGATGTCAAGCCAAACTGAATAAAATGACTAAGAAAAGCAAAAGAGGAAGCTTAGAAATTAATAGTATTATGGTTTACCTCAAAAAAAGAAAAAAGAGAAATTAATATGGTAAACATAATATTGGCTTATTCCACGTCGACACAGAGTGTATTAATTTTCCTTTTAGGATATGACTTTATTCTTAAAAGTGAATAAAAGAGAAACCTGTTGTAGTCGATGAAAACTTAACATCTTCAACTTTGGGAACAACTCAAGAAGATCAAGGACATCAAGAAGACCAACATGATTGCTTAAGCTTGTGTGTTTTAGAACCTCAGCATTTGTTAAGCTTGTGTGTTTTAGAACCTCAGCATTTGGAAACAGAACAACCATATCTTTCTTCTTCTTCAGGGAGAGAAGCAACTGCAGATACAATACAACATGAGGAGATCACCAATTCATGTTACTAAGCTAGCTAGTGCATAGAAAATGAAATAGTACTATGAAAAGAGAAGCGGAATTTATATATAAAGACATGAATATGCATAATTTGTCCAATTCGACTCTTTCATTATATTAATGCGAACAAGAAATCAAACCTTAATGTTCAACAACGTTAATGTGACCTTCTTGACATGGCAGACGCTTCTCAAAAGTTGATAAAAAGGATCAAAATGCCGATCATCCGCACCATAATATTTCTCGAAACAAGCTTCAGTCAAAGAAGGGACATTGCACAGAAAACTAGCACCATTATAAGTGTATACGTGAATTCGTAAAGTCAAAAGATTAGGAGCCGAAATCGTGATCACTCCCTTTATTTTAGCATAGCGGATTATGAGCGTCTCCAAACTGCGAGATGTGATATTGAAGTTTCCATCAATTTCAACGGAACTCAAACTCATATTTTCCAAGCGAGGGGCGCCCAAGAGAATTTTGTTTATGCCGTCAGCCCACGAGGGAAACGGAGCAAGAATTGATAAAGTCTCGAGTTGATTCAACTGCACGCTCCCCTCGATTTCCAAGGAACAATATTGAAGGTGTAGTGTTGTAATGGAGGAGCATGAATACAAACTCTGAGGTCGGTAGTATGGGATATAATTGGTATATAAAGTTAGCTCTTCCACTTGTTTCTCCACCGCAAAAAGCAGCCACGATTCAACGTCGCTACTAGTAGATAAAGAATCCCAACAGCGGAGATGAAACCTCAGGAGCTTGGCACCTCGCCATTGTGCAACAACCCCACAAATAAACTCTGGATTTTCGTTTCTGAACACAAGGCAGGGGACGGTGGTCCACAGATCTTTCCAGCGTTTCGACAGAATGGTTGTCCTAACAACATCTCTCGTCGACGGCAACAACGAAAGAATCGAAAGTATTAAGGAATCGGGTAACTCACTGAGTCGATCGTAGCTGTCGGGAATCCGAGGAAAGTGCGAGGAAGCCATTGTGAGAAGGAAAGAGAAAAGGAGAAGAAGTTAAGAAGATAATTGGGGGAGGAGCTAGGGTTTTCTGAAAGGGGAGAAAAAGAATTCAATTTATAGTACTGCATTGGCTAACAAAAGTCCGTTTTCAGAAAATAAATTATTTAATTATTTCATTATTTATTACGTGTATAACTGGATTTTTCTTCTTCAAAAATCTACGTTTTCAGAAATTCAAAAGCATCTTTTTCTCTAAATGAATCTGTCTCGGTGGTTGGAACTATGGATTTATACCGCTCAAATTCATACCTATTAATTTCTATTGGATTTAATTGTGAAGGTTTTACTTTTTTTTTTCATATTATCTTTCTACTATTTTATTGTTTTGATTTTTTTTATATTTACATAATTTAATTAATAATAAAATATTTAATTTAATATATACTATATCAAACATCAATATTTGTATTTTCTTTTCTTTAAAATATGTTATTTAAATGATTTTTTTTATTTAATTGATTTTTCTATATATATATATATATAATATGACGAAATTGATGTCTTCAAATTTTAATGTGGAAGTATGTAGAAGTTACTTTTGGTGGTAATATATACTAAAAACTATCCAATTATTCAAAATTATCTATCAAAATTATCAACTTTCTTAAACAACTACATTATATATTCATTTCATTATTTAACTAATTGTTTGGGTACACACATGGGAATAATTCAGATTTGCAGTTAATTTTTTAGGTGTAATTTTTTTAAGGCATTTCAGGTACAAATTTGATTGAATTTAATTTCACAAAGATTTTCTCATCGACTTCATTGAATTCCCAACTCCTACCAACTTATTTCAAGCGAATTTATCTATCTTTCATTTTGTTGATAGGGTATTTGGCTTAAATTTATTTTAAAGAGTTTATAACCCCTTAAAATTTATAAATAATTTTTATAATTTATTGAATTAAAATAATTGAATTTATAAGCTATAGATAAAAATTTTAATTACAGCGACAAAATCAAAGAAAAATGAAATTAAAATGATAGTGATGAAAATAAAAAATTATACTAATTAATTTATTTTTGTAAAATGGGTGTTGCTTATCGGTTAATAAGAAAATAAATTAGAATAGAGTAACTTATTTTTGTGTGCGTGTGTTGGCCAAGTGGTAAGAGGTTAATGTCTAATGTCAAAGGTCCTTTAATACTATAATTTATATAAAAAAAAATTATTTTTTGGAAACTTATTTTTATAATTTATAAATTTTTTAAAATTTATTTTATCAAACGGTTTGAAAGAATTTATAAACTCACCCAAATACCGTCTAAATTAGTCGCATTTTCTCACTTGTAGGCACACAATATGACAATATCAACGCATTTTCTCTACACTTCCCAAGCGCATTTCTCTCCCATTCCATTTCCTCGCAACATTTAATTTCTCTTGTTAAATCAGATGAGATCATCTGTCCCATACTATAGTATGTATCATTTTTAATTTTTTCATTTTATAATTATTTTTTGTAAAAATAAATTTTATTATTATATTATAAACTCTAATAAATACTTATCACTAAAAAATTGAAATTTACAAAATTATATACTCTAACTTTGAATTAATGAACCCAAATAATCTATTATTAATTTAAATAAATATAAAAAAATAATTATAAACCCTAAGTAGACGAGTGAACCCTTGATAATTATTTTTATATTATTTTAAAGCATAATAAATTTAAATTAAATAAAAAAATAATTAAAAATTATAACATAATAACAGTGGTACATAATAGTACATACTATATTATGGGATAACGGAAAAGAAGCAACATTTTTTCATGTTTCGAATAAAACGAAACTTGTATACTTTATTACGATGAAATTGACCAAAAAAATTTATGTGAGATCATGTTAAAGTTACCTTTTTCGGTTCACTAGTATTCCAATCGACTCATGTTGAAATCGACTCCATGCATCACGCAGACTCGTTCATGTTGAAATCGACTCAATGAGTCACCGGACTCGTTAATCCTCACGTTTCTTTTGTAAATAAGGATATTCTTAGAATTTGGGTCCCAATCTCTCGAGTTTAGAAGTTACTCATATCTGTATTTTAAAATACAACTAGTATACGCCCATTAGTGCGATGCACGACGGACGTCAAAATTTAACGATAAATTTAAATAAATAATAAAAAAAAATCAAAATATTATCTTTTAATAAAATATAATAATTCACATCAATTACTTAATAAAATCTTGAATTTAAAAATGTAAATTTTCAATTTATAAAAAGTGTAATGATAATTATAGGTATTAAATAAATTTAAAAATTATTCAATAATAAAAATTTACATTATGCATATATTATTCATCATAATAAATAGTAATTTTATACACAAATATAAATAAAAAGTTATAAATTTTTAATAAAGAGAAAGCAAATAAAATATTTAAAATCTTTCATAACTTATTCATTCTAAATTTATTTTTGATGATTTTTATACTATACTGCATATTGATTATTTTTTCATGATCAAATTTGATGACGTTTAGAAAATAACTATTCAATATAAAAAAGGAAAAAGAAAAAAATAGTGAAAAATTTTGTGGAAGAAGAGAGAAAAAGAAAGGGAAAAAATGGAGGAAAAAAACTCATCTTTTATATACTCCCTCCGTCCCATTCCAATAAGCTCATTTTCCTTTTTGGAATGTCTCACTTCAATAAGCTCACTTTCTTTTTTGGATAAAAAAGTTGTACTTAATTGGTGTGAACCACACCACTTTCCTACTAAAAAGTAAGTTTTCTTAATCTCTGTGTCAAAAAAAAATGAGTCTATTGGAGTTTTAGTAAGTTTTCTTAATCTCCGTGCCCAATAGACTCAAATGAGTCTATTGGAGTGGGACGGAGGGAGTAATAGATTTGTTTGATCTTATATAAACCTTATATATGTCGATACATTTTATGTTTATATCTGGAAACAAATTAAACCAGAATAATTAACTAGAATTAGAGTTTTCAATGTCAAAGAGCTAGGAGAAGGAGGGCTAATTCTTATACCACGCAATACTATCATTAATAGCTTTTGCTAGACGAGCTAAAGTGTGGGCTGCTCATTTATGCACAAATCAACATAACGAAGTAAAGATAAACTGAAAACTAATTTATAGCAAATTGCGTCAAAATAGTTAATTATGTTGCTACTTAAAAACATGCCATAGCATACACAATAAAGCAAACAAGAAACAAGTACATAAAATAAACAACTACATAAGAACAAATGTGACTTCCTTTCTAATAACCTCTTTGATTAATTGAGCTCAACCACAACAACCTCAGCAGCTGGGGAGGATCTTGGCATGCTTCGCACCTTCTCTTCTACCATTAAAAAGGAGCGACGATCATCTTCAGACTTTATAAGACGAAGCACGAGCGTGTGAAGAAAGGGAGCATTTTGCAAGAGAATTTCAATAAATGGAATTATTGAGGGGTCTTTTGCGGACCAAATAATCACAATTGTATTTAGATGGAGCAGCGAGGGACGGGGGAATGTCGTCTCAACAATGGGATTAAAATCCTGCAAAAGCTATGAAAGAAATGAATTTAATTACTCACGAAGATGTTATTAATCCAAAAACCCCCAACCCCCAAAATTGAATTAAAGCAAGAGAAGCAGCTAAGTAGAAAGAGCTTCAAGTGCATGATAAATATACCATATAAGTGAATAAAAGAGAAACTAACCCGGAATTGAAAAATAAATAACATCTTCAGCTTAGGAAACATCTCAAGAAGATCAAGAAGCTCTAGAAGATCAAGATGACCACGTGCATCCATGCCCTGGTGTCTTAGATACTCAGCATTCGGAAATTGAACAACCATATCTTTCTTCTTCGAGGCGAGAAGCAACTGCAGGTACAACATGCAAATTAATAACAAAAGCAGAGCACGAAAGTTAAATTGCACTAACTAGTCCAGTTCAACTTTTTAATTGTATTAATCATATCATAAGCCAATAATGGGAATAAGAAATCAAACCTTAAGGATCAAAGCCGATAATTTGAGCTTCTTAACATGGCAGATGCTTCGGAGGAGGTAATAAAACGTTTCAAGAGGGGGATCATACACCTCACAAAATCGACTAAAAGAAGCTCTAGTCAAAGATGGAACATTAAACAAACAACTACCACCATTAACAACATTTGCTCTCCAAATTCGTAGAGTTAAGAGATTAGGGGCCCAAATTCTCAGCAATGCCATTATGTCAACATCAACCCGCCAATGGCGGTTGTGGATTATGAGCTTCTTCAAACTAGTAGATCGGATACTGAAGTTTTCAGTAATTTTACCAATAGACAATATCATCTTTTCCAAGTGAGGGGCACCCAAGAGAATTTTGTTCATGGCATCAGCACACGAGGAATTCGGAACTTCAATAAATAAACTCTTGAGACGATTCCACTGCACACTCCCCTCAATCTCCAACAAAGAACAAGCAAGGTGTAATTCTGTAATGGATGAGCATGAATACAAACGCTGAGGTGGTCGGTAACGGACATTGGTCCCAAAATCTACGTATAGCTCTTCTACTTGTTTTTCGACCGCAAAAAGCAGCCACGAATCAAGATCACTTGCACGAGCCGAATAAATAATCAAAGAAATGTAGAAGCTCACGATCTTTGCACCTCTCCAATTTGCAAGAACACCACAAATAAAATGTTGATTATCACGTACAAATTTCAAGCGGGGCACAGTGGTCCAAAGATCTCTCCAACGTTTGGACAGTAGTGTTGTCCTAACAACATACCGCGTCTCCAACAGTGAAAGAATCATAAGGATTAAGGAGTCGGGAAACGCACTTAGTCGATCACAGTGACCATAAGACTGCCACAAATCCATTACTACTTTAACTGTGCACTCAAAAAGACCAACTTTCTAAGATGTAATTTCAAGTAGGAAAGTAATGTGTTGAGAGATAGCAGCCCACAACAACGAGATCGAGTGTTGGCCGTGGCTGATGAGTGATGACCAGAAGCGACTTACAACTTACCCTAGAATTAGCACGAAATCATTTGGAGAGATAATCAGTCAAATAACAAAATTAGAAGATCCAAGTGCACATATATTTATCCCATAACTACCAGAAAAGAAGGCAAGTAGTGCAATACAATTAAGACAGAAGATGCACACTCTTTCAAATTTAGGACTAAATAATACTATTAACACATTCCTCCAGAAAATGTCACAACTATCAGCTGCCGATGGATTAACTTTTTTTAAACAATTTCCTTCTATTTCTCACAAAGCAAGTCATTACGCTTAAAAATGTCAAAACTGAACAACAAAATTCCAATACAAAAACAAATACATATACCGAAATACACTATCAATAAATTGATAAACTAAATAAGCAAAAATAATTATAAGAAAACAGAGTTTGGCACACTTACCACTTGTTGATCAATAAGGCTCGAGGAAGGCATTGATGAATTCAATTCCATTTCTCTGTAACCAGCATAAGAGTTTCAGAGTAAAATTAGAGAGTAACGTATTGAGATAATGAGAGATAGCAGCAAACAAGCATGGGATTTTACAGAAGTAATTTCTGACACCCAAAGCTCCTCAGTAATCTTTGGGATATTTGGTGTTGCCATGAGTAAAGATAGTCTGATCTGACTGGAACGAAGAGAATTGCGTATAGGGGAAGTTAAATTTTTCAGAAAAAGCAGCAAGAAATTAAAGTCTTTGATACGCCTGAAAACCCACAAGCGGTAAAAATGCAGACGATCCCAAAAGTAGATTCTTGAAAAGAAAACAATTGTTCTCACCTCCTCCACCAGCAAGTACAAAAGTCTTATTTTTTCTCTCTCTCTCTGTGTGCCATATTCCTCCCCAAAAAAGACATAGCAAAGAACAAGATGAATTTTTGTTTAAATAGTTGAATTTATTACGATCGAATATATATATAGTTTCACTTAAGTAAGTATGTAATAGATCTAGGCTATTACTTGTAATTTTCTGAAAATTATAATGTGATTTGAAGGAATTTTGGATAAAAGATCGAGAGAACAGAGAAGTAAGATAGAATTTGGGAGGAGGCGAAAGAGAGAAAAGATAATTTCATTGCTTAGGTTTTTCATTTCATGCTAGTACACTTTGGACTAAAGTTGCTAAATGCAAAAATATAAGTACTGAAAATCAAATAAGAATAAATGGTAACAAGTGTGCCACTGCCACATGTCACCAGATCTTGCATTTGGACCATTGCTCTCTTAGACTACATTTACTAATGACCTCACCGACGGGTCATCAAATAAAACAAAATGAATGATTGCAAAAGTAATAATAAAATATTCTAAACCCCATAACCGGTCATAAGTTTTGGGCAATGACCGACTTATTTGATAATCTCATTTGTCAAATGAGGTTATGCCATTTGGCATTTTGTCATCAAAAAGTATAATAAAAAATAATAAAAGAATAAATTATATTTAGGTTGGTGTGGGTTATTGATAAAGTAAAAAAGTTATAAAATTGGATTGAATTATAGGTTGTATATGTGGAAGAGAGAGAAATATTTTTTTATTAAAAAGTTGGGTTGATGAAGGTTATTGATAAAAATAGTCTTAGCCACTTTTGATGTTCTCCTTTTCAGTCAAATCTTCCTCACACGAACTAGTCCCTCTTCCTTGCATAGTCAAACTCGTTTCTTCCCCTTTCTTCTTCTCACTCTTCTCCGACTTCCCAACCTTTGTCGCCGCCGCCGTCTCTCTCCTCGACATCACAGCTTCCCCAACTTCCCTTTCCTCTCCTTTAATCTCGGAATTACCCAAGTTCATGACATAATAATAATTAATTATATTTTTAGTAGAGATAAGATAAGAGTTCATCATGTGATATAAAGTTTTCAAAAATAAAAAAAGATTAATTTTTGTGGACATTGTAAAACTAAATTATTTTTGTGGATGAAGAGAGTAATAAACAATCTTGTATAAGTCATTATTTACATGATATGCTATTGTGATCATATATAATTATATTTTTTCTTATTTAAAAAAAATTATTTATCTCTCCTATCCTAAAAAAAGTAATTTTTCTCTCTTATTTTATTATAAATAGCTAATTCCGTCTCATTTCAACTGTTTTGTTTTTCTTCCATTTTTTTTTAACTTTACACAATATCACTTAATAATTTAATTAACCTACAACTAAATTATCGTATTCAAAAGAAATAAGACACTTCAAGTGAGAAATCTTAACATTATAACCTTTTGAATTGAGGCGAAATTAATATTTAATTGTGGTTCATTTTTGCATTTACTTTCTTTGTCCAAAAAAAATTACTATAATTTTCCTTTTAGTTCGACCATAAAAAATTTGTCACTTATGTTTATAGTAATAAGATTCATACAACTCTACTCATATTAAAAGTGAAATTTTAAATCCACTAAAAATTTCACTCAAATTTTATTAAAATTTGTGTCCACAATATAACATTTTTCTTTATATAAGAGTGCACGATTAGTTTAGAGATTGAAATTTTACAGTGTTAAGTTCTGTTAACCAATAGAATTAAATAATGTATAAGGAAATTATTGAATATATAAGGATATTTAATGAGTAAAATTTTGAAGTAGCCAAAATGAAGCATAAAACACAAATGGATAATCTAAACCCTAAATGGAACATCTAAACCCCAAATGGATAATATAAACCCTAAATGGAATATCTAAACCCTAGGGGAAGTGTGCACTTATTAGTGCCATAAGTACCATACGTGCAGCATAAATACAAATCAGATCAGATCTGTCGATGGCTGAAATCGAATGAGGTAGAGATCAGATCTGTCGATGGAGGAGGCGGCGCAACGATCAGATCAGATCCACCGCCGCCGCCTCATCCTCCGCCACCTGACCAGTCCCTCCTCCACACCGCCGATTTCAGAGGACCGGATCTCCTCCACCGCCGCCGCCTCATCCTCTACTCCGACGAATTCTGCCCAAGCCGCGAGAGCTCCGACGAATTCTCCAAGCTTGGCGCCGCTGCCGCGCAGCCGCTGGAGAGAGAGGGAGATGAGAAAGAGAGAGGAGAGAAAGAGAAGGGTAGAATAGTCATGACATACAAGTTCTCGAGCCTTCCCTGGTTAATATCTTTGGTCAACCAATCGGGATGGGCGCGCTTGGCAGTTGTGTGGTGCACGATGTTCACCAACGCCGCACTTATATAGCTCGCCCCCGCCATTGTGCACGAGAACAACGAGTTTGCCAAACTAGTCATATTTTCCGGGAATTCTTTATTATAAAACTCAATCTGTCCAATGATATTGAATGCCTCGGCGAACCCCATCAGCATCAGCTGCGGGGCCAGCCAGAAGACCGTTAGGGTAGTGGTCCCGACTGGTCCAGCGTGAGCTAGGGCAGAGGCCCTTCTCATCCGCTCGACCAGGCCGGACACTACCATCGAGAGGATGGAGAACACCAGCCCGATCCCCATCCTCTGGAGCAAGGTGATGCCACCTTCCACCTTGGTGACCTTCCTCACGGACGGCACCACCACCCGGTCGTACACGGGGATCCATAGCGCCACCGTGATCATCGAGATGACCCCGAGCGACCCGCCCGGCGATGTTCACCAACGCCGCACTTATATAGGTTTACGAAATTCATAAGAATTTTTTATACATATACATATATACCCCCACATTAATAGTAAAAATAAAATGAAAGATGACGAAACATAATTATTGTCGGACAATTAATTTCTATTAAAAACAATTATAAGATGATGATGATGAATCGATGATGATAGAAACATCCTTCATGGACAAAAAGTATATAAGGAAACTTGTTATTGTATTTGTTTTTTTAATTTTCTGATGAACCTTAATTGGTTAAATGTGCTTTTAACTAATTAGGAGGTAATATTTTTATTTAAGACAAAAAATCACAAAACAAAGAGTCCTCGTAGTAATAGTTCGTACTAATTAGGAGGCAATATTTTTATTTAAGGCAAAAAATCACAAAATAAAGAGTCCTCGTAGTAATAGTTCGTACGTGCTAGAGTATCATTAAAATCACCTAAGAACAATGATTTCTTTTGTTGTATTAATTTTCTATATTTATTTGACTCTTGGATTATTTTCTCAATCTAATTTTTTAATTATTTTTTCTTTTTATAAATTCCAGAATTTATTTTGAAAACACATAAAAAAAGTATAACCGTGAGTTCGTAAAGAAGCAAAATCAAGATAAAGTGAGTTTTGACTAATCAAATTCACAAATTTATTTATTTTCTAAGAAGTAGGCATCAAAATTTAAAGAATTTAATATTGTACAAGGTAATATCTTCAATAAAATTAATATTTCCACCGTTCATAAAAATTGCAATATACTTTGGATGACACGAATTTTGATAAATAGTTAAGGAGGTTTGTATAAAGTGTAGTAGGGGACCACCAAAAATAATATAGATTTTCATTTGATAAAATTTTAAATAAAATCGATATGGGATTGCAGATTTAGAAAAATAAGAAGGAAAAAAAATATTAAAATTAAATAGAATTTAAGAAATGAACTATACCGTTTGTAGGTGGGATTGAACCCAAGACCTCTCACAAAGAAGAGACTTTAAGTATATCAGCTTTACCACTTGAGTTAGGCCTCATTTATTAAATGACTCAAGGTTTATTACTTACTTTCTGCATTTCGAATATTATTAAAAGGGAAATTATATGGAGCCATAATTATGGCTGCCATAATACCCTTGAAATTTTATGGAAACTATTTATGACTAAAATGTCCCTTTAAATATTTTTGGCATATATTTTATAATGGCTAAGTGTATTCAATACCTCCAATTTCCAAACATATCAAATCCACATAAAAGGAAAAGAACAAAATAGCAAATAAATGACTCCATAAATTAACTTCTTCTAGTTTTCACATATATTAACTCTTCAAATTTTTGGATGTAGTTCTGAGCAGCATAAATGGCTTCATATAATTTCATCATCAATTATCATCATGTCAGTGATCCGATATATATATATATATATATATATATATATATATATATATATAAAACAACGTAAAATCACAATATAAAACAAACAATAAGCAAAAACTATACAAAAATAAAAACCTACAACAGGCGAATAAAAAAAAAAACGAAAATCATTACCTTCTTCTTCCATTATCAACGACAGAAAAATTGAAAGCTTCAAAAACTTTACAAGGTTGACTATTATCGAGTTTTAGGGTAACAAGAAACAAAAAAAATGGTTACATAATAAAAAATAGAGGAATGATTAAGAAATAAATAATATAAAATTATCTACATAACCACATCCAAAAATAAATTAGATTCGGTCAACCAAAATCAATGAAATACGGATAGTAGACAAATTTATATTACAAATTAGATATTTGTACTTAAATACAAATAAAAACATAGCCTTGGTTTATTTCACACCGACTCGATCCTCAAACTTTAAGTACCAACTACCAACAATTTGAAGAGTCTAGTCATTGTTATAAAATGAGACATTTTTAACATATAAATTAAGATGATTCGACATTTTTACCTATTAACACATCATATTATATATATAAAGATAAATATAAAATATGATTGAATTTTTTTAAGAAGGGTTAATAGCCGAAAAATACACGAACTATCACGGAATTTGCAAATTGCACATGACCTTCAAAAATAGCCTCAGAATACATTACCTTTTAATTTTGTTGCAAATTGCACACGCGTTGACCATCACCTTGATCGGTGTTGACGTGGCACCGGAATTTTCAGACGTGGACTCACCGGAATTCAAAACGACGTCGTTTTGAGTGAGTATAAATAAATAAATATAAAAAAAACAAAAAAAACAAAAAAAACAAAAAAAAATAGGAAAACGTCGTTTCTGCTCTCTCTCTCTCTCTCTCTCTCTCTCTGCAGATGCCGCCCCGTTCTTCATTCACCGGCGTTGATGCCGAGCACCACCGCCACCTTTTCCAGACGCACCACCGCACAACATCAGCGTCGCCCTCTCCACCCCCCTCCCCCCAAAAAAACCTAATTATTTGGAAATCTGCAAATTTGGAATTCGATTTTGAAATTGGATCTGCAAATCTGGAAATTGATCTTGAAATCGATTTTGAAGATGTCGTTGGGTGGTGGAAATCGATTTTGAACTCGATTTTGAAGCTGGCGTTGGGTGGTGGAAATCGATTTTGTAGCTGGCGTTGGGTGGTGGAAATCGATTTTGAAGCTGGTTGAAATCGATTTGAAAATCGATTTTGAAGCAGGTGGAAATAAAATCCGACCTCCGACCTCCGACTTGGGTGGTGAGGACGGCGTCGTTGTGGAGTTCCGACATAGAAAATCGATTTTGAAGCAGGTGAGGTCGGAGGTCTTTCCTTGCAAATCCGGTTGGTTTGGTTGGTGGAGGCGGCGCGAACTGGGTGGTGAGGACGGCGTCGAAGTCTCCTCCGCCGCTTACCTGCTGCTTCACCCCCGCAGCCCCCGCCGTCTCCGCCTCCGCCGGGTGGTCCTACTCGAACTTGGGGCTGAAGATTATTGTTGATTGTTGAGTGATTTGGGGCAAGAAGTCGTTGTTGTAGCCGGAGTGTGGAGAGAAGGAGGCCGCTGGGAATCGACGGGCAGGAGGCCGCGAATCGACGGTTGAACGGCGCTGCTCCGATCGCGGTTGATGTCGGAGAGGCGTTCCTCGCCGGAATAGCAGGGGGCAGCTCCAGATCTGGAAGGAGGGAGGTGGAAAGGGGGAGGCAGCGGTTGAACGGCGCTGCTCCCGTCACGATTGATGTCGGAGAGGCGTTCCTCGCCGGAGAAGCAGGAGGAGGGAGGCGGCAGTGAGGTTTTTTTTTTTTTTTAATTCTTCAAAATATCAAAACGACGTCGTTTTGCCCACGTGGCTTGCCAGCGTGTAAAAAAAGCCACGAGTAATGCCATGTAATGTTAAATATTGTCCACGTCATCGCCGGTCAAACTTAAGTGCTGCCGGAACTTTCACCGTGTGCAATTTACGACTAAATTAAAAGGTGGTGTATTCTGGGGCTATTTTTGAAGCTCATGTGCAATATGCAAATTTCGTAAAAGTTCGTGTATTTTTCGGCTATTAACCCTTTTAAGAAATTATCTTGTTCTAGACTTGAAAGATCGTTCAATAAAACTTAGGAAATGGAAGATATATAAATAAAAAAAGTTCATGAAAAAATAAGCATAAATGTGTTTAGTTTGGTGTGATTTAACAAATATAAAATATAACTAATTTTTTTAAAAAAAATTACCTTAGTTGAGAGATCACTGAAGAAACCTTAGAAAAAAAAAAGATGAATAATTAACGAAGGTTTTTTTTTAAAAAAGAATAAATTCACCGTGGTTTGGTGTGGTTTAAAAAATAATACTATAATTCAATTTTTATTTGATAAAAAAAAGATAAAAAAAAAGAGAAGAAAAGAAGCATAAATGCATCAAAGAGGGATTGAACATTCGTTAAGAGAAATTATGAGAAAGCCTTTACCACTATGATGAGAAATAATTCACATTACTCAATAAAAACACGAATTTAAAACCGTAATTTTCAACTATGTGTAAAGTTTAATGATTATTTTAGTTATTAAATAATTTTATAATGTAAATTAACATTATACATTATTACGAGTACTACACGTCGACGTCATAATAAATAAATAAATATTTTCATACACAAACATAATTAAAAAGTTGTAAAATTTGAACGAAGAGAGAGAAAATAAAATATTTTAAATCTTTTTATAACTTATTAATTTTAAAACTATTTTTTGATGAGTTTTATACTATATAAAGATATTATCACAGACATATATATTTAAAATGCATACTGAATATTTCTTTGTAAATTAAATTTGACGATATTTAGAAAAGAATTAAAATTATAAGAGAGAGAGAGAGAGAGAGGGAAAATATGGAGGAAAAAAACTCATTTTTATAGTATATTATATAGATTTTCTAGTTCATAATTTTTATATTAATTATTCGCAATTTTTAATCAAATATCTGAAATTATGTGTAGATCAGTGTTATTTGTGTTAAAGTGTTAATATGACTAAAAAGATATATTAATATTGATTATGTGGGTAGAGTGTTAGTGTTTATGTCAGAGAAGTTATGTCAACGTGCATGCATGATACAATATTTTTAAAACTAATTAATAGGTTAGTAGCTAGACAAATTCATATTACAAATAAAAATTTTGTACTTAAATACAAATAAAATTTTAAGCTCGGTTCGTTTCATACCGACTCGATCCTCAAATTTTAGGTACCCATTTACGTACTTACTAATAATATGAAGACTCTCGCCATATTTATAAAATAAGACATTTTTAACATATAATGTAAAATGATTGAACATTTTTGCTTATTAACACACGCGCGCGCTGATTAAAAATTAATTATATCATAAATTATATAGTGCTATGACTATTTTATAATTAATTTGATGGATTATAATTGATACACAATTATAGTGGTGTGATTAATCTTAAATATTTAAACTATTTAAAATGTAAAAGTTATTTTTATTTAAAGATTAAAGTTTGAAAAAAACTCTCTCTCATCTCTCCCCTCTCATTTTTTTTAATAAATTTATTTTCAACTATTTTCTATGTTTAAATAAATAATTATAAATATTAAACAAAATCAAAATATAAACAAGTACAAAATATATTTTAATAAATAAATAAATATTTAATACACAAACATAAATAAATAAATGTAAAAAAATAATGGAGAGAGAGAAAATAAAGTATTTTAAATATTAATTTTTTCATAACTTATTTATTTAAAATTTATTTTTAATTGGTTTTTTGCAGGAATATAGATAAAAATAGTGGAAAAATTGGTGGAAAAAAAAAGAGAGAGATTAATAGGAGAAAAAACAATTCACTTTTTATAGTATTTTTATAGACGAACTAAAATTGTGAATTTTTTAATTTTATTCTTTAACAAAAATAAAGGGAGTGCTCACGCTTTGGGCTCCTAACCGTTCTATCAACTTTTGAGAAGCATCTGCCATGATAAGAAGGTCACGTTATCGTTGTTGATCATTAAGGTTTGATTTCTTGTTCGCATTAATATAATGAAAGAGTCGAATTGGACAAATTGTGCATATTCATGTCTTTAATATGTATATTAGATAAATTCTTGTTCTCTTTTCATATTTCATTTTCTATGCACTAGCTACTGCAATTTAACTTTCGTGTGGTATTTGATCTAATTAAGCTTATTTGGGGGTGAGGTCTTTGGATTGACATCTTTTTGAGTACTAAATTAATTTCCTTGATATAATTTGCAGGATCTTAATCCCATCATTGAGACGACATTCCCTAGTTCCTCACTGATCCATCTAAAGAGAGTTGATATAACTTGGTCTGCACACGACCCCTCGATAATTCCATTTGTAGAGATTCTCCTGCAAAATGCTCCATGAAAAAAAGGATGCACTAGTTTGTAAAGTCGAGATTAGGAGCCCAAACCGTGAACACTCCCTTTATTTCAGCCTCGGCGATTATGAGCGTCTTCAAACTGAGAGATAGGATATTGAAGTTTCCATTAATTTCAACCACACTCAAACTCATATTTTCCAAACAAGGGGCGCCCAAGAGAATTTTGTTTATGGCGTCAGCCCACGAGGAATTCGGAAGGTGAATTGATAAAGTCTCGAGTTGATTCAACTGCACAAACCCCTCGATTTCCAACGAACAATCATGAAGGTATAGTGTTGGAATGGAGGAGTATGGGATATGGGCATACACATGTAGATCTTCCACTTGTTTCTCCACCGCAAAATGCAGCCACGATTCAACATCGCTACTAGTAGGAGGACAATGGTCTAGAGATCTTTCCAGTGTTTGGAGAGAATGGTTGTCCTAACAACATCTCTCGTCGAAAACAAAAACGAAAGAATCAAAAGTAGTAAGGAACTGGGCAACTCACTCAGTCGATCGTAGCTGTTGGAAACATCGTTATGTTCGGAAAGACGAAGCCGAGGAAAGTGCGAGCAAGCCATTATGAGGAATCAAGCTCAAGATGAGGAAGGAAAGAGAAAAGGACTCCAAACTCCAAAGGAAGGTGACGAAGTAATTGTTTTTTTTTTGTTTTTTGAACTTAGGAAATGAAGTAATTAAAGTGTAAAAGATCTGCTACTTCTATCAGATTGTATCAAGTTATTTCTTGGTCATCAAATTAAATAATGAAATAAGGTTGAATTAATTTGTTCTTTATAAAAAGTAAAAAGTTATTTTACTTCATTATTTCTTTTCATTGTCTAGTTTGATAGTATAATCATTATCTGGTTTATTATTACCTTCATTCTAAAATATGCTTATATAAATCAAAGATGAAGCCTTTTTTTGTAGGATATTCCTGCAACACAAGTTGAAATAACAAATTTTAATGAAAAATATTCAAAGTAATACCAATATAATTCACTATGACTATTTTATATATTTGTTCAGGACTAACACCGTTCACAATTAGTCAATTGGTTACTTTAGTAACAATTTTTAAGGAAAAATAACAATTTTAAATGTGAAGGATAAGAAAAAAGCTTCTATATTCGCTGAAAACAATTCCACTTTAAACGTGAAGGCAGAGACGTTGACGTAAAATATAACAATTCCAACAATTTAACATCTCATAAACCATTTTTAGAAAATGCAGCATACATAATGTTAATTTTTCTATTCAAATGGCAAATGCCTATACAACTACATAATAATCATAAAACATAGCAATTCAACTTTCAACTCACATGCTGAAATCGCCTGTCCACCAAAAGCCAGTCATTCTTGAATATCTTCATTAGTCACCTGATTTTAAAATATATGTTAGTTAATTTTCATTAAATTATAGTGGTTGAATAGGATAAGCAAAGTGAACATCAAGCTAGGAGAGAATTATTATCACACATGCTTCATTATCTTTAACTGCTGTGGGGCTAATTCCACAAAAACAATACGCTTAATTCGCTCAAAATTATGCATTTAAGATTTAAGTGAAGAAAGTATATTTGGTTATTTAAACAATACGATTAAATCTGCACCTCAACCAAACATTGTTTTTTTTTTCAATTAAATAAAAGTTCTACAGTAAATCGAATTGTTAAAATCAAGCAATAACCTTAAGATTTCATGATTAGCTAAAGCCAAATGATTACAAGCATTATTCCTCATAAACATGAAATAATACCAGCAGAAATAAAGGAAAAGATAGACAAACTATGGATAAAATATGGAATAAAAAGTTCTAAGAGTAATATTACCAGGTGGTGAGGCCATGCAACGCAATTTCCTACTGCATCTCCAATTGTGGAAAAGTTTGAAAACGGCCTAATCAAATCTTCATCCCACTCTATGGGAACAGAAATCTGAACCCCGTACCAGTTTGATCCAAGTCGCCTTCCTCCAACATATTGATCTGGATCTACACTTTCAAGACAACCTTTGGCCACAATTTTCTTTTGATCGAACAAACTCTTCAAGTGCACTGAATCACCAACCTAGGGTTTTTTACATAGATTATGATGAAGTTCCAACAAAAAGGGGGGAATTAGGATAATAAAAATGTCATCATATACCTGAAGTTTGTGTCCTACAAAATTCGAGTTGGAAGATTGATTAGGTGATACGGGTGTGCATGTAACGCGAATATCATTTGGGTTTTGATCTGGCTGCATATTCTGCGGCTGCATTTTTTCAAATAATTTTGAAAATTGATCCATCTTTTCCTCCATTCGCGCAATTGCTGCTTGGCTTTCCAGGACCATTCTTAAGCATGCACCGCGACTTGGAGTGCTGCCCCACAAATCCGATGGGTTCGCACCTAATCCTAGCATGCGTACCTTACCAGGTGGATCATGGCCTATAACTTTGGCAAATGAGTCATCAGGCCGAACCGGATCGTCTGAACCTTGAGGCAATTTGGACTGGTATTCTCTCATTCGAGACTGTACAATGACCAAAGTCAAATAATCTATCCAAAAACAAAAATACATAACAAATAAAAACTTAGAATAAAAAAATTTGTTGTATCATACAAGTGCAACTCCAACTTCATGAGACGAGGGATCGCCATTACGATGAGTAAAACATGCGGCAAACATCTCTACACGTGTTGGAGATCGACCCAATCGCTCTCTCTACAAAAATATCATATTGACAAGGACGACTGATTAGGGATTTGCTAGTAAAAGAGAACAATATCATCTGATTCTCACCAACTCTTCTTCCCTTTCGGCGAAGCTCAACTTCCCAGTAGTTTGATGCATAACTGACTGTTGGCGGTTAATTTTGTTTCTTTCGCTTTCTTCCTGAAAAGATTAATGTTAGTATTAGGTTGAACATGAAGAAATTAATGCCTCAATTTTACATACCATTACATCTTCATTGGCCCAATATGCCACCAAATTCTTCCATTGCTCTTCGTTTACTCCACGAGGTGGCTTATGGGTTTGATCATCTATTGGCAATGTAGGAACGAAACATTGAGTTTTGACCCTTGATTTCCAGCTATTCCACTTCTTGCCAATGGACAACAAGATCCAACTTTCCACGCCTTCGGGAATTTCGAATCTCTCCTACAGAGTTGCAATTAAATATAAAAACTTCAACCAAGACTCGTTAAAATTACAACATATACAGCAGTCTTATCACCTTCACCAACTTTATCATCTCATCTTTGTTCTCTTTAGGCACCTTGCGCCAATCTTCAATGTCAAGTGGAGCATATCTACCATTTCTTGCTAATGTACCTAAAAACCCAGCAAATTTCATTTTGTTGGGGCCAACAGGTTGACCTCTCTTATTGAAGTTAACTTTGATCCGCTCTTCATCTGGATTCCTTCCCCAAATATCACGCAGTAAAGTTGGTCCTCGGGCCCGCTTTACTGTTCCTACAATCATATAATAAAAGAATATAAACTAAAGACATGATTGAATTGAAATAATCTTCTTGCGCACTTTTATCATTTGCTTGTTGAGACTTTTGAATTTCTCGTGGCTCTTCATTTTGTTGTTCTTCATCTCCTTCCATTTGGTCCTCATCCCGTAACCTTTGATACCCGCTTTGGTTTCTAGTTGCATTCTGAGATCTAGGAGGCCTTACTGCAGAAACTGAACAGCATCTTGTATAAACCAAAAATCTTTTATGAACTAGGAAAATATTAAGTCACAAAATATATAATTGATCTTGCTTACTAGAGGCTTGTTGACTGACTTCTGGCTGCAGTTGTTGCCTACTCTGCTGCTGCCTACTCTCCTTAATTTGATGCATATCTTGAAATCCACGATGAGAATTTTCATTGGTGGTTGCTCTTCGAGTACTAGGTTCAATCACTACCAAAAGAGCTTGAATATGTAAGAAAACAAAGTAACAAAAATTTGGACTAGTCCTTTGAAGCAACAATTAAGGCGATCTCTTTTTGAATGATGTAACAAATTCAACCGAACTTACAGATCTTTAATGCATTTTCAATTGCTTGAGTGACTTCCACGTCTGATACTCGTTCATTTTCCCGCTGCCCATGTTCAACTATTTCATCCTCATCAAGTAATCCATGATTTACTCTTCTTCCTGCAGTTGATCTTTGGGTACTACGAGTCATCACTGCAAACTAAATGTTATTCCATGAGTATACATACAATTATCACAATAATAGCAAGTAATATTCTTCACGAGTGGAAAATATATATTTTCACTTTCTTTTCACTGTTTTCACATGATTTGTATGGTGGATAATTTTCCCCAGGCAGCATGGATAAAAAAATTGGGGCAGCTCCTTTTGAACATTTTCCCACCTTTTAAATCCAATTCATGATAATACTATCATGGGGTAGTGATGTGATAATATTTTTCCATGTTTTACTCCCTAGAGGACATGAGATAAAAAAGTGGTGTGACAAATTTTTTCCATGTTTTCTTATCCTTCATTTTCTCATGTTAAATTTAGAACCAAAGAGAATGCACCCCAATGCTAAATGTACATAAAAGTAAAGTAACTAATAAAACTAGGGGCTATTAAATGAAGTTCTGAATAGAATATTGAGCAGCGCCTCTTAATTTCTTCTACCTATTGCGGATGATAAATAGCCTAATGTTGAAGATGGCAAGAACAAATTCCATCTATCTATTCATTAGTGAAAGCAGGATTACCAT
Organism: Salvia miltiorrhiza; assembly: GCF_028751815.1. Classification (NCBI taxonomy): domain Eukaryota; kingdom Viridiplantae; phylum Streptophyta; class Magnoliopsida; order Lamiales; family Lamiaceae; genus Salvia; species Salvia miltiorrhiza. Next base: position 3,827,191 of record NC_080393.1, read on the forward strand.
TTTTTTCATTTTGACCACAAGGTTTAAAGATATAGGGATAGATAGTCTCACTCACAAGTGTGACTGTGTGTGTCCCACTTTCTGAAGAAAAGTTATATGGGTTATTAGCATTTAAATATACCAATTTTGGGGGTAGTTTGGTTTTGCACATGAACTTTGAAAGGAGTAAAAGAATACATGAACTTTAATGTTGTAGTAATTTTATCACAAATTCAATTTCTAGACATTCAAACTTTATAGAAACCCTACGATTTTCAGGTTTAGTGTTTTGTAAATCCTCTCAAAACGATGTCGTTTAGTTTATGAACTATATGATGTCGTTTTTAAAATGTCCGATGTGTACACATCGATATTCCAACTTGTCAAATCAGCTTTAATTTGAGCGAAATTGAATTTGTGGTAAAATTGTTACAACGTTAAAGTTCATGTATTTTTTTACTCTTTCAAAGTTCATGTGCAAAACCAGACTACCCCCAAAGTTCATGTATTTAAATGCTAATAACTCAAGTTATATCTCTAACTTGGGAAATTGTGATCAAACCCAACCATACCTTCCTCATAATCAAGAGTCACATAAACAAAAAATGTATCATACCACAAATTTCCTAGTTTGTAACTCTTCTCCACTGCTAAGTATAGACAATGAATCAAAATATTATTGTCGATTAAAACTTTTATAAAATGAATAAATAACCTTGTTGATCCTTAGTCTTCCGAGTCGTTGGAAACTCTGGTTGTTCTTCATTTTGGTGTTGTGTATCTCTTTCCATTTGGTCCTCATCTCGTAATCTGTGATAGCCACTTTGGTTTGCAGTTGCCTTCTGAGTGCTAGAAGCCATCACTGTAGAAAGAAAAGTATATTTTATAAGCTAGAAAATGTTAAGACATAAAAATAAAAATAAGATCTTCCTCACTGGAAGCTTGGCGACTGATTTGCGGCTGTGGTTGTTTCCTATTCTGTGGCTGCCCATTCTCTTTCATTTGGTTCTTATCTCGAAATCCAGAACGGGAATTTAGATTTGTAATTTCTCTTCGAGTACTAGGAGCCATCACTAGAGGGAAAAGAGAACTAATTAACACAATAAATTTGAATATGTAAAAGCGACAAACAATGTAAAATAAGTACTCGAGTAAGATGAACAAATTCATAAAGCAGGCCAATTTTTCGCTACTCATTTTTAACAAATTCAACCCAAGCTTACAGATCTTTAATGCATTTTCAACTTCTTGAGTGAATGTCAAGTTTGGTAGTTCATTTCCTTGCTGCCCATGTTCCTCTATTTCATCCCCATCTAGCAACCCTTGATTCAGTTTTCTTTTCGCAGTTGATCTTCGGGTACTGGAAGCCATTGCTGTAAATAAAATATTAACTTATGTATGAATAGGACAATCACCATGACAGCAAGAAGTAACTGTTCTATACTGCTAAATGTACAAACCAAATAAAAAGAAAATTATTCTTTCAATGAAATTTTGAATAGTAAAAATGAACAATATCTCGATTGATGTTTCAGTAATTTCCTAGTTAAGCTACCTACTCTTCTACACTACTAGGTGTAGACAATGAATTAAAATTACCTTGTTGAGTCATTTGCAAGTCTGGTTGTTCTTTGTTTTGGTACTGTCCATCCCCTTCCATTTGGTTCTCATCTCGTAATCTGTGATACCCAAGGTGGCTTCCAGTTGCCTTCTTAGTTGTAGGAGTCATAACTGTAAAAAGAAAAGTATTTTTTATACGCCAGAAATTGTTATATCATAAGTAAGGCTACGAACAAAAGAATTCATGACCTTTAGCTGTTATTTCTATTTGAATTTTGACAACATCAGTAACAAACCTTTGAAATTCCATACACAGCCCAATCCAGAAAAAAAAAAAAAAAAAAGTGAAATTAAACCGAAATATTAGACACAGTAATCTAAAGTGCACTAGTTATACTGAATGATATCATATTACAAATACCTCAAAACCAAAAGGAGTTGGGTCTAATAATTCAAAAATTTGGGATCATGCATCAAATTGCAACATACTAAGTTCATAGACATAGAAAATATGACACTATTAAATCGCAAAAAGGGCCAAAAGCGTGATTTTCCTCACCAGAAGCTTGTTGACTGATTGGTGGCTGCATCTGTCGTCTATTTTTCCATTGCCCATTCTCCTGCCTTTGATGATTATCTTGAAATGGACTATGGGAATTTTGATTGGTATTTTCTCTTCGAGAACCAGAAGCCAGCACTACCAAAAAAGCGTGACTTGATTGATTATTAATGCATTGAATTTTAATATGTAAGAGCAAACCAAGAAAGAAGAACTAGTCAAGTAGATTAACTTCTATAAGTACAACAATCCTTATAAGTAACAAGTTCAACCAACACTTACAGATCTGTAATGCATTTTTAAGTGCATCAGTAACTTCCAAGTTTGTATGCTGTTCATTTTCTTGCTGTTCATGTTCCTCCATTTCATCCTCTTCCAGATATCCAGGATTTGGTCTTCTATTCACAGCTGATCTTTGGGACCTGGGAGCCATCACTGCAAACAAAAAGTTACATATGAATACATTAATGAAGAAAATAGCATGACATAACTAGTCTCTAATGCTAAATCTACATAAAAATAATGATAACCCATTAATAAATTCACAAGAACTTGTATGAGACCCTCTCCTGGAGTAGAGTACATGAATCCAGCCTGTAATAAACTATACAATTACAATCCATGATATCTGTTAGTGTTGGGCCTTCCATTCCATAGGTCAGTTATCATAATTAAAAAACAAAAGATTAAATCAAAATATCAAACAGATTTTTATCCATCGTACGTTTCAAATTTCCTCGCGTATACCTCTTCTTCACTACAAGTGTACATAATGAGTTAAAATAATCATATCATTAACAACTTCTATTGACTAAAAACTTAACCTTGTCGACCATTTGTTTGTTGGATCGTTTGAATCTCCAGTTCTTCGTTTTGGTGTTCCCCATCTCCATCCATTTGATCCATTTCTTCTAACCCGCGATACCCACTTTGGTTTCCAGTTGCTCTCCGAGTTCTAGGACCCGTCACTGTCTCACAAAAACAATTAAATGAAATGGTCTAGTATACGCTAGAAAATTTAAGTTCAAGTATAGAAACCTTGCTCAATATAACCTTTTGGAAAGACTTGTGGCTGCAGTTGTTGCTGATTCTCCATCATTTGCAGCTTATCTAGAATCCCAGACCGGGCAGTACGACTGGCAGTTGCACTTCGAGTACTACGAGCCATTACTAAAAAAGGCGACAAGATGAACAAATGCACTAAATTTCTAAGAGAAGGCAAGCAAAACTCAACCTTATAAGTAACAAATTCAACCAATACTCTTAGTCGTTTAATACATATGAATATTTAACCTTGCTTTTGAATTGGTTGTTGCCTGACTTCCATTTCTGGTTCTTGTTCGTTTTGTAGTTGCCCATGTTCCTCCATTCCACCCCCATCTCGTGATACTTGACTTGGTCTTCTTTTCGCTACTGGTTTCCGAGTCCTGGGTGCCATCACTCTGAGGAAAATGTAGCTTTTATTTAGCATAGATACGATGATCACAACATTAGCAGGGCATAACTCTTCTCTACTGCTAAATGTACATCAAAACAACATGCATCCAATGAAAATAATTTCTTCTAATGAAGAGTTGAGTAGTAATAAATTGCAGATATTCGTGAACATTTTCATTGATTTCCAAGTACTCAACTCTTCTACGGGATTACATTTGAATTACAAGTACAGTATAAATACGTTGAATCTCTCTCGCATAATCAGGTTAAACAAGTAATCAAACACTTGCAATTTCAATTTTTTAACAAATTAAAAAATAAGTAAACAGCGAGTTGAAGAAAAAGAAAATTCTGGACCAAATTAATCGGAAACCAGTAAGACGACTACATCAAAACTAAATGGAGCAGAGGAAGATCGAATTATTTACCGAGGATTTCAAGAAATCTGCGAAATTTTAGAAAACGGTGAGCTTCTGGGCAGCTACCAAGGAGCTTCTTCATTGGCTTAATTCCCCCAAATCAGCCATAATTCAGAATAAAGTCAGTAAAATAGCTCCCCAATTGAACTCTTTACTTGATTGGTAAAACCGAAGCTTGTTTTGTTTAGATTTATTGGCTCCTCAAAGTTGAAGAGAGCAACCCACAGAGAGAAGGAGAGAGAGAAGGCGACGCCGTATAAAGTTCGGATTTTGGAGCGATCGATTGCACGACAGAGTATTTCGTCCGCCAAAGCGAAACGGCGTCGTATTGAGCGAAAAAGCAAGTTAAGCAACACAGAGAAAGAGACCGACGACGCCGTATAAGTGCAAAGGCAGTATTTCATCAGAAAAGAGTGGAACGACGTCGCATTCCTCAAGTTTTTAGGAGAGAAATCATCAGGTGTGTGTTGACAGTTGAGTTATATTTTTGTTGTAATACGACAGTTGACTTATTATTAAAATACGATTTTATTGATGACGAAAAAAGAACCTAAAAGGCCCCTTGAATGCACAGAGAAGCAAACTCAGGGCCGAGCCTCATTAAAACCTTGTTATGAAAAATCCAATGGGAAAAACCATCACAAGAAAAAACGAGTACTCGTCTAAGAGAGAGCCAAACGAACTGAAGAAAAAGAAAGAGAGCGTAGGGAGGAAGCATTTCAGGAGCTCCGGCCTAACCATCGCCCCCAAATCCATCTGGACCCTACACTCCCCAAAAAAACCCCAAACCGACAGAGAGGAAAGCTTAGCCGGCACCAATTCCAACGTCCAAGAAAAAAGAACAGAGTAACAACACTCATCACCAACACGATAATGACGGTTTAGTTGGCGAACAAAAGAACTCAACGACGGAGGCAAAAAAAAGCCAACTCGGAGATACCAACAGAGCACCGAACACATGACTCCAGACCCGAGCTCACCCAAATCCTGTAAAAAAGCCAAGGCGTGCTCCAAACCCAACCACCTAGAAACGCCCAAAGTAAGATTGCAGCCACACCACCGACCGCCAAAGTTGACTTATATTAAAAGTGAAATCAATAAATTTAACAAGAGACGAAAGTAAATTGTTGGATTCTATATGCTTTGATTATCATTATCACTTAGGGGGGTGTATTCGTTGTGGAATTTGATGGATTTCTATGGATTTTAAAAGTATGGGTGTATTCGTTCAAGACTTTTAAAAGTCTGCAGAAATCTGGGTGTATTCGTTCAAGACTTTTAAAAGTCCATATAAATCTGGGTGTATTCGTTCAAGATTTTTTAAAATCCATACAAATCTAGGTGTATTCGTTATTTCATTGACTTAAAATCCGGAATGACTTTCATGGATTTCATCCAAAAAATACACACGACGAAATCCGGCCAAGAACCACGAGAATTGAAATCCATGAAGTTTTAAGCGAGCGCTGAGTTCCAGCGCCCGCGGCCAAGAAGCCAGCGAGCGCCGGAACTCAGCACTCGTTGAGAACCACTTATTCCCAGCGCTCGCTGGAACTCAGCGGTCGTTGGATTTCCAGCGGGTGCTGGGACTCCGCGGGCGTTGGTTTCATGGAATTCAATTCCAAAATTATCCCGTAAAGTCTTCAAAAATCAGTGAAAATCCAACCACGAATTCTTTGAAAGTCCTCTGGTAGCTATGTGAATTTCATGGAATTTAAATTCCATGGACTTTTTAAAGTCTGTGGAAATCCACAACGAATACACCCCCTTTAGATTCGTTGTTTAAGGTCGATATCATTTAGATGCAAGTTTTTCTTGGACGTTACATGCAATTTTATTGATGAGAATAGTTTTTTTATTTTCAACTTCAATAGAGTTTAAATATATAAATTAATTATAAAAAAGAGAATAAAAAGGAAAAATAAAAAGACGCAGCCAGTATCCTCTTCATTTTGATTTTAGGAAAATAATTTTTCTTCTGACTAAGTAAGACATTGTCATTGGATCTAGGAAATCGAACGTGCTTGCTATATTTACCCATCATAAGTTGAGGGTGTCTAAATGAAATCCAAAAAGAAACCAAATGAGAAAGGTCTTTCTTTTTAGATTGAGATACTCCCTCCGTCCACGAAAAAGTGCCCCATTTGGGTGCTGGCACGGGTTTTAAGAAAGCTGAAAAAGGTGGTGTAAAGGTGGTGTAAAAGACTAAAAGGGTAGTGTTAATGTATTGTGGTTACTTTTACTAATCTTGCACTAACTATTTGGCATTATTTTATTAGGTGAATTAAATGAAAGCATTTAAATGAGAAAACATTAAACAAAAGTGCCGATTCAATAAATAAATGAACTTGAAATTCAGAAAATAAATAAATAAATAAATACATAAAAAATGGAAAATAAATAAATTGGAAATAAAATTTTCAAAAAATAAATAAATTGAAAATTCGAAAATAAATAAATAAATAAACTGAAAATTGAGATAATAAATAAATAAACTGGAAATAAATAAATAAATAAGTAAATAAACTGGAAAATAAATAAACTGAAAATTCAAAAATAAATAAATAACTAAACTTGAAATTCAGAAAATAAATAAATAAAATGGAAATAAATAAATAAATAAATAAACTGGAAATAAATTAACTGAAAATTCAGAAAATAAATAAATAAATAAACTGGAAAATAAATAAACTGAAAATTCGAAAATAAATAAATAAACTGAAAATTCAAAAATAAATAAACTTGAAATTCAGAAAATAAATAAATAAATAAACTGAAAATTCAGAAAATAAATAAATAAATAAACTGGAAAATAAATAAACTGGAAATAAATAAATAAATAAGTAAATAAACTGGAAAATAAATAAACTGAAAATTCAAAAATAAATAAATAACTAAACTTGAAATTCAGAAAATAAATAAATAAAATGGAAATAAATAAATAAACTGGAAATAAATTAACTGAAAATTCAGAAAAAAAAATAAATAAATAAACTGGAAAATAAATAAACTGAAAATTCGAAAATAAATAAATAAATAAATAAACTGAAAATTCAAAAATAAATAAACTTGAAATTCAGAAAATAAATAAATAAATAAATTGAAAATTCAGAAAATAAATAAATAAAGTGAAAATTAAGAAAATAAATAAATAAATAAATGGGATTGATTAGGCGTGGGGGAGTTGGTTTCGTAGTTTTAATTAGTGAGTTAATTGTGTAGGTTAATTGCATAGATTAAATAAAAGTGTGGATTTATTAATGACATAAGTTGTAAATAAATTGAAAAGTAAAGGGTATGAATGTACAAAAAGGTAAACAGGGCACTTTTTCGTGAAAAAAAAAAGGGGTAAGTAGGGCACTTTTTCGTGGACAGAGGGAGTAGTATATTTTAGTTGGGCTCATAATAGAGTAAGTTCTACATCTACGAGGATAAATAACTGGGATATTAGTACGTAAATATATAAACTTTTAATCAAGTTTTTGAATTGTACTTGAATTTTTTACAGTACGATAATACATCAATTTTTAATTTGTGATTATTTTACGATAAAACTAAACTCTCAAATTTTCAAAAAGAGGTTGGTAAATTTTCATTTATTTACATCATTTTAGCTTGAATTTATGCAGTATTTTAAAATGTTTCTTCAAACTTTTTCAAAATCATGGATTTTAACCTGATTTTTTTAGCTTGATTGACTTTAAAATGGATTTGAATTTGAGGAATTTAGCTTCATGGTAAAATCATACTAAATAAAAAAATTCTATATAATCATTAGGAGTGGTAAATGGTTTTATTACGGGTTAACCGAATCAAAATTTGGGTTAACCGTTACTGAAATTAACCGAAATCAATAACTGCTAACCGAACGAGTTAGGATTAACCGATTAATAGCTGAATTTATTGACTCACAGAAGCTGCTAACATATATACCATCTGTCCCACTTCAAGTTTCATGTTTTCTATTTGTTCATTACTTCTAATTTAGTGTATATATATAAAAATATCCACCCCCATAATATGTCTATGAAAAATACCCACCCCCTAGTAAGGGGGTGAGTATTTTTCATAGACATATTATGGGGGTGGGTACTTTTAATTCCACCCCTTGGATAGATATATTTATTTATAAGCCTTATCAATAACTATAGATATATACATCACATAAATTTAATGAATATTTAATGAATTAATATATTCTTACAAATATATAATATGTAAAATAACCTTTAAAATAAAACGTGTAATATGAATAAAATAGTCAATCCACATATTGTGCCCAAAGTTCTTTTTATATTAGTATAGATTACACACTTTTGCAAAAAAGTGTGTAATAATATAAAAATACATTGTTACACGATTTTCGCGATTATTACACGATTTAGTGAAAATCGTGTAATAGTGTATTTTTACACTATTACACACTTTTACAAAAGTGTTTAGTAGTCCTCATTTTGGAGGCGGCAACGAATTTTTTTATTTTTTAAAGAAATCATTAATGGTATACTTGTATATTTACATTAAAAATGGCTAGTTTTTTGTTCTCATGGATATTTTTTCCTTTTACTAAGTGAGAATGCCTAATTTGGCCTATTAACTCAACTGGAATTCTATTGAATATTCGATTGTTGTTTTTAAATGATTTTCCCATAGTTTAGGTTTTATTTTTTGTTACCTTGGGTTGACTATTTTCGTCAATAACACCTAGCTCAAGTGACAAAGTTGAGGCATTCAAAAACTTTTATTTGTTAGAGTTCTTGAATTCAATTATAGGGAGTAGTATTTTAATGTAGAGATCCGCCTAAGTGCGAGAGACTTATTTAATATAATACTCCCTCCGTCCCCAAAATAAGTTCCTCTTTGGGGACGGCACGAGTTTTAAAGAAAAGTGGTAAAGTGTATTGATAGTGGAGAAAAATATGTTATAATTAATATTGGGAGTGGTGAAAAGGTGAAAAAGTGTTATAATTAGTATTGGGAGTGGTGAAAAAGTAAAAAGTAAGAATAAATAAAGTATTATTAGTGGTGGGGTAGTTGTCCAAAAATGGAAAGATAAAAAGAGAAACTTATTTGGGGACGTCCCAAAAAGGAAAAAGAGGAACTTATTTCAGGGACGGGGGGAGTAGATACTTCTTTTAATTCTTTAAAAACAAAATGGGTTGACTATTTTTCATTATTAAATTTTATATTTTAAGTTTTTAGTTAATATTGTTTGAGATTTATTTCAATTATTAGAATCTGGGTTAATTATCGTAAAATTCATGATTTTTCACTAAAATCATTTTTTTATCATAACTTTTGAAACTGGAACTAAAAAATGCATGTACGTTGAGCAGTTCATGTTGCACAACCTGCAACAAAGTTTGTACGTTTAGACGAGTGAAAAGCAGATTGTTTCTAGCTCATTACTGCAACAAAAGAGGACACAGCAAACACATGTCCGATACTCTGTTCGTGTTTGTGAGCTTCAAGTACTCTGAAACTCTACATCTCTCCATTTCTAAGCATTGCTCAACCTACACATTTCAAAATGGAAACTCGATTTCTACATTTCTATTCTTTGTTATGAAGTTAAGAACAAGAGACTCGTCATGTTTCATGTCGTGTATTTATAAAATAAAATGAAGAGATTGAAACGCGGTAGAAAACAGAGGAATTCGGGCTTGCTAAGGATTAAGCTTAAGACATGGTATTGGTAGCCATCCAGTCCAAATTTACAACAGCAAGACTAACTCCACTTCACCATTGTAATTTATCATTTCCAAATTAACCAAACTTAAATAACCATTCCAATTTGCTAGAAAATGTTATACAATGCATTAATCTAACAAAGATAAACTTGAACTCCTCAAGCATCACATAAGTCATGAGCAAGAATAAACAGTCACAAAAAAAGATACAACTAAACTAAGCATAAGTCATATATATACCTAGGTTCGAGTCCACCGTCATGCAGTCCTACATCACTTGCTCACATAAAGCAGGCGAGACGAGGCTGTCAACAAAGACACCTCCGTCCACAAACATAGCCGGAACTCCATCAACAACCATGTCCCTAAACAACTTCGCCTTCACATTGTAAACAACCAAACTCTCCCCCTCAGTCATCAACACAATCTCCTCATCATCCCCATCAAAACACAGAGGCTTAATTATATCATATACACATCCTCCTTCAATACTCAATTTCGTCCAAGATTCTCCCACGCCATACTCTTTCATGATCCAAACATCACTTCTATCGCGTCCAGCATCAACCAAACAAAGGCACCCTTCAAGAACAACGAGCTTCCAAAACACGAACTTCCCCAAATCAACTCCACTAGGAGCAGGCATTTCGTCGAACACCTCGCGTGCTAAATCGAAAGCAGCAATTACAGACGTATAGCCCTCTTCTCGACTGCTCGCCAGCCAATGAATCGCGCCGCTAACAAAAGCCCCACAAGAAAGATGAGGAACCGCGTGATCATAAGGCGAATTATCGACCCTTTTCCAAACACCTCTTGTAACAGAATAGACATCCACAAATGTATCGGCACAATCCGGATTGTGCTCGTTGTCGGTGTCCCAATATGAAAGCGCGACAATTTTGTAATCGTCGTTGATCCTATCATGCCCTAACCCGTACATGCTGAAGCTCTCGCGTTTGGTCAAAGCCAGCGGCGAATCAGTTATTTCTATCTGCTGCTGAGTGATGGGATTTACTAGAAGCTTCCGATCTTCGTCGACCAACAGAACCAATCCATCGCAAGAGCCAGCGACCTCTATCATATTTTCCGGGGATTGGAGCTTTCTTGAGACGGCCCCGTCAACGGCGGCGGAGGCGGCGAAGTGGACGGAACCGGACGGCGCTATGAGAATGAGATTTTGTTGATGGGGTTTTCGGATGAGGTGGGATTTGATGAATTGAGGGGTGGAGAGAAGAGTTCGCCATGTTTTAGCTAAGCATCTGCATTTTCCAACTGATTTTGCCGGCAGCCGGGAGAAAATGTCGATCAAGATTTCTTGGGGAAGGTCGGTTGTCGCCATAATTTCTTCAAATTTGGACAAGGTTTTGTGAATTTGAAAGGGGAAACTAAATTTATATAATATATAAAAAGGCAGTTTAACGGCTATTTTTCCCACCAAATTTTAAAAATCAATTTTTTTTTATCTGCTTCCTATTTTTCAGCAAGTATGCAAAAATTGCGTTCCACTCATTTTTCTTTATACTCCACCTTTTTCTTTTATGTTTTGATTTATTTTATTTTCTACATCTTTCTAATCTTTTGATTTTATTTAATTAGCTTTACTTTAATTTTATTTTCAATTTTAATTTCTTTTGTTCATAGCAAATATATGACATCAATTTACATCTATATTTATATAATATACAACTAGATAATTTTTTCGGATACTTTTTAGTGTAACTTTTTTAAAATAATTTTTTTAATACTCCAGAATACCTATTTTTTCACAATTCACACTCAATCCTGCATGTTTTTTTTCCATTTCTCTTTTTTCGTTTCAATTGTAATTTAATTTGATTAATGTTAAATATTTAATATACATATCAAATTAAAGATTATGAAAATAGCTTTAATTTGATATAAAAAATGGCTTTTTCCCTCCATTTATTCCCTCTTTTTTTTTCTCTCTTCTCCCACCATTTTTTCACTATTTTTTTTTATATTTTAATCCTTTTCTAAACATTATCACATTATTTTATTTTTTAAAAAATATGCTCATTTTAAATTTAATATAGTATAAAAATCATGAAAAATGAAGTTAAAACGATTAAGTTATGAAATAAATTAAAAGTTAAAATATTTTACTTTATCTCTTAGTTAAAATTTTACAATTTTATATATATGTTTGTGTATGAAAATACTTATTTATTTATTATGACGCATATACTACTCGATGATAATAATGCCTAATGCTAATTTTTATTATTGATTTTTTTTTATTTAATAACTTTAATTATCATTACGCTTTATACAAAGTTGAAAATTTATATTTTTAAATTTAGGATTTTATTAAATAAATGACGGGCGTGGATTGTTTTAGTTTATTTATATTAAAATATATTTTATCTTTATATATTTTAATTTTATTTAATATTTATATTTATTTATTTAAATATATTGTTTAGTTTCAATGTTCGTCGTGCATCGCACGAATGGTAATACTAGTTTCTATTGAATATTCAATTGTTGTTTTTAAATGATTTTCCCACAATTTAGTTTTTATTTTTCGTCAACTTGGGTTGACTAAACTTTTAGTTAATTGTTTGAGACTTACTTTAATTATTAGAATTTATAATACTCCCTCCGTCCCTAAAATAACTTCATCTTTTTCCATTTTGGGACGTCCCCCAAATAACTTCCTATTTCTTTCTTTCCATTTTTGGAAACCTACCCACCACTAATAATACTTTATTTATTCTTACTTTTCACTTTTCACCACTCTCAATACTAATTATAACACTTTTCACAACTTCCAATAATAATTATATCACTTTTTCTCCACTATCAATACACTTTACAACTCTTTATTAAAACCTGTGCCGTTCCCAAAGAGGAAGCCATTTCAGGGACGGAGGGAGTAGTTTCCAATGGGAGTTATTTATAAACATTTATAATTTCTTTTTCTTTGAGAGAACATTTCTAATTTCTTTTTTTAGAGGAAATGCGAACTCATATATTAATATCCGAATGGATGATATCTAGAAAAGTCCACTCTAGATCATTACACTATTAGAAGAAAAAGCGAAACTAGCTAATTCGTGCACCGCCTTATTAGCTTTGCAACACACGTGGTAGAAATAAAAAACAACGTGTTATAAGAGCATCGATGCCGTGTATTGGTGGCCCATCTACGTCTGGGATATCCAGATACATTGAGTCAATTGTTGGCCCATCTACATCTAAGACCACTTATAAGTCAATGCCTGTATTGGTGTAGCTCATCCTGCTGGCTCATATCCACTAGTTTTGATTTTTATCTTTTTCATTTAATTTAAATAGCACCACTTTAAATAACACAATTTTTAAAATTAAAAATTCATTAATTTAAAAATCCTAAAAATTAAAATTACATAAAATAAAAAATGCATAAATTACTCAAATTAGCCGTTGAAAATAAATAAATAAAACCTGCGCTGGCCGTTGCAAAAGGAAGAAAAAAAATCACAAGAATACCGTTGGAAATTTAATATTGAATTTAATCTTTTTTATTATTATTTTAGGCGCGTGCATTGCACGCATAGACCAAGGGCGAACGAGCCTGACTCATCCATATGAGTCGAAGCTCGAGCTAGGAGGGCGATGAGCCCCTCGATGTGCATGCTCTAAGTATAAACTAGACTCATGCCTTGATTATACCTATTGCATCTAGTATATTTGAACAAACAAATACGACAAATACAAATCATCACTATTATTATCAACTTGTAATAAAGTCTTTTGTAAAGACCCCTTTTATTTTATTTTTTTAAAAACTCATGATTTTGAGTCCCTCCCACCCTTGCCCCCAATCCATTGGATTGTAGCGGCCGTCGCCCCCCTTTATATGCCAAGAAGATAATTTGTAATCTATTCGTTTGATTTTTCTTTTTCCTTTATTTTAATAAACATTTTTCTCATTAAAAAAAAACGTGTTTTCTAACATGTTCAAAAACTTTCTAAAGATCATCATTAAACAAGTTTGACCCCTTATAAGTGTCACACAACACATGAATCGGTATACATGACAATAGGCTCGATATCGTTCACCAAACAGAACCTAATTTCTTAACCATGGGTATTTCCATTTCCATTTACACGTGACGTGGCAACATGGGGTAGCAAAAAATAAGTTAAATGAATTAAAGCGCGTATCATTTTGAGGATCAGTCTTAGCATATCCACCATCTCATTTATATTCAATAACATGGGAGTAAGAAATAGCAGGTCATATTTTGTTTGGAAAAACATAAACTTGCATAGATTTATTTATCAAGCAAACTTCATCATGAAGAAGCTCTCTTTTCTTCAAGCTGTTCTGCATGTACGTTGAGCAGTTCATGTTGCACAACCTGCAATAAAGTTTGTACGTTTAGACGAGTCAAAGAAAGCAGATTGTTTTTCTAGCTCATTATTGCATCAAAAGAGAACATATCAAACATACCTCTAATACTCTGTTCTTGTTTGTGAGCTTCAAGTACTCTGAAACTCTGCTTTTCTCCATTTCTAAGCATTGCTCAACCTACACATTTAAAAATGGAAACTCGGTTTCTACGTTTCATTTCCTTTGTTTATGAAGTTCAGAGCAAGAGATTTCTCATGTTTCATGTCGTGTATTTATAAAATAAACCGCGCGGTAGAAAACAGAGGAATTTGGGCTTGCTAGGTACCTTAAGCATGTATTCCTCATAAGACATGGTAGCCATCCAGTCTAAGGCCTTTGCTGAATAGAATTTTGCAGAAGCTTCAACCATGGCCTCTTCAATATCGTTTTCGTAGTTCTCCAATGCATCACCTCCGATTTCCTCAAATATGCTCAGCACTTGTTTCGCCAAGGGCTGATCAGTCTTTTCACCTTCGCGTTCCCTCTCAATCTGTTCGTTTGTTTCTTTAAAACATCAACAGATGAACACAAATACACTAGGTGCTTTTCGACTCGAAACAATGGACATCGTAAGCAAATTGCAGTTGCAGAAACACCAAAACAAGATCAAGACAGACAGCCTTAAGGAGTTAGCCTCTTCTTATACAGCTAACTTACAAATGATGCAACAGCGTCTCTGACTTGATCTTTGATTTCTCCGAAAACCTACATAACCATTGTGAAAAAGAAACACTGATTTCTATCAGAATATTATAAGATACTGACTGATTCATGCTAAGAAATTTGTCTGACCTTATCATAGAATACTGAGTGACTGGTCTCTGCAAGAGAAGGCAGTCCCTTTTTCGATATATAGTATCTTGAAAGATAATAGAAGATTCTAGAAAGCCAAAGTAACATAAATTTATGATTTTTCCATCCTCTCAACAGTTCTTTCAAGAGATCATTGCTCTCCTTTCCCCTGAGAGACGGCAATACCTACATGTTCGTACAGATAAAAGTTCAAAACTCAACATTTTTTCTGTATATATTTGCAGTTTGCAAAAAGTCAGGGTTCACCTCAGAAGAGATGTAGTCCTCAAATGTTTTTTTGTATTGCTTGTACAGTTTGTCGACCTCAGGGCCTAATGGGATTGGAGAAGCTACATTATAAACAACTCTGATTTGATCTAGTCAAGAAAACACAACCATGGAGAAATTCGGAAGCAGAAGTTGAACACCATAGGACTTGCAAACAGGAATCCACTTCATATTGGAGATAAATATGAACACTACAAAATGATCAGTCAGCAGATCCTATTTGAAACCTAAATACAAGAACTTCCCTGTATAACTCAGATTTATAGCATATATGCAAGATGGCTAATGAATGATCGACCGAAATATTACTATATAAACGGAAGACCTAGGATCTCAAGAAGTCAAAAAGATTCCCAAGAAACACAAAAGAATGAGAAATCACAAGATTATAGAACAACATTTTTTTGAAAAACTCCTTCTCTCTTTAGAATAGTCAGTCAAGGTGGATCTTTGCACTTCTCTACTTGACAAGTGAACACCTTCCGTAGACAGAAAAACGCTATAAACAACAGTATTGTGATATCTTTGAATCCAGCCAATGGATAGTTCCAACTAGATGAGCCATCCTCTATCCCCCTCTCTCTCACACCCACACAAACTATATACACTTAAAGCACGCTATGCATGTCTTTACTATCCAAATTACGTGTTGAATCATAAATGCAGGGAAAGGGTAACCAGATGATGAAAAAGGCTGAAAATGAATCACCCCTCTCATTCAGTAACTCTATTCAGTAGCTCTCATGTTTAATATTTTGAAATAAACGAAAAAAATCTCCTTTTCTTTGGATTATCTGGCACTAGGTTGAACTGAAGAAGCCGACCAAGGCACAAGGTGCAGTTTTTGCTGTGAAAATCTCCCCTCAAACATTGCCATTAACGCATTACTCCATCTCAAAGATATATTGGGCTTCAATTTCTTTTCTCAATGTGGCTCAAAAATCAAAATACCAACTTAATTAGTTTGGTTAAAGCAATCCCCTTTAATTAGGTAGAGCTGTAACCAAAATTTTCATGCCCAAGTCAGAGAATTTGACCAAAAATCCAGATATGGAACTCCCACAACATCATCATCACAAGACAAGGATGAAAACAACATTAAATTGCAACAATAATATATATATGCATTATCTATTAGGCAGTCAAAACAAAGAGAGAAAGGATACGTGTATAATCGCATATAGTCTGCAGAAGTGAAAATTTGACGGTTGAACGGCTCGTCAGGTTGCAGATAGTCGATGAGCTTATTAATGGCTTCCTCCTGCAGAATAGGCCATGCTTCATCAAACGTCATCACGGCGGCGCCACCAGCCATGCTCGGCAGCGACACGGCGGAGATGAGAATTGCTGAGGCTTTCTGAGCTGAGTGGTTGCGGTGCCACCAAAACGCGCCATCGGACTACATCTATATTTCAATTCAACTAATTTGGTCAAAGTCTTCGTCAAAAAAAAAAAGCAATAATAAATTGGATAATATAATTTTATTTTATTTTTGAGAAAATTGGAATTCTTGTGGTTGCTACAACCTTTTTTTTTTTTTCACAACCCTTTTCCTTTCTTTGTGAGTATGAAGAGGTAAAAGCTAGAAACAAACCACAACTCCAATCCCTCCTCAAAAAAATCTGCTTATCTGAAGCATATTCTTGAAGATTCTTCACTCCCCAAAGCAGAAGAGTGAAATCCGTGGTGCAGCACATGAAGCAGAAAATATGATTGAATCTCATATGGTGGATCAAACCAGGTGTCAGGTGTGTCAGCTTTACTTTTCTCACACCAGATCTACAACTTGGTTCCGCAATGGAACTTAGATCCGGAGTGAAACAAGTGCTGAATCGCACTTCATGGAGTGGCGCTTCTCTATTGTAAGATCCGAGCTCCAAGGGCATTGTGGTGGGAGTTGATGAATGAATTGATGCAGCTCAAGGATAGGCTGGTTGGAATGCAGAGCAAGTTGGAGATCGTACCTATCGTTGGAATGGGTGGAATCGGTAAGACCACTCTTGCTCGACAACTTTATGAGAAAATTACAATACGCGAGCAATTCTATTAGGCCTTCTTCTTTGCATGATTGGAAAACAAGTTGATGATCAACGTATCGAAAAGAAAAATAATGCACTCAAGATTCTATAATTTGCCAACCTTAGTAATTTGTTCAAGTTCAGCTTTCATTGTTCTACCTGCTGAGCTATGGGAGATAACAGAGTTAAGACTTGTCAAGATTGAGGAGGCTTCATTAAAGAAATAGTTATTAGTTATGTATGTATCTTCACCATGTAAGAGTGAAGGAATTAAAGAGATTATATGTAGTAGAGAAATGAAAAGGTTAGCATACACTTCCTTGTCTTGATTTTGAATAGAAAAAATTAATGAAAGAAGAAAACGTAAGTATATACATAAAATAGATTAGATATACAATGCAAATGAAGTGATGATGTTGAAAACTACAAAGTAACTCAATTAGTAATGAAACAACATATTGGTGGGAGCAAGACGATGATACCAACGAACGATCTCAACGCTCTTCCTTCTGATGAGCAAATGGCTTATTAGCTCAAGCTCTCAAAATGTAACAATAGTAACTAATAAGTGTGCATCATCATTATCGTACGGTAACAATCTCTAGCTCTGTTTTGTTTCATTCTGATAGTATGAGCAAATCATACATTTATCCTCTTTATTATCTATGTTTTCATAAGCAATGAATCAAAATAGATACACATATGTTGGTGGTTCAACATGGAAAGAAAGATAGGAAAAACAATTTTACCTCTATAGTAAAAACTAAAGATACGATGGCGATTGGGAAGGATCCACCATTCATCAAACATTAGAGCATATTAATGTTAATAGAACACTAGAGCTTGTTCGAGTTCGATTTAGTTTTATTTAACATTAATAAGTTCTAATATTTGATGAAAGGTGAGTTCTCTTCAATCACATTCCCTCATCATATCTTTAATTTTTACCGTGAATAAAATTGTTTTTTCTTTTTTTCTTGTCATGTTGAACCACCAACATATATATATTTATTTTGATGCATGCTTATCGAGAAAAGATGTATGATTTGTTCGGGATATCAGAATGTAATTAAACAGAGCTAAGTATTTGTTACTGCATGATGATGATATACACTTATTTGTTAACATTGTTATATTATGAGAACTTGAGGTAATCAGTCATTCGCTCATTGGAAGGAAGTGCGTTGACATCGATCGTCGGTATCGTCGTCTTGCTCCCACCAATCTATTGTTACGTTAATCAGTGAGTTACTTAGCAGTTTTCAATATCATCACTTCACTTGTATTATATATGTAATCTCTATATATACACACCTTCCCATATAGCATTATCTTGTCTTCTTTCAACAAATTTATTTGTTCAAAATCAAGACATAAATGAGGTGCCTCCTAACTTTTTCATTTCTATAATACATGGAATCTTTTTAATTCCTATACTCTTAGAACAAGTTATCTCTAGGTTTGACAGTGCAAATTCTTGCCTTCGATTTCTAATCACCATTCTTGAGTTAGTGAATCATCTAGAGTTGATCTCCGGTGGACGTAGATTCAATTGAATCAAACCATGTAAAAATCTAGTGTCACCTTTCTTTGTTTGTTCGTAAAGTTAGAGTTCTTGCTGAGCTAACTTGATCCATTCGTTTGCATCAAACGAATCTTGATCTCCCATTGCGTTTATTAACATTTCTACTTATCATGCATGATGTTGTTTCTTTGGTTGTGAAAGATCGAGCATCTTCTAATTAGTTTCTTGAATTGATTGTCTATCAATGTCGCTTAAGAATTTAAGATTTGCTGTTGTATCCAAGTAAATTTGTACTTCATTTTGTTGTTTGGTTTCAGTTTTATTTAATGGCATGAGAACTTATCTTCATGACTTATTTTTTATTATTTTCATTGATTTAATATGTTAATTGTTTTCCATAGATTTTGTGGTGATTCTGCTTACACAGTTTAGTTTCTTGGTCTTCAAATTCCTTGCCACAAGTCAAAGTTTATACATGCATGTTCAGCCAAGTTAATGTGAAGTTTGGGAATTGGATTAATACTAGTTTAGAATGATTAATAATCTTGAACACATAGATATACTTTAGTTTTTTGGAAGGGGGAACAGACTAAAATCCATGCGCCCCCCCATGCCCTTCTATTAATCTAGTTTCTAGTAAATGAATGAAACATTGAATGTGGGAAGGACCTCAAAAGGCTAAATCTTCCAAGAATTAAACATCAAATTCAAATATTTCTTGCTTAATTTCAAGAGAGAAAGATGAGCTTAAAATAAGAATCATATCGAAGTAAAAAGAATCATGACAGAGAAGAAGAGATGGGAAGAAAGTTACTCATGAAATAAAAGATACTCAAAATTAACTTCAAGGGACTTGTAGTTCCCATTCAAATTCGGACTTTCTGACATATATACGAAGTTGGAGGTCGTAGTTGTCGTACTCAGATTGCTGCACCTCTTGAATCTCTCTTGCTGAGGCCACTGCAGTAGGACTGCAACCATACAACTCAATTAGTTGAAGGGTGGGGATTTCTCCAATGCTGCAAGGGATTTCCTCTAGCTCCCAACAATCTGTTAAAAGAAGATGTCTGAGTCTAGGGAAATTGCTCTCATCAGCTCTCCAGCGCACCAGATTATGAGCTTCAAGACTTAGCAACTGCAGCGAACTGAACTCATCTTCTTCCGTGGCCTCCCACTCTGCACTCGTGAAGTGACACTTACGTATTTGGAGTACTTGAAGGTGCGGCAGTTGAGAGAGAGTCCTCATGAACTTCCCAGGTATGCCACATTCATTGAGAGTCAGTTTTCTCAGAGACGGAGGCAACAATATATTACCCAAAAAATCGCCGGTTGAGGGTAAGTAAGATGAGCATCTTAGCTTTTCAAGTTTGTGTAGATGGAGAAGGTTTACAGCCCATCCTACCGGTCCATTCTCGTAGCCCACGGTATCAAGTCCCAAGCTTTTTATATTGGGAAAGCCGCTGAAGAAATGGACATTGGTTAGTCTGTGTAATTGTACAGTAGAGATGGTTTGCATCTTCTCTCGAATGAACCTTCTCCCATAGCCAGCATAGCGCATGGTTGATCCCTTCAACTTGAGGCATCTCAACTCAGGCATCTCCCATATCTCCGAGGGTACATCCACCACAGCGTCCATGCCGCGCAAAACAATCAATGTTTGCAGATTTCGGAATCTTGATATCTCATAAGGTAGCTGCGGACCACAGAAGAAAGCTAAGTAGCGTAAGTTGACAAGTTGTAATATCTTCGTTGGGAACTCCAAGTCATATGGATTGTCGTCCAACACATCCAACACTCTAACCAATCTTGCCACATCCAAGAAAGAGCCACTCTGACCCCGTAATAAATCACCATAGCCGCATATGAAAGAACGGGTGGATGAGTAGGCTAAAGAATATCTTAAAGAATAGTAAACTCTCTGACGACGCGGGCTGTAGAATGTGCCCTTTAGGACACTAGGAGGCGTGACATGAAAAAACTTCTCCTCTTCAGCTTTCCTTATGCATAGATCCCTCAACAGATCATGGATGCCGTAGCTCTTTGGTTTTCCGTTGGAACCTTTTTGTGTAACCATAAGTAGATTCCTCTCCACCAGAGAAGTCAAGTAGCCCTCTGCTTCATCAGCTTCTGCAAACCCCTCAGCTGCCCACAAACTCATCAACCTAGAGCCACGCACCTCATAATCCTCTGGAAAAGCTCCCATGTATAGAAAGCATGGTTTCAAGTAGCTAGGCAAGTGATTGTAACTCAACGACAATATGTTGGAGAACTGCTTGTCTTTCTCAGCTATAGCTGATCTCACGTTGTTGCCAACGGGGTCCCATGCATCTACTGATCTCTCGGTCTCGGACAGGAGCCCTCCGATCACATGGATTGCAAGAGGAAGCCCACCACAATCACTCGCGATGTTTCTTCCAATGCCTTGTAATTCAGCAGGGCATTCGGCTTTCCCAAACACCTTCTGGGAAAGTAGAGTCCAGCTCTGGGACTCGGTTAACAGATTCATCTCATGCTGGTAACTCCCCGAGCCTGCTACATCTTTACCCACATTTGAACCCCTACTCGTGAGCATGATTCGACTATGATTATCATTGTCGGGAAAGCACCTTTGCACAGAGTTCCAAGAGTCGGCACCCCACATGTCATCTAATACAATCAGGTATCTTCTACCATACAAGCTCTTATATATAACATCTTTCAACTCGTTATCTTCCTGTTTTAGGAGATCAGGAGTAATGAGCTCTTTATTTATGCAGGTTAAAAGGCCTAATAGGATTGCTCGCACCTTGTATTCTTGTGAAATTGTGGTCCAAGCACAGATATCAAAGTGAGAAGCAATGGATTGATCATCATAGAGAGTTCGAGCAAGGGTGGTTTTACCTATCCCACCCATTCCGAGGATGGGGATGATCTCCAGCTTGCTCTCCTGTCCTCTCAGCCGATCCATCAACTCCATCAAATCTTGATCAAGTCCCACCACAGTGTTCTTGGCAGGCGAGAACGAAGCAGCAACAGCAGCAGCAGCAGCCGCAACAGATGAACTAGTTGTCGATATTTGTATCCCATTGACAAACGACATCAC
This sequence comes from Salvia miltiorrhiza, assembly GCF_028751815.1. NCBI lineage: Eukaryota > Viridiplantae > Streptophyta > Magnoliopsida > Lamiales > Lamiaceae > Salvia > Salvia miltiorrhiza. Next base: position 3,848,939 of record NC_080393.1, read on the forward strand.
AGAATGAAGCTGTTGGATCACTTGCTCCAAATCTGGTGGGTAAATTGTGAAGCTCGAGCTTTCAGACATCACCTGATTGACCATGTGGGATTCAATGATGTCCTCTGCTTCATGTGCTGCATCTTGGATTTGACTCTCTAATCTTTCCCTTTTGGGGCCACTTGGCACAACAGATTTTTCAAGAATCTGTTTCAAAGAAGTTGCTATTTCTAGGAGGGATATTAGTTGTGGTTGAACGTCATCAAAATCCCATCGCTCTTGATCAGGTTTCAGGATTTCCTGGAGAATTATGATGAGAGGTTTTAGATTGTAAGCCATTTTTCTGCTCTCTCTCTCTCTCTCTCAAAAACACAAGTAAAATAACAGCAGCACTTGCAACAAGCAAACAGAAAAATGTTGTATATTTTATATGTTGCAAGTTGGCTGCAGTTGACCTTTTGTGAAGTGTGAACGAAGATGGTTGTTACATGTGAGCTGTTAATATAAAACTGTGACGGCTAATATTAATAATATATGGATTAATCTTTATTTGTAGGATGTGAGACTATTGACTTTGATCTGACTGCAGCTCTTATAGCGGCCCAGCCCAACCCAATCTAATCCAAACTTTGGCTAGAAAATCACCAATACATTCTTGAATTCACTTTCATAAGTGTAGGTCGATCTAAATGGGATTGTTTTAACCAAACTAATTAAGTTAGTATTTTGATTTTTGAGCCACAATGAGAAAACAAATTGAAGCCCAATAGATCTTTGAGGTGGAATAATAGCAATGTTTGATGGATTAGAGCAGGGGAGATTGATGCTAGTTGCACACTTCCCACCAAAAAACTGCATCTTGTGCCTTGGCCTGCTCATGCTGTTCAGCCTAAGTGCCAAACAGTTAGTAGAAAAGCAGAATTTTTTCGTTATTTAAAAAAAAATGAAACAATAAGCAAAAGAAACTTCAAATTAACTTGGCTGAACATACACGTATACTTTGTACCTAGAAACTAAACTGTGATAGCAGAATCACCACATAATCTATGAAAAACAATGAACATTAAATCCTTGAAAAGAATAAACAATAAATCTTGAAGATAAGTTGTTATGCCCTTAAATAAAACTGAAACCGAACAAGGAAATGAAGTAGGAATACTTGGATACAACAGCATATCTTAAGCGACATTGACAGACAATCAAATCAATTATTCAAAACCTAAAAGAAGTTCGATTATTGACAACCAAAGAAACAACATCATGCATCATGATAAGTAGAAATTTGGAATAATTTATGAAGTTAAGATTGGATAGTTGAGAGAGCTAGCATTTTAACCTTGCACAAATCGGCATCACATACGAAGTTGAAGCTCATCGTTACCATTCTCGCGTTGCTCCTCGATGATCAGTGTAGCTGAAGCCACCACGGAAGGGCTGCATTCATCCAACTCGATTGTTTGGAGCGTCGGAATATCTCCAATACCGGAGGGGATCTCCTCTAGAGCAGAGCAGCGCCGGATAACAAGGTGACGGAGTCTTGGGAAGCTGCTCTCATCGGCTTGCCATTGCACCAGCTGCACATCTTCAAGTAGCAAGAACTGCAGCTTGCTGAACTCTTGCTGCTCTGCATCCCACACACCTTTGAACTTGCAATCTCGAAGTTTAAGAACTTCGAGATTTGGCAACTCCTCACAAAGATATTCCATGAATTCGACAGCTATTTCACATCTTGTAAAAGACAAGTTCCTCACAGAAGGAGGTAATCTGAATTCTGTTAGGGAAACGGGAGTAGAACTTGAATAGCAAGAAAATTTCAATGTTTCAAGTTTGTGCAGATGGGAAAGGTCAAATTGGTGCAAACTTTCAATTCCCAAGTATTTTATGTTGGGGATTCTGCCAAGGAATCTGACGCTTGGATCGCTAATAGTAGAGATGCTCTGTAGCTTTTCTAGAACTAAGCCTCTCCAATCACTTTCTTCAACATATGCATCATAAAACTTGACGTGTCTTAACTCTGCCATCTGCCATATCTCAGCTGGCACATATTTGATCGAAGCTGAACAAATTACTAAGGTTTGCAGATTCCATAATCTTGAGATATAAGAAGGCAGTTGCTTGGAATCGAAGGAGAATGCTAAGTAGCGTAAGTTGAAAATGTGCAGTATTTCTGTTGGAAACTGTGGGAACTTGATCTCGATTATGTCCAATACCCTCAGCATTCTCAGACCAAAAAACACAGAAGATAGAACATCACGTGATGCAACACAAGTGCAAAGAAAAGAACGGGCAAACGACATCAACTCTTCCGAAGCATACACATCTCTGATGCGATAAGACGGATGCACACTCACACGGCGTAGGCTGTACACTGAATCTTTCTCGACCTTTCCAACTAGCTTGTTCTTAACATGCACAAATCTTTCATGTTCTGCTTTCTTCAAGCATAAATCCCTCATCAGATCATGAATGCCGTATCTCTTGTTAGGAAATTAGACGCAACATTTTGGATATCGACCGATATGAAACGAGAAAAATAAATGACACCGATATTTTTAACGTGGTTCGGCCAAACTGCCTACGTCCACGGACCCACACCAATATATTAGAGAATCTCAAAAGGAGGAGTACAACAAAATTACCACACTGTATTTTGTATCTGCCTACGCAGAGGCTATCTCTCAACTCACTTTTATCACTCGTGTATAACTTCCACACTGAAGTTTTCTCTCACAAGATTTTTCTCTCTCTATTTCTCTCTCTATCTTTCTTAGCTGAAAGCTTTGTTTGATAGTTGTTTTGGTGTGTTGTGTTGCTGCTGCGAGGAAGGATTTTATAGGGGATGAGAGGTGGTAGGTGGTAGATGGTGGTAGGTGGCAAATGGTGGAGGTGGTAGGTGGCTTACCTACTTCCATTTTTTACTAACAATCTCCCACTTGAAGACTGATTTCAATCTGTCTTCACACCTCGATCAACGCAACAGCCTTTCTGTCTTTGTCATTCTAGCAAACCAATTGAAGCTGAGCACAACTTCAATTTATCAATGGTTACTGCCTTTGTAAGCATGTCGGCTGGATTTTGAGCTCCTTGGATCTTTTCAAGTATTAACACCTCATCCTCCAACAGAGATCTGATGAAATGATAACGAAGTCCAATATGCTTCGTTCTAGAATGAAATGCTGAATTCTTTGCCAGATGTATCGCACTCTGACTATCGCTGTGCAAGACATTCTTCGTCTGATCAAAACCCAATTCTGCCAACAACCCTTGTAACCAGATCATTTCTTTGCTAGCCTCGGTGATTGCCACGTACTCTGCTTCTGTAGTGGATAAAGCAACAATCTTTTGTATCTGCGAGATCCAACTAACAGCAGTCGTGCCAACAGTAAAGACATAACCGGTAGTGCTTCTCCTGCGATCTACCTCACCGGCAAAATCTGCATCTACAAAACCTTGTAGTGCTACATCACCTCGTCGAAAGCATAAGCATCTATCAGTAGATCCACGTAGATATCTCAATATCCATTTTACTGCTTCCCAATGCTGCTTTCCTGGATTTGCCATAAATCTGCTCACAACTCCCACTGCATGAGCGATATCTGGTCTAGTACAGACCATGGCATACATCAGACTTCCAATGGCTGAGGCATAAGGAATTTTAGCCATGAAGTCTCTTTCCTCCTTAGTCTTTGGAGAGTGCTCTTTGGATAGGCGGAAATGGTTAGCTAATGCTGAGCTAACCGGCTTAGCACTGCTCATGTTGAATCTTTGCAAGATTCGATTGACGTAGTTGGCCTGAGACAACTGCAAAACACCTTTTTGCTTGTCTCTGTAAATTCTCATCCCGAGAATTTGCTTTGCTTCTCCTAAGTCCTTCATCTCGAACTCCGCTGAAAGCTGTCTTTTCAACTTCTTGATTTCGTTCAAGTCTGAGCCGGCTACTAACATGTCATCAACATAAAGTAGCAAGATGATATAGCTGGACTCGAACCTCTTGAAGTAACAACAATGGTCAGCATTGCACTTCATGTAGCCATTTTTCTGCATGAATCCATCAAACTTCTTGTACCATTGCTTTGGAGCTTGCTTCAAGCCATACAGGCTCTTTTTCAACTTGCACACCAGCTTCTCCTTTCCTTTGACAGAGAATCCATCTGGTTGTTGCATGTATATTTCCTCCTCTAAGTCACCATTGAGGAAAGCAGTTTTCACATCTAACTGCTCTAGATGCAAGTCCTCCGTTGCGACAATACTCAGGACCGACCGGATTGTTGTCAACTTTACAACCGGAGCAAAGATATCTGTGTAGTCAATTCCTTCTTCCTGTTGGAAACCTTTGACTACCAATCTTGCCTTATATCGCTTTGAACCATCATGCTCTTCTTTGATTCTGTACACCCATTTGTTGTGTAGAGCTTTCTTTCCTTTGGGCAACTCAACTAGTTCCCACGTCATATTAGAGATAAGAGATTTTATCTCTTCTTTCATTGCAAGCTCCCACTTGACAGAATCTCCGACTTGACATGCTTCTTCATAGAATTCAGGTTCACCAGCATCGGTCAGTAACATTTGATTCATGTACTTCCTGTTTGGAACATGAGGTCGAGATGACCTCCTGGGTATAGGAGTTGGAGCTGGAACTGGAGACTGTGGTGGATCAGCCTCAGAGTTGGGCTCCTCCGTCTGCAAACCTTCATCTGTTTGCTTTGATGTACTGCACTCTGCAGTATCATCTGGATCAACGTATGTTGGATCGTCACTTGTTGTGTCGGTGGACTGCACTGCATTCCTGTCCTTGTACATCACATTTTCATTGAATATGACATTCCTGCTTCGAATGACCTTCCTGTTTTTGTCATCCCAAAAACGGTACCCGAACTCATCTCCACCATATCCAATGAAAGTACATTTTAGTGATTTGGAGTCGAGCTTACTCCTGGCATTATCACTAATGTGTACATACGCGACACAACCAAATACTTTCAAGTGAGAAAGTTTAATTTCTTTGCCGCTCCAAACTTCCTCAGGTATTCTGTACTCCAATGGTACAGATGGCCCATGGTTAACGAGATATGCCGCTGTGTTGACAGCTTCTGCCCAAAATTGTGTTGGCAGTCCTGCATGTATCCTCATGCTCCTAGCTCTTTCTGTCAACGTCCGGTTCATGCGTTCTGCAACTCCATTTTGTTGTGGTGTCCCTGGCAACGTCCTTTCTAACTTGATGCCATCCTGGTAACAAAATTTCTTGAACGCCATATCTTCGTATTCTCCACCATTATCGGATCTCAACTTCTTTATCCGTAAGCCAGTTTCATTTTCCACCATGGCCTTCCACTTCTTGAACGCCTCGAACACCTCTGACTTGTGTCTCAAGAAGTAAACCCACACCTTTCTCGAGTGGTCATCGATGAAAGTCACAAAGTAAGACTTTCCGCCATTGGATGAAACTGTTGCTGGGCCCCAAACATCTGTGTGGACTAACTCAAGCTTTACTTGCTTCGGAGTTCTACCACTGGTATTGAAACTCACCCTCTTCTGCTTCCCGTAGATACAACTTTCGCAAAAGTCTATATCAACAGACTGAAGCTCTGGTAGTTTCCCTTTCGAATGCATATACTTGAGCCCTTTCTGGCTCATGTGCCCAAGTCTTTGGTGCCACAAATTTGCATTCTTCTTGCTATCAGCAACTGCAATTGTCACACACGCATTCATCGTTGTGTATAGGCTTCCAGTATCCTTGCCACGTGCAAGAATCATTGCGCCCTTAGTGATTTTCCAATAATCACCTGAGAAGTGTGTATCACATCCTTCTCTTGACAATTGCTTGACGGAGATCAAGTTCTTCCTCAACTCTGGAATGTGTCTCACGTCCTTCAATTTCCATACAGATCCATTGAGTTTGATCTGTACTTCTCCTATGCCCACCACGCTGCATGGGTGATCATCTCCGAGATATACTTCTCCGAAATTTCCCGACATGTAATTTATGAAGGAATTTCGATTCGAGGTGGCATGGAAAGATGCTCCAGAGTCTATGACCCAATACTCGGCCCTTTTCTCCATGGAACATATCAAGGCATCGCCTTCTTCTTCAGCCACAACATTGGCTTCGGTCTTTGTCTCGTTTCCCTTTGAAGGTACTTTACACTGCGTTCTGTAGTGTCCGACCTGACCACAGTTCCAACATTCAACAGACTTTGATTTGTTGGAATTCTTGTGGATCCTGGAGCTCTGCCTGCCATTCCTTGACTTGCTCCGTCCACGCCCTTGACTTCTGTTTGAGTTTCTGCCTCTGCTTTCTGCATTTAAAGCGGCACCTGAAGTGGAGACTACATCTGACTGCCTCCGGATCTCCTCGGTTAAGATCATGCTCACGACATCATCGAACTTCATTTTGGACTTACCGGCAGAGCTGCTAATGGCCGTGACTGTGCCATTCCAGCTCTCAGGTAACTGCCCAAGAATTAACAAAGCCCGGACCTCATCATCGAATTTGATGTCCACCGTGGTAAGTTGGTCCGTCACTTCGTTGAACTCGTTCAAATGTTCTCCAAATCTTCCGCTCTCCGTCATTTTCATATTGAACAATTTCTTGATCAAATGAACTTTATTTGCTGCAGACGGCTGCTCGTACATGCTGGATAAAGCTTTCATGAGAGACGCTGTTGTCTTCTCATGCTTTATGTTGAAGGCGACTGACTTTGACAAGGTCAGTCTGATTGCGCCGAGTGCTTTTCGATCAAGCACCTCCCACTCGTCGTCCTTCATATCCACTGGCTTTTCCTTCAAGGGCTTATACAGGTCCTTCTGGTACAAGTAATCCTCCATTTGCATTTTCCAAAATCCAAAATTCACACCATTGAATTTCTCCATTTTGGAAATTTTATCGTCTGTCGACATTGCTCCCACTCGATCAAAAAACACGATAATTTTCTCAAAAAATTCGTTTCTGATGTGGAGGTTCAGTTTACACTGCAACCACAGAGCATACTAAGAATTTTAAAAGAATAATTACCGTTGCGCACGAAACACTGTTCGCAAAATTTACTATTCACGAATTCACTATTCACGTGAATAGTACCAGCGCAAGAAAAAAAATTTCGCCACCAACGTGGCTCTGATACCAGTTGTTAGGAAATTAGACGCAACATTTTGGATATCGACCGATATGAAACGAGAAAAATAAATGACACCGATATTTTTAACGTGGTTCGGCCAAACTGCCTACGTCCACGGACCCACACCAATATATTAGAGAATCTCAAAAGGAGGAGTACAACAAAATTACCACACTGTATTTTGTATCTGCCTACGCAGAGGCTATCTCTCAACTCACTTTTATCACTCGTGTATAACTTCCACACTGAAGTTTTCTCTCACAAGATTTTTCTCTCTCTATTTCTCTCTCTATCTTTCTTAGCTGAAAGCTTTGTTTGATAGTTGTTTTGGTGTGTTGTGTTGCTGCTGCGAGGAAGGATTTTATAGGGGATGAGAGGTGGTAGGTGGTAGATGGTGGTAGGTGGCAAATGGTGGAGGTGGTAGGTGGCTTACCTACTTCCATTTTTTACTAACATCTCTTCGGTCTGCCAGTAGACTTGACTGCTCTAACAGAAACAAGATTTCTGGCAACAAGAGCAGTCAAACAATCTTCAGCCTCCTCTTCCAAGCTTTTATCTCCATTTGATCTCAGAAATCCCTCAGCTACCCATAGCCTTATGAGTCTCGAGGGCTTAATCTCATAATCTTCGGGAAAAGCTCCCATGTAGAGAAAACATGGCCTCAAGTGACTCGGCAAGTGGTTATAACTCAAAGACAGTATATTAGAGAACTGCTCGCCCGATTGAGCTACTGCAGCACTCACATCATTCGCAACGTTCTCCCAAAAATCTTGTGTCCTGTTTGCCTTGGACAAGAGCCCTCCGACGACATGGATGGCAAGAGGAAGCCCTCCACAGTTGCTTGCAATGCTCCTTCCGATCCTTTCCAATGCAGCAGGGCAATCCTCCTCTTCTTTAAACACCTCTTGGCGAAGTAGATTCCAACTTTCCGACTTGCTAAGCAATTGCATCTCGTGTTGTTTGCTCTGTGAGTTGATATCTTTCGCCACGACAGATTCCCTAGTGGTTATCACAATTCGGCTCCCATTGTTGTTGTCTGGGAAGTATTTTCTTATCTCGTCCCAGAATATGTTGCTCCATATATCATCTAATACAATAAAGTATTTTCTACCAAACAAGCTCTGATACAAAATATCTTTTAGTGCATTAATTTTCTTCTCAATAAGTTGATCAACTTCTTTTCCAATTATGCAACGAAGAAGGCCTAATAGAATTGCTTTCATATCGTAATCTTGTGAGATTGTGACCCAAGCAAGAGAGCTAAAGACCTCAACAATGAGTGGATCTTGATAAAGCTTTCGAGCAAGAGTGGTTTTACCAATTCCGCCCATTCCAACGATGGGCACGATCTCCAGCTTGCAATGCGTCCCAATCAGCCGATCCTTCAACAGCATCAAGTCTTCATCAACTCCCACCACAATGCTCTTCCAACTCGGATCTTGAAATGGAGAAGCGCCACCCGATGAAGTGTTATCAGGCAGTAGCTGCAGCACTTCTTCAACTCCGAAAACAAGTTCCTGCGACGCTACCCCTTGTTCCATTACGGAATCAAGTTTTTGCATCACTTGCTGTAGATCTGGTGTGAGGAAAGCTAAGCTCACATCACCTGGCTTCGAAAGCATTTGCTCCACCATATGAGATTCAATCATATCTTCTGCTTCATGTGCTGCTTCACGGATTTCACTCTCCAAACTAGTTTCTGCTTTTGGGAGTGGAGAGTTTTCAAGAATTTGCTTAAGAGAAGCAGATTTTTGGAGGAGGGATTGGAGTTGTGGTTTGTTGTGATCAACAATCCAACGTGTTTGTTCAGGATTCAAGAGTTGTTGTAAGATGGTGATGAGGGGTTGAAGATTGTAGGCCATTTTTTCTGATCTATTCACACTCAAAAGATGATCCAATCTAAACAAGTCAGCTGCAACATCTAACTTGTTGATGAATTGAAACTTTGCCCTTTGTTGACTTTGAACAATTAATACAGAACTGTTATTTTATACTAATAAATTGATTAGTTGGCTACAATTTATTTAGGGTGGTTATGGTTTGCATGATATGCCTTGAATCTATCAATGATATACTTTTCACATGGGGCTTCAATTATATGATCTTGAAAAGAAGCCTTTAATTTTTATATTTTTATTCTAAGTTGTAAATCTGCACCCTAGTTCAAAACTTGGAATCTGCACCCTTTTTCAATAAGGAAAACCAAACTACATACTGAATGGCATAACAATATTGTATAAATTCATTAAGTGTCAATATTCATTATTTAAATTATATTGAATTCAATAAAAATCAATGCAAAAAATATACCGGATGGCATAGCAATTTCTAATAGAAAAGATTAAACTTGGCTTAGTGGGTTGCGCCAGGCCCGTGCAATAGTGCAACGCATGGGCGACGCTTGAAGACCCAGATAGCAAGCTATCTTAATGGGCCTTCCCCCTCAAGAAATAAATTTAATATCGTGTGGGCCGATGGCCCACATATCAGATATTAAACTGATAAGAACAGATACTACACTTGATCTTAGCCAAAAGGCCGAGAAAGGTATGAGCTTTTACATACACTCACCTTCCGTTTTATATTTCATTTTCGAAGATGACTTTCTTATCGTGTTCGATGTGGGAAGAGAAGTTCGAGATTAATTAACCCTAGCGTCACATTAGAGCCAAATATATTCACTGAATCTACTGTGTGCCTAACAAATTGGCCACTATTGAATTACAGTACTTTATTTTGGAAGTTATGAGCAAATTTATATTACTTATAGCAAAAAAATTATGTTAATTTATAGTTTTAAATTTGAAATAGTGTATAATAACGCCCACGAAGCTTTACTCAAGTAGTAAAGCTGAGGCAACCAAAGATTCTCTTTTGTGAGAGGCTTTGAGTTCAATTCCACCTGCATGCGGTTTATAGTGGTGATGAATATAATATTAAATTTAATGCGTATTGAATAGTATAATATTAAATTTAATGAGTATCAAGCTTCGCGGGATGGATGGAGTAATAATTAAATTTATAGATTGTGAAACAAATAATTTAAATCAATTTCATTTTGAGAGAAAACCATCAATATAACAAAATTAATGTCTTCATTTAATACTCTATAGAGTATATTAATTTATTGAGTATTATTAAAGAGGTTTCCAATATTTTTTACTTTTATTAAATAAAATAACATTAATTACACGTACAATGTGCGTTCTTTTCACTAGTCATAAAAAATAGTACTCCCTCCGTCCCAGGCCAATAGGCCCAGTTCATTTCGGCACGGAGATTAAGAAACTCATTTTTTAGTAGGTAAATGGTGTGGTCCACCAATAATTAAGGTTTTAAATGTTCTCTTATTTTTTCTTAATCATATTTGCTTCATTATCTCATTTTTCATTTAATTTAACTAAATTAAATTTGCATTGCAATTTATTGCACGAATTAATCAAGGGAAAATCTGGAAATTAATTAGAGGAATCAAACACAATGAATTCCAGATCTGCAACCAACAGAGCATATTCAATGGAAAAAATTCAGCAAATATGAGAAAAAATTCAAGAACGGAACTGCAACAGATCTGCAATCAACAGAGCATATTCAACAATTCAGCAAATTATCAGAAAAAATGCCAAAAAAATCAAGAACGGAACTTTGAGAAAGAAAAGGGTGGAGATGAGGCAACCTTAAATCAAGAACTTAAAAATCAAACTCTGAAGAAAAAAAAAAATCCAGATCTGCGAGGTGGAGAAGGTGGAGGGTAGAGGCGGTGGAGGCGGTACAGGCGACGGAGGGCGGAGACGGAGGACGCGATGGAAGGTGGAGACGGTAGCACGCGGTGGAGACGGCGACAGAGGTTCCGAGATCTGGTGGGGGAGAAGAGCGCCATGGCCGGGAGAGGGGAGAAGGGGAGCGGCGGAGGCGGTGGAAATGGCGGCGGCGCTCATCGTTTTGAATGGAAAAGGCGGAAGAGGGGAGAAGAGCGCCATGGCCGGCAGAGGGGAGAAGGGGAGCGGCGGAGGCGGTGGAAATGGCGGCGGCGCTCATCGTTCTGAATGGAAAAGGCGGAAGAGGGGAGAAGGAGAGGGGAGAAGAAAAAGTGGCCGGCAGAGGGGAGAAGGGGAGCGGCGGAGGCGGTGGAAATGGCGGAGGCGGAGGCGGTGAAAAAGTGGCCGGCAGAGAAGGAGAGGGGAGAAGAAAAAAGTGGCGAGTGAATTATTTGAGTTTTTAGAGTTTTAATTAGGGGTGTATATCACCTTTAATCAAGTAGTTATATTTTTAATTAGAGCCCTAATTATTTCCAATTTTAGACTGGGCCTATTGGAGTGGGACGTCCCAAAAAGGAAAGCGAGCCTATTGGGCTGGGACGGAGGGAGTAATGAATATGAAATTCTTGAAAATAATGAAAAATAAATCATAAAGATAAGTTCTTATGCCCTTAAGTAACAAGAAAATGAAGTAGAAATACTTGCATACGACAGCATGTCTTAAACTACATTGACAGACAATCTAAAGAAATTGAGATTTTATTAAGGAAAAAAATTATAAAAAAAATCTTGAAAGTACAAGCACGTTGACTAAAAGATCAAGTCTTATTTTCAATACATAAAATTATTAACAATATTTTATATGCAATAGAAAAATTAGAAAAACAATATATAATTTTAACAAACTCAAGAATTTCACTAATCAGACTTTATTTTTTACGGTATCATATTTGAAGCACTTGCAATTTAAAAAATAAATCTTCAAAATCAATGAAATATAATTTTTTGTCTAATAAATTTAAATTTACTAAATATTATACTAATAACTCTGTTGGGCAGGCGCTTGGCCTTCAATATTGAAGGAGGGGTCCGGTCAAACAACAAAATGCATCATGATAAGTAGAAATTTGGAATAATTTATAAAATTACAAGGCTTAAATAAACTTGAATCTCCCAAACACACATAGCTCCACCTGCATCTCCAGCCTACTGAAACCACAGTAGAAATTCCGGATTTAAAATCTTTCCCCTTCCAAACGCTCAAGATCAGACCCCAAATAAACTTGGATTAAGCATTAAAACTTGTACACAAGCATATATTCAAGAAAGTTGAACTCAAATCTATGAAGAACTCAACATTGGTTACCCGAGAGAGCTCGCATTTGGACCTTGCACAATCCAGCATCACATACGAAGTTGAAGGTCATCGTTACCATTCTCACGTTGCTCCTCGATGATCACTGTAGCTGAAGCCACAACGGAAGGGCTGCATTCATCCAACTCGATTGTTTGGAGTGTCGGAATGTCTCCAATACATGAGGGGATCTCCTCTAGAGCAGAGCAGCGCCGGATAACAAGGTGACGGAGTCTTGGGAAGCTGCTCTCATCGGCTTGCCAATGCACAAGTTGCACTCCTTCAAGCAGCAGGAACTGCAGCTTGCCGAACTCTTGCTGCGCTGCATTCCATTCCTGTGGGTACTTGCCTTCGAACTTGCAATCTCGAAGTTTGAGAACTTCAAGATTGGGTAACTCCTCACAAAGATATCTCATGAATTCGGGAACTATTTCACATTCTGTAAGAGACAAGTTCCTCAAAGAAGGAGGTAATCTGAATTCTGATGGGGAAACGAGAATTAACTTTGATGAGATGGAATAGCCGGAAAATTTCAATGTTTCAAGTTTGTGCAGATGGGAAAGGTCAGTACTGCAGCCCAAACAGTTCATTCCCAAGTATTTTATGTTGGGGATTCTGCCAAGGAAACTGACGCTTGGATCGCTAAGGGTAAAGATGGTCTGTAGCTTTTCTAGAATGAAGCCTCTGCAATCTCTCTCTTCCTTATTGAATATCCATGTTTGATAAATCACGAAATGTCTCAACTCTGTCATCTGCCATATCTCAGCTGGCAGTTCAATGCTCCTCGAACTTGAACAAATCACTAAGGTTTGCAGATTCCACAATCTTGAGATGTAAGAAGGCAGTTCTTCGGAATCGCAGGAGAATGCCAAGTAGTGCAAGTTGAAAAGGTACAGTATTTCTGTTGGAAGCTGTGGGAACTTGATCTCGAGTATGTCCAACACCCTCAGCAATCTTAGGCCAAAAAACACAGAAGATAGAATCTCACGTGATGCAAGACCGGTGCAAAGAAAAGAACGAGCAAACGACATCAACTCTGCCGAACCATACACATCTCTGATGCGATAAGATGGATGCACACTCACACGGCGTAGGCTGTACACTGAATCTTTGTTCACCATTCCAACTCGCTTATTCTTAACATGCACAAATCCCTGTTCTTCCCCTTTCTTTAAGCATAAATCCCTCATCAGATCATGAATCCCGTATCTCTTCGGTCTCCCAGTGGACTTGAATGCTCTAACAGAAACAAGATTTCTGGCAACAAGAGCATTCAAACAATCTTCAGCCTCCTCTTCCAAGCTTTTATCTCCCTTTGATCTTAGAAATCCCTCAGCTATCCATAGCCTTATGAGTCTGGAGGGCTTAATCTCATAATCTTCGGGAAAAGCTCCCATGTACAGAAAACATGGCCTCAAGTGACTCGGCAAGTGGTTATAACTCAAAGACAGTATATTAGAGAACTGCTCGCCCGATTGAGCTACTGCAGCATTCACATCATTCGCAACGCTCACCCAGAAATCTCGTGTCCTGTTCGCCTTGGACAAGAGCCCTCCAACGACATGGATTGCAAGAGGAAGCCCTCCACAGTTGGTTGCAATGTTCCTTCCAATCCTTTCCAATGCAGCAGGGCAATCCTCATCTTCTTCAAACACCTCTTGACGAAGTAAATTCCAACTTTCTGACTCGTTTAGCAATTGCATCTCGTGTTGTTTACTCTGTGAGCTTGCGTGTTTCGCCACAACAGATTCCCTAGTGGTTATCACAATTCGGCTCCCATTATTGGTGTCTGGGAAGTACCTCCTTATCTCATCCCAGAATATGTTGCTCCATATATCATCTAATACAATAAAGAATTTTCTACCAAACAAGCTCTGATACAAAATATCTTTTAGTGCATTATTTTTCTTTTCAATATGTTGATCGACTTCTTTTCCAATTATGCAACGAAGAAGGCCTAATAGAATTGCTCGCATATTGTAATCTTGTGAGATTGTGACCCAAGCAAGAGAGCTAAAGTGCTCAACAATGAGTGGATCTTGATAAAGCATTCGAGCAAGAGTGGTTTTACCAATTCCGCCCATTCCAACGATGGGCACGATCTCCAGCTTGCTTTGCGTCCCAGTCAGCCGATCCTTCAACAGCATCAAGTCTTCATCAACTCCCACCACAATGCTCTTCCAACTCGGATCTTGCAATGGAGAAGCGCCGCTCGATGAAGTGTCGTCTGGCAGGAGCTGCATCTCTTTTTCAACTCCGGAAACGAGAACCTGCGACGCTACCACTTGTTCCATCAGGGAATCAAGTTTTTGCATCACTTGCTGTAGATCTGGTGTGAGGAAAGTAAAGCTTGCATCACCTGGCCTCGAAAGCATTTGATCGACCATATGAGATTCAATCATATCTTCTGCTTCATGTGCTGCTTCACGGATTTCACTCTCCAAACTAGTTTCTGCTTTGGGGAGTGGAGAGTTTTCAAGAATTTGCTTAAGAGAAGCAGATTTTTGGAGGAGGGATTGGAGTTGTGGTGTGTTGTGATCAACAATCCAACGTGTTTGTTCAGGATTCAAGAGTTGTTGTAAGATGGTGATGAGGGGTTGAAGATTGTAGGCCATTTTTTCTGATCTATTCACACTCAAAAGATGATCCAATCTAAACAAGTCAGCTGCAACATCTAACTTGTTGATGAATTGAAACTTTGCCCTTTGTTGACTTTGAACAATTAATACAGAACTGTTTTTTTTTTTTTTTTTTTTTGATCGGGCAAAGTCATGTTAGATGTTAGTAATTAGTTTACCCCATCCACTCCAAGAACCACCTTATCTCTCCATTCACCAAGATCCACCTTATATCTCCCATCTCCAATTCGCTCCCAAGAGGGATCGAACCCGGGTCACTTCACTTAAGTGAGGACCCGGTGGCCAGTGGGCTAAGCCCCCTGGTTATTTTATACTAATAAATTGATTAGTTGACTACAATTTATTTAGGGTGGTTATGGTTTGCATGATATGCCTTGAATCTATCAATGATATACTTTTCACATGGGGCTTCAATTATACTCCCTCCGTCCACGAATTAAAGCCCCGTTTGAGGGTGGGCACGGAGACTAAGAAAGCTTAAAAAGGTGTTGTAGATGAAATATAAGGGTAGTTGACTAAAGTGATAAAGTAGTTGACTAAAGTGTTAAAGGTGTTGTGTGGTGGGTCCACTAGTGATAAAGTGTAATAAATATAGAATATAAAAATGATAAAGTTGTTGTAAGGTGGGTCCATTAGTGGCAAAGGGTAGTAAATATAGGAAAAGAAGAAGAGTAAAAAGGTACATAAAGCACAATAGGGCTTTAATTGGTGGACAAAAATTTAAGTGCAAGTAGGGCTTTAATTCGTGGACGGAGGGAGTATGATCTTTGAAAAGAAGCCTTTAATTTTTATATTTTTATTCTAAGTTGTAAATCTGCACCCTTCTTCAAAACTTGGAATCTGCACCCTTTTTCAATCAGGTCAAACCAAACTACTTACTGTTTATTTGATCAAGATTGGGATACTTGAATGATTTGGTTACCTCTTCGCTTTATTATTGTCAATGCATCTTCAGATTTCTCCACGAATTAATGCTTTTATTCACAGTACTCTACATTGAATTATATACTTTAATCAAGCTTAAATATATGTTGTGCAGTTTACTGCAGATTTGACACCTCTAAAAGGGGAACAATATTGTATAAATTCATTACCAAGTGTGGATCTTGATAATATTCATTATTTACATTATATAGAATTCAATAAAAATCAATGCAAAAAACATACCGAATGACATAGCAATTTCTAAAAGAAAAGATTAGACTGGGCTTAGTGACCGAATGACATAGCAATTTCTAAAAGAAAAGATTAGACTGGGCTTAGTGGGGTGCGCCAGGCCCGTAAAATAGTGCAATGCATGGGCGACGCTTGAAGACCCAGATAGCAAGCTATCTTGATGGGCCTTCCCCCTCAAGAAATAAATTTAATATCGTGTGGGCCGATGGCCCACATATCAGATATTAAACTGATAAGAACAGATACTACACTTGATCTTAGCCAAAAGGCCGAGAAAGGTATGAGCTTTCACATACACTCGCCTTCCTTTTTATATTTCATTTTCGAAGATGACTTTCTTATCGTGTTCGATGTGGGAAGAGAAGTTAGAGATTAATTAACCCTAACGTCACATTAGAGCCAAATATATTCACTGAATCTACTGTGTGCCTAACAAATTGGCCACTATTGAATTACAGTACTTTATTTTGGAAGTTATGAGCAATTTATATTTACTTATAGCAAAAAAATTATGTTATTTTATATATTAGTTTTTAATTTGAAATAGTGTATAATAACGCCCATGAAGCTTTATTCAAATAGCAAAGCTGAGACAACCAAAGATTATCTTTTGTGAGAGGTTTTGAGTTCAATTCCACCTGCATGCGGTTAATAGTGGTGATGAATATAATATTAAATTTAATGTGTATTGAATATAATATTAAATTTAATGAGTATTGTATAATACTCCCTCCGTCCCACAAAACTTGAGAATTTTTTTTTCGACACGGGTTTTAAGGAGTTAGTATTTAACACGGGTTTTAAGGAGTTACTAGTATTTTGTGTGTTAAGTGTGGTATGTGAAAAACGTGAAAAATTAATAAAGAGAAAAACTTTTGTCATATAAAGAAATGCTCAAGCTTCCTGGTACAATCCGAAAATGAATATTGCTCAAGCTTCGCGGGATGAAGGGATTAATAATTAAATTTATAGATTGTGAAATAAATAATTTAAATCAATTTCATTTTGAGAGAATAACAATAAACCATCAATATAACAAAATTAATGTCTTCATTTAATACTTTATAGAGTATATTAATTTATTGAGTATTATTAAAGAGGTTTCCAATATTTTTTACTTTTATTAAATAAAATAACATTAATTACCCGTACAATGTGCGTTTTTTTCACTAGTCATAAAAAATAATGAATACGAAATTCTTGAAAAGAATGAAAAATGAATCATAAAGATAAGTTCTTATGCCCTTAGGCCTTAAGTAACAAGAAAATGAAGTAGAAATACTTGCATACGACACGACAACATGTCTTAAACTATATTGACAGACAATCAAAAGAAATTGAGATTTTATTAAGGAAAAAAAATTATAAAAAAAAATCTTGAAAGTACAAGCACGTTGACTAAAGATCAAGTCTTATTTTCAATACATAAAATTATTATACTGGTTAACAATATTTTATATGCAATAGAAAAATTAGAAAAACAATATATAATTTTAACAAACTCAAGAATTTCACTAATCGGACTTTATCTTTTACGGCATCATATTTGTAGCACTTGCAATTTAAAAAATAAATCTTCAAAATCAATGAAATATAATTTTTTGTCTAATAAATTTAAATTTACTAAATATTGAAGGAGGCCCGGGCAAACAACAAAATGCATCATGATAAGTAGAAATTTGGAATAATTTATAAATTACAAGGCTTAAATAAACTTGTATCTCCCAAACACACATAGCTCCACCTGCATCTCCAGCCTACTGAAACCACAATAGAAATTCTGGATTTAAAATCTTTCCCCTTCCAAACGCTCAAACCAAACTACTTGCTGTTTATTTGATCAAAGATTGAGAAACTTGAATGATCAATGCATCTTCGGATTTCTCCACGAATTAATGCTTTTGTTCACAGTACTCTACGACTAAATTGAATTATTTTCCTTAATCTATCTTTAGCTTAGATATATGTTACCGCAGATTTGACACCTCTAAAAGGGAACAATATTGTATAAATTCATTACCACATTATAGAATCAAATAAACATCATGCAAAAACCCTTCTATATGCATTAGAAATTCCTAAGAGAAAAGATAAGACTGGGCTTGGTGGGATGCGCCAAGCCTGTGCAGTAGTGCAACGCACGGGCGACGCTTGAAGACCCAGATAGCAAGCTATCTTGATGGGCCTTCTCCCTCAAGAAATAAATTTAATATCGTGTGGGCCGATGGCCCACATATCAGATATTAAACTGATAAGAACAGATACTACACTTGATCTTAGCCAAAAGGCCGAGAAAAGTATGAGCTTCTACATACACTCACCTTCATTCTTATATTTTGTTTTCCAAGATGACTTTCTTATCGTTTCGATGTGGGAAGAAAAATCCGAGACTAATCAACATCACTAGAGCTCAAAATATTCACGTTTCACTGAATCTACTGTACCTAACAAATTGGTAAAGGATTTGATTGGATAGAGTTGGTTTCTTAATTTCTTTGTTTGATGCCAACTGCAATTCGATCTAACATGATTCCAAGTATTTTTTTTTCTTTTTAGTTTGTCAAAATAAAAATTTAATTAACGGAGAAAAATGGAACTTATTAACTTAATTACATAGCAATTACAATTTTAATTAGCCAAAGAAAGAAGAAAAAATTTGAAAAAATCACTTGAAGTGCGGGTTTGCGGGTACCCTAATACCCGCGTCGGGTATCCGCATCGAATTGAATGATTAGAATATGGGACGGAGGGATAGAGTATATAATTGAATGATAATCATTTACTAGCAAAATAAACAGCAAAATCGTTCCAAAACGTAGAAATTAATGAACATCTAAAATTTCTAAACTAAAAAACAAACTACTAATTTAATGTCTAAACTAGAATAATTTTTTAAAAAAAAATACTAGATCAAACTTTCAAACTAGTTCTATAGCCGGCTTGACTTCATCCTTTGCAACTACACCCTTTGGAGAATTCTTGAAATAGTAATAAGCGTAGACAGCGAGTTGAAATGCCCCAAACGCTCCTCCAACTCCATTTCCAAACTACACAAATTTTAATATATATATATATATATAAAGTTATATATACATCCAATTAATGAAAATTAATCGATTAGTAAGTAAATAAACTCACAGCAAGGTAAGGGTCAAATTTCTTGAGGAAGGCGTAGGAGAACCAAATAGCACCGTTTAGGAAGCCAGTTACGCAAAGCCAAAACGGCATGGACTCCGGATTCTTTTCTTGAATCACATGTTTCTGTAAAATAAATAATTTCACTATAAAAATAAATAAATAAATAAATTAGGGTTTAGGGATTAGATCGAGTTTACTTACCAGTGTGGAAAGAGGGGATGCATACATAACAATGCCGAAGATGTCGCATAGGATACCGACGACCATGGACCTCTTAGTAGTTGTGTGAAGGGTGAGGAGAGTGACGATAATGATTAAACCAAAAATGAATAGCGCGAGAGATACGCCTAGCATTATACGTTTCTGATTGAAAAAACAAGAATATATAATTAATTAGAGTTTCATTGAATGTTTAAAGTAGGATATATGATGAGAATTTACCCTTTGCTTGTTGGAGGTGTAGATGAAGAAAGTAATTAAGTATATAATCTCCATCACAAGTCCAAAGCCATTTATAGTGACGATGAGAACGCTGTCGGGATGCACAAAGGGCATGCCGTAGAATATCCACATAATGCAATTCATGAAGGCGGCGAGATAGGGAAATGAATCGAATTCTTCGGTGTTTTTATTTTTATATATTCTCCAATATGTTGGTCTGCATAGTCAATAAAAAATTTCAGGAAAAATAAAAAAGAATGAATCTAGAAATAAATAAGAGAGTTTAATTAGTTAAGTTCAGTTACTTACATTGGAGACAGAAATAGAAAGCCAGATACAATGTTGCCTATGCAAAATTTGAGATAAAAAGACATAGTCAAAATCCAGATATTAATAATTACACAAATTCAAGAAAGTTTTAAATATATATTTATAAATTCGTAGAATGCGAAGAATACAAAATTCCAATTAACTGAAATAGAATAAAATTAAACATTGGAAGAAATTCAAAGATAACAATGAAAAAGATGATCAAACTAGCAAGACTAATGCTTCTCTCATCTTCAACCACATCATCAATAATAAACTTTACGATCCAATTAGATAATAACATACTTACACATGCAAGATAACAAAATATAATATAATCTGTCTACCTAAATAGGTCTTTTCATGCAATGAAAAGGATGATCAAATTATAAAACAAACTATATGTATATATCAATGAAAATATACAATTTTCCAAAAAACAAATGAATAGTTCAACGTAGAATAGCAAAAAATACATACCGATGACGCCGACAACGAAACGGATCAAACTTACGCCGTGCATGTTTGCGAATTAAGTATAAAAGTTGAAAGAATTAAAAATTAAAAAAATAGTATGAATCGATGGTTGCAAAGGTAGAATGGTTGTAGAAGTCTTTATATAGATACTCAAAGAGTGTTTGAGTTACACTAGGAGAAGGAATTAAAGAGATTGTGTATATCTCTTAATCCTATCGATAACAAAATACTGCACATTTTAAACTTGTTTGAGTTACACTAGGAGAAGGAATTAAAGAGATTGTGTATATCTCTTAATCCTATCGATAACAAAATACTGCACATTCTAAACTTGCACTACTTAGCATTCTCCTGCAATGTCAAGGAACTGCCTTCTTATATCTCAAAATTGTGTAATCTGCAAACCTTAGATATTTGTTCGAGTTCTGACATTATTATGCCAGCTGAGATATGGCAGATGACAGAGTTAAGACATGTGGGGATTGATCAAGCAATATTCGATCTTGAAGATAGTAATTGGAGAGGCCTCATTCAAGAAAAGCTATATATTGAAGATAGATTGCGACGCTCCAAACAATAGAGTTGGATGAATGCAGCCCTTCCGTTGTGGCTTCAGCTACACTGATCATCGAGGAGCAACGTGAGAATGGTAACGATGACCTTCAACTTCGTATGTGATACCAAATGCTAGCTCTCTCAGCCTCAGGTATCCAATGTTAAGTTCTTCATAGGTTTGAGTTCAACTTTCTTGAATATATGTTTATGAATAAGTGTTAATGCCCAATCCAAGTTAATTCGGCCTATTTTCTTGAGTGTTTGGCTGCATGATATTATAATCTTGAATGCAATTATACTTTCATTTTTTGGAAGTGGAAAGATTTTAAATCCAGATTTTCTTTATTTATTTGTGTAATTTATGGGAAAAAAATTATTAATCTATAAATTAGAATATTAACAGCTCACATGTAACAACCAAACCACCTTCGTTCATATTTCACAAAAAAAGTCAACTGCAGCCAACTTGCTGCCTATAGAATTCAATTTACCCACCAGATTTGGAGCAAGTGATCCAACAGCTTCATTCTGTGATGTCGTTTGTGAATGGGATACAAATATCGACAACTAGTTCATCTGTTGCTGTTGCTGCTTCGTTCTCGCCTACCAAGAACACTGTGGTGGGACTTGATCAAGATTTGATGGAGTTGATGGATCGGCTGAGAGGGCAGGAGAGCAAGCTGGAGATCATCCCCATCCTCGGAATGGGTGGGATAGGTAAAACCACTCTTGCTCGAACTCTCTATAATCACCAATCCATTGCTTCTCACTTTGATATTTGCCTGTTATTAATTATTCTAATATTAACCAGTATTAATTATTCATTATTGATATTATATATAACCAAGTACTGATTATTCATTATTGGAGTATTATATATAGGGGAGGCTAAAATAAAAAATCAAAATTAGGCTATAAAATAAGAATCATTGTAGGCCCTTGGATTTTCTTTAATTAACGGACAGATCTTCATCATTATTTCTGTATGTAATTAACGTCATATCATGTATTAAGGTAGAAAAGTAATTTCTGAATTTTAATAACTATCTTTCCCTTACACAAGGGAATTACGTTTCAGCCTCATCTGAATTAATTACATACATATATTTGTAACATTCTTTTAATGTAATCAATGATTCCAAATTTTAAGGGATTGCATGATTAATTTTAGGATATGTTTCATTTTTAATTTCTACAAAATTAACGTCAGAAACTTAATATCTATTTTATAATGACAATTCAAGATATCAATTTGACAATATCAACTTAACGTTAAAATAATTTGTACGTAAATAAAAAATAATTCGTACAAAAATAAAAAATAATTCATACAATCAGAGTTGAGGCTAAAATAATTCATATGAAAACCAAAATAATTCATACATGAACCAAAAAAAATTCGTACGTAAATAAAAAATAATTCGTATGAAAATAAAAAATAATTCGTACAATCAGAATGTGTTTTAATAATTCATGCAATCAAGTTAGTAATTCATACTACCATATTGATAATTCACGACATATATCAATAGATTTATTCATATTGATAATTCACAACATATTTAAATATAACTATGATGCTTACGAATATGCAGCCAACCAATTGTAATCATAACAAGAATTAAGTTTCCTTATTGACTGTACGCAATTTTCGGAGAAGAGTAGTTGGAGAGATAGCGTCAAAAACAAAATCACAAATATGTCATTCGCTGATAGAAACGTATGAATTATTGATTAAATATTTTTGAATTAAATTAATTGGCAAATCAAGATCACAAATATGTCATTCGTTGATAGAAACATATGAATTATTGATTAAATATCTTCGAATTAAATTAATTGACAAATCAAGATCTTGGCCGTCCAACTACTACGGATCTATGGTTTAAATTAGTTCCTATATTATAATTCGAGTAGAGTTTTCTGAATAAAACTATCATATATATATAATCCAATATGCATCCTTGCAAAAAGCATTCCATATGCCTTAATAATTTCTCAAGAAAATATATTAGATATATGATGTTGTGCAGGTTACTGCAGATTTGACACCTCTAGAAGGGGAACAATATTGTATAAATTCAGTACCAAGTTTAATATTCATTATTTACATTATATAGAATCCAATAAAAATCAATGCAAAAAACATAACGAATGACATAGCAATTTCTAAGACAAAGGATTAGACTGGACTTGGTGGGGTGCGCCAGGCCCGTGCAATAGTGCAACGCATGGGCGACGCTTGAAAACCCAGATAGCAAGCTATCTTGATGGGCCTTCCCCTCAAGAAATTAATTTAATATCGTGTGAGCCGATGGCCCACATATCAGATATTAAACTGATAAGAACAGATACTACACTTGATCTTAGCCAAAAGGCCGAGAAAGGTATGAGCTTTAACATACATTCACCTTCATTTTTATTTTTTGTTTTCGAAGATGACTTTCTTATGGTATTCGATGTGGGAAGAAAAGTTCGAGATTAATCAACGCTAACGTCGCTAGAGCCAAATATGTTGATACTTCTTATGACAATTGTTAAATTATGTTAATTTATATATTTATATATTAGTATTTGATTTAAAATAGTATATAATAACAATATCAACTTATTGAATATAATATTAAATTTAATGAGTATTGTATAATAATAACTGAATTTATAGATTGTGAAGCAAATAATTTAAGTCAATCTCATTTTGAACAAATCTATACTATATTAAAAATGGAGTTTTCAATTTAAAATCAATTTCAAAATTGAGTGGCAATTTTGTAGTTATAATAAAATTGAAGGTTTATTTTAAACTATATTTTTCTTTTCTTTTTTATTTCTTTAACTTCTTATTTGTTGTTTTATTTATTTTCAAAATTGTGAAATTCAATTAATTATAAAATATTTAATATGCATATCGAATTAAAGATCACGATAAGAGCTTTAATTTCATATATTTTATATAAATATTTGATTTAAAATGTACAAATTATATTTGTTTAAATATTAAAATTTTATAAATTTCTCTCTCCTCTCTCATCTTTTTGAAAAAAATGTATGTTAATTTCTTTTTTATTAGTATTTTTTTATTTTTTTTAACTTATTTTTTATTTTTTGCTTTTTCATAATATCAAATTTTATAATTGTAAATTCTTTTTTATTTTTTTATTTTTTAATATTCAATTGAAATATATTTAGTTAAAATTTTATTATATTTATGAATATGATAATTGAATTAGTATTGATTTTTATATAAATATAAAAAATAAAAAAAAATTCCCTTGCATTGCACGGGATGCAAATGCTAGTAACACTAAACCATCAATATAATTAGGGCTGGTAAATCGGTTTCGGTTATCCGGTTATAACCGGTACCAAAAAAACAGGTTATCGGTTAACCGGTAACCGATTTTTTTCGGTTCGGTTATCGGTTATCACTTTCGGTGTTAACCGGTAACCGACCGGTTAAAATCGAATTAACCGGTTAATATAATTAAAGTATATATTTTATTAAGTTGTACTCATAATTAAAATAATAGGGCTCCAGCGATTCCCCCAAAGTTCCAGATCCAGACTTCTGCAGCCTTCCGCTTCTGCCTTTCCCACTTCCCCCAAATTCGTCGGCGACTATGAGAGGGTTGCGCCGAGCGACGTCGATGCCCTCCCCCAGTTTCCACCGGCGCATCTTACCCACGTCGCCGGTCTACCGCGCCTGAGATTTGTCACTGCCTTCCCCAGTTCCTCGGCGAGTCCCTTCGGCCTTTGCTTGCCTCTGATCCGAGCTCCAACGGCGGCGGTCTAGCAATTCCGGCGTACCTTTGAGGCATTGGTTTCTGCTCAGGGATCTGGCGACCGCTCCAATCTCTAGCAGACAACTTAGCGGTAACAAAGATCTGTGATTTTAAGGGGTGTAATACTTGTTTTTTGAATGAACTGCATATTATACAACAAGCAAGGGATTTAATGGATAATTCTTAATTAGTTCAATATTGATGGATGTTTGTGGATGAGATTGATTATTATTATTGTTGGAGTTGGAAACGAGTTCCTCCCACTTTGAAATTATATGGAAACCAGCTATGCAGCAGCACCGCCCCCATTGCTTTTCTTCCACTTCAATTTTGACTTTTTCATTAACCGGTTAGTTCGGTTAACCGATTAACCGGACCGGTTAACCGGTCAAAAAACCGGTTCGGTTTTCGGTTAGAGGAATTCCTCTTAATCGGTTCCGGTTAACCGGTAAACCGGTTCGGTTATAACCGAACCGACCGGTTTACCAGCCCTAAATATAATAAAATCAATAATTTTCATTTAATAATTTATAGAATTTAGTAATTTATTGAGTATTATTAAAGGGGTTTATAATTAATATTACATTTATATTTTTTTTTTACTTTTATTAATAAAATAACATTGATTACATATAAAATGTATGCTCTTTTCACTAGTCCACGAATAATAATGAACATAAAATTCATGAAAAGAATAAAAAATAAATCATAAAGATAAGTTCTTAACAAGAAAATGAAGTAGAAATACTTGCTTACGACAACATTTCTTAAGCGACATTGACAGACAATCAAAAGAAATTGAGATTTTATTAAGACAAAAAAATTATAAAAAACATCTTGAAAGCACAGGCATATTGATTAAAGGCCAAGCCTTATTTTCAATGCATAAAATTGTTATGATGGTTAACAATATCTTATACGCAATAGAAATATTAGAAAAATAATATTCTCTCCGTTCACGATGTCGTTTTCATTTTTATTATTTTGGTCTGTTCAAGGCTTAACATGCAAACTACAACCAAGCTGATAAAATTATAGCCAACTAGTCAATACTGTCAATTATCAAATAACAATTTATTTCCCTTAGGCAATACATTAATTTACACAACTTGAATAAAAATATAAAACATTAAAGGCTTCTTTTCAAAATTCAAGATCATAATTGAAGCCCCATCTGAAAAATAATGCAAATCATTGATAGGTTCAAGGCATATCACGAAAACTACAACCACCCCAATTTATTATCAAAAAACAATTCCGTATTAATTGCTAAAAGTCAACAACGATCAAACTTTCAATTCTTGCTGCAGCTGACAAAGTTATAGATTGGATCATTCTTGTGAGTGTGAACATATCAGAAGAAATGGCCTACAATCTTCAATCCCTCATCACAATCTTACAACAAATCTTGAATCCTGAACAAACACGTTGGATTGTTGATCACAACAAACCACAACTCCAATCCCTCCTCACAAAATCTGTTTCTCTGAAGCAGATTCTTGAAAACTCTCCACTCCCCAAAGCAGAAACTAGTTTGGAGAGTGAAATCCGTGATGCAGCACACGAAGCAGAAGATATGATAGAATCTCACATGGTCGATCAAATGCTTTCGAGGCCAGGAGATGTGAGCTTAGCTTTCCTCACACCAGATCTACAGCAAGTGATGCAAAAACTTGATTCCGTAATGGAACAAGTGGTAGCATCGCAGGAACTCGTCTCCGGAGTTGAACAAGTGCTGCAGCTCCTGCCTGACGACACTTCATCGAGCAAGAGCATTGTGGTGGGAATTGATGAAGATTTGATGCTGCTGAAGGATCGGCTGACTGGAACGCAAAGCAAGCTGGAGATCGTGCCCATTGTTGGAATGGGTGGCATCGGTAAAACCACTCTAGCTCGACAACTTTATCAAGATCCACTCATTGTTGAGCACTTTAGCTCTCTTGCTTGGGTCACAATCTCACAAGATTACGATATGCGAGCAATTCTATTAGGCCTTCTTCGTTGCATAATTGGAAAAGAAGTTGATCAACATATTGAAAACAAAAATAGTGCATTGAAAGATATTTTGTATCAGAGCTTGTTTGGTAGAAAATACTTTATTGTATTAGATGATATATGGAGCAACATATTCTGGGATGAGATAAGGAGGTACTTCCCAGACAACAATAATGGGAGCCGAATTGTGATAACCACTAGGGAATCTGTTGTGGCGAAACACGCAAGCTCACAGAGTAAACAACACGAGATGCAATTGCTAAATGAGCCAGAAAGTTGGAATCTACTTCGTCAAGAGGTGTTTGAAGAAGAGGAGGATTGCCCTGCTGCATTGGAAAGGTTTGGAAGGAACATTGCAACCAATTGTGGAGGGCTTCCTCTTGCCATCCATGTTGTTGGAGGGCTCTTGTCCAAGGCGAACAGGACAGAAGCTTTCTGGGAGAACGTTGCGAATGATGTGAGTGCTGCAGTAGCTCAATCCGGCGAGCAGTTCTCTAATATACTGTCGTTGAGTTATAACCACTTGCCGAGTCACTTGAGGCCATGTTTTCTCTATATGGGAGCTTTTCCAGAAGATTATGAGATTAAGCCCTCGAGACTTATAAGGCTGTGGGTAGCTGAGGGATTTCTGAGAGCAAAGGGAGATAAAAGCTTGGAAGAGGAGGCTGAAGATTGTTTGAATGCTCTTGTTGCCAGAAATCTTGTTTCTGTTAGAGCAGTCAAGTCTAGTGGGAGGCCTAAAAGATACGGCATTCATGATCTGATGAGGGATTTATGCTTGAAGAAAGCAGAAGACGAGAGATTTATCCATGTTAAGAACAGGCAAGTTGGAAAGGTACTCATTAAAGATTCAGTGTTCAGCCTACGCCGTGTGAGTGTGCATCCGTCTTATCGCATCAGAGATGTGTATGCTTCGACAGAGTTGATGTCGTTTGCTCGTTCTTTTCTTTGCACCGGTCTTGCATCACGTGAGGTTCTATCTTCTGTGTTTTTTGGCCTAAGATTGCTGAGGGTGTTGGACATACTCGAGATCAAGTTCCCACAGCTTCCAACAGAAATACTGCACATTTCAAACTTACACTACTTAGCATTCTCCACAGATTCCGAAAAACTGCCTTCTTATATCTCAAGATTATGGAATCTGCAAACCTTGGTGATTTGTTCAACTTCGGGTTACATTACTCTGCCAGATGAGATATGGCAGATGACAGAGTTAAGACATGTGGAGGTTGGTCGTGCATATTTCTTAGGTAGTGATTGGAGAGGCTTCATTCTAGAAAAGCTACAAAGCGTCTCTACTATTAACAGTCTAAGCGTCAGTTTCCTTGGCATAATCCCCAACATAAAATACTTGGGAATTGGTAGTATGCATGAATGTGACCTTTCCCATCTGCACAAACTCGAAACATTGAAAATGTCCGGCTATTCCATCTATGGAAAGTTAACTCCCGTTTCCCCATCGGAATTCAGATTACCTCCTTCCATCAGAAACTTGTCTCTTTCAAATTGTGAAATAGTTGTCGAATTCATGGAATACCTTTATGAGGAGTTACCAAATCTTGAAGTTCTTAAACTTCGAGATTGCGAGTTCAAAGGTGTGTGGGATGCAGAGCAGCAAGAGTTCAGCAAGCTGCAGTTCTTGCTACTTGAAGATGTGCAGCTGGTGCAATGGCAAGCTGATGAGAGCAGCTTCCCAAGACTCCGTCACCTTGTTATCCGGCGCTGCTCTGCTCTAGAGGAGATCCCCTCAGGTATTGGAGACATTCCGACACTCCAAACAATCGAGTTGGATGAATGCAGCCCTTCCGTTGTGGCTTCAGCTAAACAGATCATCGAGGAGCAACGTGAGAATGGTAACAATGACATTCAACTTCGTATGTGAGGCCGAATTGCATGTGCTCTCAGGTATCCATTGTTAAGTTCTTCATAGAATTGAGTTCAACTTTATTGAATATATGTTTATGAACTAGTGTGTTAATGCCTAATCCAAGTTAATTCGGCCTATTATCTTGAGTGTTTGGCTGCATGATATTATAATCTTGAATGCAATTATACTTTCATTTTTTGGAAGTGGTTAAATCCAAATTTTCTTTGTCTACTTGTGTAATTTATATGTATATAAAAAAAAGATTGTTAATCTATAAATTAGAATATTAACAGCTCACATGTAACAATCAAACCACCTTCGTTCATATTTCACAAAAAAAGTCAACTGCAGCCAACTTGCTACCTATAGAATTCAATATTTTTCTGTTTACTTGTTGCAAGTGCTGCCTATTTTTTACTTGTGTTTTTGAGAGAGAGAGAGAGAGAGAGAGAGAGAGAGCAGAAAAATGGCTTACAATCTAAAACCTCTCATCATGATTCTCCAGGAAATCCTGAAACCTGATCAAAAGCGATGGGATTTTGATGACGTTCAACCACAACTAAAATCCCTCCTAGAAATATCAGCATCTTTGAAGCAGATTCTTGAAAAATCTGTTGTGGCAAGTGGCCCCAAAATGGAAAGATTAGAGAGTCAAATCCAAGATGCAGCACATGAAGCAGAGGACATCATCGAATCCCACATGGTCAATCAGGTGATACCTGAAAGCTCGAGCTTCACAATTTACCCACCAGATTTGGAGCAAGTGATCCAACAGCTTCATTCTGTGATGTCATTTGTGAATGGGATACAAATATCAAGAACTAGTTCATCTGTTGCTGCTGCTGCTGTTGCTTCTTCGTTCTCGCCTGCCAAGAACACTGTGGTGGGACTTGATCAAGATTTGATGGAGTTGATGGATCGGCTGAGAGGGCAGGAGAGCAGGCTGGAGATCATCCCCATCCTCGGAATGGGTGGGATAGGTAAAACCACTCTTGCTCGAACGCTCTATAATGACCAATCCATTGCTTCTCACTTTGATATTTGTGCTTGGACCACAATTTCACAAGAATACAATGTGCGAGCAATGCTATTAGGCCTTTTAAGCTGCATAAATAAAGAGCTCATTACTCCTGATCTCCTCAAAGAGGAAGATAACGTGTTGAAAGATGTTATATATAAGAACTTGTATGCTAGAAGATACCTGATTGTGTTAGATGACATGTGGAGTGCCGACTCTTGGAACTCTGTGCGAAGGTGCTTTCCCGACAATGATAATCACAGTCGAATCATGCTCACAAGTAGAGATTCAAATGTGGGTAAAGATGTCGTAGGCTCGGGGAGTTACCAGCATGAGATGAATCTGTTAACCGAGTCCCAGAGCTGGATTCTACTTTCCCAGAAGGTGTTTGGGAAAGGCGAGTGCCCTGCTGAATTACAGGGCATTGGAAGAAACATCGCGAGTGATTGTGGTGGGCTTCCTCTGGCAATCCAAGTGATCGGAGGACTCCTGTCCGAGGCCGGGAGATCAAAAGACTCATGGGAGCACGTTGGTAACGACGTGAGATCAGCTATAGCTGAGAAAGACGAGCAGTTCTCCAACATACTGTCGTTGAGTTACAATTACTTGCCTTGCCACTTGAAACCATGCTTTCTATTCATGGGAGCTTTTCCAGAGGATTATGAGGTGTGGGGGTCTAGGTTGATGAGTTTGTGGGCAGCTGAGGGATTTGCAGAAGCTGATGAAGCAGAGGGCTACTTGACTTCTCTGGTGGAGAGGAATCTGCTCATGGTTACACAAAAAGGTCCCAATGGAAAACCAAAGAGCTACGGCATCCATGATCTGTTGAGGGATGTATGCATAAGGAAAGCTGAAGAGGAGAAGTTTCTTCACGTCACGCCTCCTAGTGTCCCAAAGGCCACATTCTACAGCCCGCGTCGTCAAAGACTTGACTACTCTTCTCGATTTCACCGTGTTGATGCTTTAGCCTTCTCGTCCACCCGCTCTTTCATGTGCCGTGATGGTGATACGTTACGGCATCTGAGTGGCTCTTTCTTCGACGTGTCGAGATTGGTTAGAGTGTTGGACGTGTTGGAGGACGACTCACATGACTTGGAGTTCCCAATGAAGATATTACAACTCGTCAACCTACGCTACTTAGCCTTCTCCTGTGGTCCGCAGCTGCCTTATGAGATATCAAGATTCCGGAATCTGCAAACATTGATTGTTTTCAGCGGCATGGACGCCGTCGTTCATGTCCCATCGGAGATATGGGAGATGCCTGAGCTGAGATGCCTCAAGTTGAAGGGATCAACCATGCACTATGCTGGCTATGGGAGAAGGTTCATTCAAGAGAAGATGCAAACCATCTCTA
The DNA here is from genome assembly GCF_028751815.1 of Salvia miltiorrhiza. Taxonomy (NCBI): domain Eukaryota; kingdom Viridiplantae; phylum Streptophyta; class Magnoliopsida; order Lamiales; family Lamiaceae; genus Salvia; species Salvia miltiorrhiza. Next base: position 3,879,896 of record NC_080393.1, read on the forward strand.
CTATACAATTACACAGACTAATCGATATCGATTTCTTCAGCAGCTTTCCCAATATAGAAAGCTTGGGACTTGATACTGTCGGCTATGAATCTGGATCGGCTGTAGACCTTCTCCATCTGCAGAAACTTGAAAGGCTAAGATGCTCATCTTACTTGCCCTCAACCGGCGATTTTTTGGGTAATCTATTGTTGCCTCCGTCTCTGAGGAAACTGACTCTCATTGAATGTGCAATACCTGGGGAGTTCATGAAGACTCTCTCTCAACTGCCGCATCTTCAACGACTCCAAATACGTGAATGTGACTTCACGAGTGCAGAGTGGGAGGCGACGGAAGAGGATGAATTCAGTTCACTGCAGTTTCTAAGTCTCGAAGCTCAGATTCTGGTGCGCTGGAGAGCTGATGAGAGCAATTTCCCTAGACTCCGACGTCTTCTTTTAACAGATTGTTGGTCGCTAGAGGAAATCCCTTGCGGCATTGGAGAAATCCCCACGCTTCAACTGATCGAGTTGTATGGTTGCAGTGCTACTGCAATGGCCTCGGCGAGAGAAATTCGAGAGGTGCAGCAATCTGAGTACGACAACTACGACCTCCAACTTCGTATATATGTCAGAAGTTCCAAATTTGAATGGGAACTACAAGACCCTTGAACTTAATTTGTATCCCATCTTTTCTTCTCCGTCATGTTTTTTTTGACTTTGATTTGGAACAAGTTTTACTTTGTTGATCTTGAATTGATTATCTATCAATGACATCACATATTGTACGTAGCTGTTATATTCAAGTAGTAGTACTTCATGTCCAGTTCAATTTCAATTTCAATTTCAAATGCATGTAACAACTTATATTATGTGTTCATCTACAATATAAGTATATGTACAAGTTTTAATGCCTAATCCTAGCTATCAATTTCAGTTTTATTTAAAGGCATAAGAACTTATCTTCATTAATTATTTGTTTGCATAGATTTTATGGTGATTCTGCTAACAACGTATACATGCTGCATGTTCAGCCAAGTTAATTCGAATTTTCGGTTGGATTCTAATCTCGAACATTTCTTATACCAATATAGTACTAGAAATGATTATAATAATCTTGAACACATATACATTAAATTTTTGTTTCGGAAGGAGAAGTAATTATGTTGGATGTTATATATGAAGACATTCAACAGACTACATGCACGCATGACCTTCTAGTTTCTAGCTAATGAATGAAGCATTCAATGTGGTAAAGACCTCAAAAGTCTAATTCTTCACTATATATACTCTCATCCTTCCAAGAATCAAACATCAAATTCAAATATTTCCTGCTTAATCTTCAAGAGAAAACAGAGCTTAATATTCAAGAATGGACACGAGAGACTGCTGCAGTGGTTGTGCTGGTGTCGACAATGAGTACTCGTGCTCAAGGCCGATAAGGAGGGCGAGTGTGGTGCCTTCTCATACGCATGTTTTCAACTCGGTGAAGAAGGAAGAGAGTATTAGTCGAGGAGATGCAGCGGCTGTTGCAGCAATGCCTAAGGCTACTACTGTTGTTGTCAAGAAAGAAGAGATGGTGGTAAAAGTGAGTGTGTGAAGCTAGATGACAGTAAAATCTAGTACTATGTAGCTATCAGAAGATAGCAGAGTTATATATGAAGATAATGAATCTGCCCTCATAATACTTCTTGTCTAGCTTATACTGCTAATTCTTCAGTAACTGAATTGCCACAATGGAAATCATGCTGAAATAAGATATGAAGAATCATGCACTCAACTAACGACGCCAGTATAACATTAACGGTCATAAGTGTAATAACGGCCATATTTATAATTTTTTTAGTTCAAACCAAAGTGTCACTATACATATGAATTGTTTGGCACTAGGCTGAACTTCAGAAGCAGACCACTGTGAAGGATGCAACAATCATCAAATTTCCCCTGCTTTAATCCATTAAACATTGCTATTATTCCACCTCAAAGATTTTCAATTTGTTTTCTCAATGTGGCTCAAAAATCAAAATACTGACTTAATTTAAAGCAATCCCCTTTAGGTCGAGCTATACTTATCAAAGTGAATTCAAGAATCTATGGGTGATTCTGGAGTGGCTCTAGCCAAAAATTTCATGTCCGAGTCAAAGAATTTGACCACAAAATCCAGATATGACATTAAAACAACATTACGTTGATGTGCCCCCACATTATTTTTTAATTTTGCATATAGTATATGAAAAGGAGAACCATTGACCAGCTATCACTCAAAAGTTTATCTAGGCGGTGGCTAGATCATCTAGCCGCCCGGACAGTCATATCATTTAATCGGGTAGCTAGATGATCTAGTCACCATCTAGCCACCCGATCAAATGATCTTGTTGTCCGGACGGATAGATGATCTAGCCATCGACTAAATCAACTTTTGACTAATAACTATCAAATCGTTCTCTTTTTCAAATTTTTCTTACAAATTATGACTTATAGTAAAATCGTATTTTTTTCTTACACATTCTATCAAATTGTTCTTTTTTATAATAAAGTTGTATTTCATCTAACTTATAGCTTTTAAATCAGTTAAATGTGTAAGACTTTTAATAAAAATTTAAGCAAAAGTCATCCACAGCAAATGATATTTAAGTATGTTCATTTAATTTGAGCATAAAATGTCTATGCTTATGAAAGAGAACATTTTTCATATACAATTTAAGGATTAAAGCATTTTTACCTATTAACACTTAATTAATTGTTCAAAATCAACATTGAACAGTCACATAATAAAGTCCAACTTAATTTATAAGATGCTTCTCTTCCAACCATAAAGTCGAGGTTTTGAATCAATATATGGGTTAATATGCAAAAACACCCCTAACGTTACCACTCCAGCTACACTTAAGCCCATAACCTAACGTTGATAGCAACTAACACCCAAAGTTCATTAAGTACTACAATTAAACTCATAAACAAACAATTTCTTTAACAAAATTAAGAAATTCATTTTTTTAAATCTATATAATATATAAAAGAAGAGTTTTCTCCCTCCATTTTTTTCCACCATTTTTTCTGTCTCTTCTCCCATCAATTTTTTCATTATTTTTCAACTTTTTTTTCTTTTACAATTTTAATATTTTTTTTCTAAATAATATCAAATTTAATTTATGAAGAAATATTTAATAAGCATCTTATGTTTAAGTTTGTAACAAAATATTTAATATGGTATAAAAATTATTAAAAATAAATTTAAAACAAATAAGTTATTAAAATTTTAAAATATTCTATTTTCTTTCTATTTGTTAAAATTTTACAATTCTTTTATTTATGTCTGTGTATGAAAATATTTATTTATATGAAAAAATTGATGGGAGAAGAGAGAGAAAAAATGGTGGGAAAAATGGAGGGAGAAAACTTCCCTTTTATATATTATATAAATTTTAAAAAAATGAATTTCTTAATTTTGTGAAAGAAATTTTGTTTTATGGGTTTAATTGTAGTACTTAATGAACTTTGGGGTGTTAGTTGATATCAACGTTAGGTTAGGGGCTTAAGTGTAGTTGGGGTGGTAATGTTCGGGGTGTTTTTGCATATTAACCCATCAATATATGGAGAGAAATGAGTAATAGAAAAAGAGCCTAAGCATTCTATGAGACAACTTGTGGATTGCCTATTTGACCCCTATTATTTATTTTGTATTATATATTTATAAAATAAATCTATTTGATATATATTTATTTGTCACCCAAATTTATAAATAATATTTTATATTATAAAACCAAATATATACATAAAACCGTTGTCAAATTAATTAGATCAAAAATTTCTTCTCTACTTAGGTAGCATTCTATGGGACAATTTGTGGATTGCCTATTTTACCCCTATTATTTATTTTGTATTATATATTTATAAAATAAATCTATTTGATATATATTTATTTGTCACCCAAATTTATAAATAATATTTTATATTATAAAACCAAATATATACATAAAAACGTTGTCAAATTAATTAGATAAAAAATTTCTTCTCTACTTAGGTCCAATATTGTTGTTTCCCTCATCTAATCTAATTATAATTTCTAAATAAATCCCTAATATAATTGATATTTATACATCACAATTCGTTTTTCCCTAAAAGAAGTTCATCAATTAAACCAACGTCGATCAAGGGGATTCCAAAATCTAATCACATTAGAATTCTATTTAATTTATTACATATTTTATTTTAAGGTATTTTACAGTATTATATATTTATAAGAATATATTATTCATTAGATATTACACTAAATCTATGTGATATATATTTATAGCTATTGATAAGGCTTATAAATAAATATATTCATCCAATAAATTATCTAATGAAAGTAATAAATTAATAGATTTTCTAAAATAATAAATTATTAAATAAAATAACATTAATTACACGATCAGAAGTTAGATTCATCAACAAAAGTTAGTTGTTGTTTATTGATTGGATCATTAATTATTGTGATATCCTCAACAAACACCCTAAAAATTGACAAAAACCACAACTCGAAAAATCTGTTTCTCTGAAGCAAGACTCTTGAAATATCTGTACTGCTAAGAACTAGAAGAGATATATATGTACGAAAATATTGAGGCACAAAAATGGGTTTTTCTAAAATATATATATAAAAAAATTAATTCCTTGTTATTTCCCTTAGGCAAACATCAATTTTTATAACTTTTGAATAAAAATATGAACACGCTTCTTTACAAGATCATAATTGATCTTGTAAACTAATGCAAATAATGCAAATCAACCCCATGTAAAATAATGCAAATCATTGAGACATTCAAAGCATATCATGCAAACTGCAACCACCCAAAATAAATTATAGCCAACTAATCAATTATGACAATTAATACCAAATAACAATTCTGCATTAATTGCTCAAAGTCAACAATGAGCAAAGTTTCAATTCATCAACAAGTTAGGTGTTGAAGCTGGCTTGTTTTAGATTGGATCATTCTTTTGAGTGTGAATAGATTAGAAAAAATGGCCTACAATCTTCAACCCCTCATCACCATCTTACAACAACTCTTGAATCCTGAACAAAAACGTTGGATTCTTGATCACAACAAACCACAACTCCAATCCCTCCTCGAAAAATCTGCTTCTCTGAAGCAGATTCTTGAAAACTCTCCACTTCCCAAAGCAGAAACTAGTTTGGAGAGTCAAATCCGTGATGCAGCACATGAAGCAGAAGATATAATTGAATCTCATATGGTGGATCGAATGCTTTCGAAGCCAGGAGATGCGAGCTTAGCTTTCCTCACACCAGATCTACAGCAAGTGATGCAAAAACTTGATTCCGTAATGGAACAAGTTGTAGCGTCGCAGGAACTTGTTTCCGGAGTTGAAGAAGTGTTGCAGCTCCTGCCTGACGGCACTTCATCGAGCGGCGCTTCTCCATTGCAAGATCCGAGTTGGAAGAGCATTGTTGTGGGAGTTGATGAAGATTTGATGCTGTTGAAGGATCGGCTGACTGGGACGCAAAGCAAGCTGGAGATCGTGCCCATTGTTGGAATGGGTGGGATCGGTAAAACCACTCTAGCTCGACAACTTTATCGAGATCCACTCATTGTTGAGCACTTCAGCTCTCTTGCTTGGGTCACAATCTCACAAGATTACGATATGCGAGCAATTCTATTAGGCCTTCTTCGTTGCATAATTGGAAAAGAAATTGATCAACATATTGAAAACAAAAATAGTTCATTGAAAGATATTTTGTATCAGAGCTTGTTTGGTAGAAAATACTTTATTGTATTAGATGATATATGGAGCAATATATTCTGGGATGAGATAAGGAAGTACTTCCCAGACAACAATAATGGGAGCCGAATTGTGATAACCACTAGGGAATCTGTTGTGGCGAAACACGTAAGCTCGCAGAGTAAACAACACGAGATGCAATTGCTAAACGGGTCAAAAAGTTGGAATCTACTTCGTCAAGAGGTGTTTGAAGAAGAGGAGGATTGCCCTGCTGCATTGGAAAGGATTGGAAGGAACATTGCAAGCAACTGTGGAGGTCTTCCTCTTGCCATCCATGTCGTCGGAGGGCTCTTGTCCAAGGCGAACAGGGCACGAGATTTATGGGAGAACGTTGCGAATGATGTGAGTGCTGTTGTAGCTCAATCGGGCGAGCAGTTCTCTAATATACTGTCTTTGAGTTATAACCACTTGCCGAGTCACTTGAGGCCATGTTTTCTGTACATGGGAGCTTTTCCAGAAGATTATGAGATTAAGCCCTCAAGACTCATAAGGCTATGGGTAGCTGAGGGATTTCTGAGATCAAATGGAGATAAAAGCATGGAAGAGGAGGCTGAAGATTGTTTGAATGCTCTTGTTGCCAGAAATCTTGTTTCTGTTAGAGCATTCAAGTCCACTGGGAGACCGAAGAGATACGGGATTCATGATCTGATGAGGGATTTATGCTTAAAGAAAGGGGAAGAACAGGGATTTGTGCATGTCAAGAAGAAGCGAGTTGGAATGGTGAACAAAGATTCAGTGTACAGCCTACGCCGCGTGAGTGTGCATCCGTCTTATCGCATTGGAGATGTGTATGCTTCAGCAGAGTTGATGTCGTTTGCACGTTCTTTTGTTTGCACCGGTCTTGCATCACGCGAGATTCTATCTTCAGTGTTTTTTTGTCTGAGATTGCTGAGGGTGTTGGACATACTAGAGATCAAGTTCCCACAGTTTCCAACAGAAATACTGCACATTTTAAACTTGCACTACTTAGCATTCTCCTGCAATGTCGAGGTACTGCCTTCTTATATCTCAAGATTGTGTAATCTGCAAACCTTAGTGATTTGTACAAGTTTGGCTTACATTGATCTGCCAGCTGAGATATGGCAGATGACAGAGTTAAGACATGTCAAGTTTGGTGGAGCATATATCTCGGGTGTTGGATATAGTGATTGGATTCTAGAAAAGCTACAGACCATCTCTTCTATTGGCTTTCCAAGCGTCAAGTTCCTTGGCAGAATCCCCAACATAAAATACTTGGGAATTACAAGTTCGCGCTGCAGTGACCTTTTCCATCTGCACAAACTTGAAACATTGAAATTTTCCTGCTTTCGAGGTGATCCTCGAGTTTCCATATCAGGATTGAGATTACCTCCTTCTGTGAGAAACTTGTCTCTCACAAGATGTGAGATAGCTGTCGAATTCATGGAATATCTTAGTGAGGAGTTACCAAATCTTGAAGTTCTTAAACTTCGAGATTGCAAGTTCAAAGGTTTGTGGGATGCAGAGCAGCAAGAGTTCAGCAAGCTGCAGTTCCTGCTACTTGAACAAGTACAACTTGTGCATTGGCAAGCCGATGAGAGCAGCTTCCCAAGACTCCGTCACCTTGTTATCCGGCGCTGCTCTGCCCTAGAGGAGATCCCCTCAGGTATTGGAGACATTCTGACGCTCCAAACAATCGAGTTGGATGAATGCAGCCCTTCCGTTGTGGCTTCAGCTACACTGATCATCGAGGAGCAACGTGCGAATGGTAACGATGACCTTCAACTTCGTATGTGATGCTAGATTGTGCAAGGTAAAGTTGCTAGCTCTCTCGGGTAACCAATGTTGAGTTCTTCATAGATTTGAGTTCAACTTTCTTGAATATATGTTTATGTACAAGTGTTAATGCCTATATCTTATCTTGAGCTTTGGCTGCATGATATTATAATCTTGAACACAATATCAGCACAAGTAATTATGTTGATATTATATGTGAAGACATTCAACAGACTACTTCATGCACGCAAGACCTTCTAGTTTCTAGCAAATGAATGAAGCATTCAATGTGGTAAAGACCTCAAAAGTCTAATTCTTCACTATATATGCTCTCATTCTTCCAAGAATCAAACATCAAATCCAAATATTTCCTGCTTAATTTCAAGAGAAAACAGAGCTCAATATTCAAGAATGGATACGAGGGACTGCTGCAGTGGTTGTGCAGGTGTCGACAATGAGTACTCGTGCTCAAGGCCGATAAGGAGGGCGAGTGTGGCGCCTTCTCATACGCATGTTTTCAACTCGGTGAAGAAGGAAGAAAGTATTAGTCGAGGAGATGCAGCGGGCGTAGCAGCAATGCCTAAGGCTACTACTGTTGTTGTCAAGAAAGAAGAGATGGTGGTGAAAGTGAGTGTGTGAAGCTAGTATTAGTATATGGTAAAATCTAGTAGTATTATGTAGCTATCAGAAGATAGCAGGTTATACATGATAATATGAAGATAATGAATCTGCCCTCATAATACTTCTTGTCTAGATTTTACTGCTTATTCCACAGTTAACTGAATTGCCACAATGGAAATCATGCTGAAATAGATATATGAAGCATCACTCCTCTCATGCACTAAACTAACTACGCCGGTATAACATTAATGGGTCATAAGTGTAATAACGAAGTAGAAGTTGGGCCACATTTATACTAGTAATTTTTTTAAGGTTGGGTTGGGCCATAAGTGAATATCAACTCTCAAAAAAAAATCAATGAACGCTTTGGTGAATATCAACCTTCAAAAAAAAATAATAATAAAAAAAATGAATGAACGTCTTGTGGGCGTGACATGAAGATGAATTTTTGGAATCACGATATACAATTTGAATCAAATAAAATGTATTTTTACGTAGATTGTTAGATTATTTTCTAGCTCGTGACTTATTATTCCCCTTTTACTGGAACAAAATCATTTGATCTCAATTGGTCACTCATTTCTATATAATTTCACAATCAATTCAATCACAACCACTCATTTACGGTATCATACTTATACTTATGTGGACAGATGAATTATTAATTAATTATATGAATTAATTCCGACAAAAATTATACTGAGTTAATTAGAATTCAGCAATTCTATATAATAATTTATTGATTCCTGACCAAAATTTAATTAAATTCATAACTAGAATTTCAATTAAACATTACTAATCTCTAAAGTAAATGCAATGCCCATCCAAAGTCACCGAAGTGTGATAAATAAGTAAATTAGTACATAGTTACTAGTTTTACTTAAACAATGAACTATATAGTGGCCCTAATTATAGGACCACCATGCGTGTGACATTTATTAATGGCAATGATGTGGTAGGTTAATTTGTAACATGAGAAGTCCACTAAAAAATGTGCATCTATTTAGTAGGGCTCTCTCTTTCCATCTCCAACGGCCATTCCCTCTCTTCTCGAGCCCCCCACTCTCTCTCCCTCTCTCTCTACAAACACTTCGCTCAGAACCATTTCACTCCCAAAACTGAGAGCAGAGCAAAATGGACATTTTCACTACAAAATCAGTGTCCAACAAATCACCCATTTTCCCCATTCCTGAACCTCAACACTTCTCCGACTACGGCTTTGAACCTCAAATCGACTACTTTCAGGTTCCCTCTCTCTCTCTCTGCATGCTAAGATCACTTAACTCATAACAAAATCCAATCTTGCATCAAAACAACAATGTGGGCCTTTCCAATTCCTTGATTCCTATCTACATTTTGATTTAATCTTTCTTGTGATTTTTGCAGGTTTTGGAAGAAGCTCGAAAGCACAAGAGAGAGACAGCGTCAAGATCCATAGACCTCCATTTCAAGCTGCAGAAGCCCATCTCCAAAGACGAATCCTCCAAGAAGATCAAGAAGAGCAAGAAACGGTGGTGGCGCAACGCCCTCCTCTTCTTCAAGTTCCCCAAACGGGCGCCTTCCGCCTCCACCGGCGATCACGACAGCCGCCGCCACCGCATTGGGTCGATATCGGGCCCAATTTACATCACCGAGAGCAGGAGCGGCGCCTCCACCCCTTACAGGAGGCCGGGCTCGGGCCCGCTCGCGAAGGGCGAGGTGGGTGTCCCGTATTTCAGTCTCCGGGAGCTGAATGCGGCGGCGGGCCACCGGATTTCTGCGGCGGAGACGCCCATTTATTTGGTCACGTGATGAGCTGACTGACTTGACCGCCTTTAGCTTTTGTTTGAAGGGAATTCTTTTAGCTTTCCTATGTAAACTTTTTTGACCCCCCTTAATTATTTCCTTTTGGGGGTTCTCAAGAAATGCGACTCTCTTTTTATTTATCAAAAGAGAGGTATTAAAAAAAGAAAAAAGAATGTGATTGTATTAATTGCGAAGTGCAATTTGGTTGTGATGTTTTTTGGCTAATTGGGTCTTTCACTTATTGGATGACTAAATTTAGCGACTAGCGAGTGTATTTTTAGAATTTTACATTATAAATCAAAAGATGATTAATAAATAGTTTCTATTTGAATTAATAAATTGTAGTAATTCAATTGGAGGTCTGAAACATGGGCCAAATGAATCAATCAAACCAAATACCCTCGAGCATAAACTAGTTACTCGTTTAGATGAACCATCTCTTTTAGCTACAGTTATTTATTTCACACTATAGTTATTTTCACTTCGCTCGTTGGTTTTTTGAGAAGTAAATAATATTACATTTATTTAATAATATCATCTTTTACAATATCCTTCAAACCAATTGAGAAAAAAGAATTCTTCAGAGCCCGCTGATCACATCTCGTAGCATGCTGAGCTAAGCTATGAATTGCTCGAATTTTTAAACGAATATCGCTAAATTTAATCCCATTTTTCTTACTCGTAAAATTTGCAAGATTGCGTCAAAAATGCTACTCCCGTCTCGCTGATCTAATCCTTTAATTTGTTTATTTTTATTAATTTTTAGTATAATATTCTTGAAGGTACAGTATACAAGGAAAATTGTGTGTTGATTTTTTTTTTGGTAAGAAAAGAAAGATTTCATTGAAAAAAAGAAACAGGAAGACGGTACCAGTGGTACCAAGGTTCCGTTACAACAGCCAATTCGAAAGATTACATGACATCCAAGAGGAAAAATTCAAATCACTCTCAAAATAATTGAAGATCTTGTTCCAACTCCAAATCCTCGCCTTAATCTCCATTATCGCATCCTTGATATCCCAATTTTTCCCTTCCCACCTGCTCTCGTTTCTCCACTTCCAGACCAGCCAGCACGTGCAGCTCCACACGGCTTCAAGCAACTTTTCCGACCTCTTCCCCTTTCCAAGCTGGACGAACTGAATGAAATGCGAGGCGACGCAATGAGGGCGAATGAAATTCATCCCCAACCACTGGAAAATACCATCCCAAACTCTTTCCGTCTTTGGGCAATGAAGAAAGATGTGGTTTGCTGTCTCCATGTTAAGGATGCACGCGTTGCAACTGCATTCCGATTCCCCCACCAAGATGTTTCTTCTTCTTAAATTGTCGCAAGTTGGTAGTCGATTTCTCAACAGCCTCCACGCCAACACCATTGCTTTGTGAGGGACCGCCATGCCCCAAACCTTTGACAGAACATCCTTGAGAGGAAGATGATCTGTCGCAACATTTCTTGTCTCTCTAATTGTGTGTTGATTTTAAATGACATATTTGTTTCCACAACTTAAAACTCGTTGGATTATAAAAAATAATGAATATTTACCTACACTCGACGATCAAACCTGTCAAAATAAAAAAGCTACTATCACATTGTAGGAATATGATTAGCAGAACCGATCACCTACCCACCGTGGGCATACATAATGTGTCCACCATTGATGTGGCAATCTTAATTAGAGTAAGATAATTTTAATTAGAGTAAGATATGTTAATTCTCTTTCCAAATTAAAATTGTCACATCAGTGGTTGACACATTATGCTTGCCCACGATGAGTAGGTGATCGGTTCTGATATGATTAGATGTTGATATTTAGACATTGTGTCTAGTACTTGTTTGCTATTTATTGCCATAAATATAGTAAATTGGATGAAATAAATGTGGGAGATGGTCTTTATTTGGTGAACGCTCCCAACCGTTTGAGTTTAAAATATTAGTATTCTTGTTTCATGTTTGTTCTATTCTTCAACTGGCTACTTTTCTTTTCCCATGATTTTTTATCTGGTGTTGATGGCCCCATAATCTTTTCAAAACCGTTTCTTTTTGTGGGGGTCCATTTTTCAATCAATATTCTAAAATAAGCTTGAATATTTTAATACCCTCGTATCTCATTTTATCAGTATAACGTTATACTTCCTACATCCTAACTTTAGTATATTTTATTTTTTGGCCGTTCCACATTTTTATATTCATTTCTATTTTTAGTAAAAATAGTTGGAGTCATTGCTCCGCTTTAATTATTTTAATACTCACATAAAATGTGAGACTCTTATTTCACTCACAATATATTCATCTACTTTATTAAAATTCGTATCATTTTCAAACAGATACTAAAAATTGGGACGAAGAGAGTATACTATATGGATACGATCATACGTTTGTATATTATAGATCGATTGAACAATGCATAATATATTAATTCTACGTTTAAATCGAGTAAAATGTATTACTATAATATAGAGAAATAGAAAAATTAAGTAGAAACATAGTATAATACAAATATACCAAATAAATGCGGGTACGACATGACTTATATCTCCTACAGATTGGAGTCAAATGAAGATGACATGGACTTTGATGTGTAAACTAGTAATTAATAATTAATTGTGTGACTACAAAAAATCACATGGCAATTGGATCATATATACTCACTCGTATCTAAGTAGTTGCAGCGTGTGGTTGCATATGATGGGCCCATCACAATAAGAAGACACATGATGTTAGATCTTGATAATTGAATGCCACATCGCCTACCACGAGCTTACATTTACTACTTCATTCATGAAAATATTTAATGCATGATTTTATAGGCAGATTTTTAATAAATTTATGAAGGACATTACAATTTTTTTACAGCAGAAGATCTTGAATCTCATTGGGAACACTTCAGTGTCCTATAGCCTTGTCTTTTGCTTCCAAACAAATTCCCTTTTTCCCTTGTTTTTTCAATCTATTTGATTTCGATGTGACCATTTGAATAAACAATGATATTATTTTAACAAAATATGTTCAAATAAAAAATAGTTACATACATTAAAAAAAATTATTTATTTAATTTTTTTGGTTTAAAATAAAAAAGAATCTCGTTTGTTTTATTATTTTTCCACATTGTAATTTTTTTAATAATTATTATTTTTTAAAGTAAAAAAGTTACAAAAAATAATAATAATTAATTAAAAATATTAAAAAATTACAAAAAACTACAATGTGGAGAAAAAAATTATATTAACTAAATCCTTTATAAATTAGAACAAAAAAAGTTAAATAAACCAATTTTTTAAGTATTTAATTAATATTTTTTTGTCCGGACATATTTTGTCCAAATAACACTAATCTTGAATAAAAACGTGTTTATGATATAAAAAAAATTACATTGGAAAGAGTGACAAGTCTAGTTTAAAAAAAGTTGTATTTCGAAATTGTCCTATATTTTAAAATTTATGCATAAAAGATGTCAAATTATCAAATTAATACTTGTTCAATCATTTATTAGAGTACCTTTACTTTGATAGTAAAATTTTCATTGGAAATTGATGGATAAGAAAATATGAAAAATTATAATATTTTTTTATTATATGTTTACTAGAAATAAAAAGATGAGAAAATGTTGAAAAATATTTTACCCCTATCCATAGGATAATATTATCCAACATTAGAGATAAAATGAGTGAAAAGAAGCTGCCCGAAAAAATATTCCACCATATTCGAAGAAAATTTATCATCACAGTAAACATGTGAAAATAGTGAAAAATGAGTTCAAATATACTTTTTTTTTTTTTCATTTTCCATCAAAGTAAATGCACCCTTCCTCTTTATTCATATTCTCCATAATATTAAGAGGTAAAAGGAGCAATTTTCTCAATTTCTTTGATATATGTTTTTGAACAAATGAGGATCCTTAGTCAAGGACTGAGGGTGTAGATAAAGACACGCCAAATTAATTATAATGACATAGCACATAGGCGAAATTAAAACTTAAAAACTCTCATAATAGAGAGTCTTGTGGTACATCAGTTGAATTAACCTCATTGGCCACGATACTTTTTTTAAACATAATGAATTTGGAGAAATGAAGTGGACATTTGAATTTCTTGTCGTACCCTCATTTACTCACCTAAAATGAAAAAGGAAATTATTAATTTTAATTATCACTAAATAAGAATAAATTAAGGAAATTGAGTTTCCAATTGCGAAACGATAAATAGAATTACTCTATTTTAAGGGCAGTAGAGCATCCCAAAAACCGTCAATGGCGGCAGCTGCAAAGCATCACATGATGTTCAGAAAAGCCTACAAATATTACCAATCAAGTAACATGCTTTTTCTACTCCGCCTATATATTAGTCATTTATGTTTTGTTGCATTCTTGTGCTCTGCTTTGCCCTTTGATTCGATCATTGATGGGTGAAAACATCATTTCATTTTATAGAAATTCTCAAAATGATCGAACAAGACGAAAATCTCTCGTCTTTTTTACGTTTAGTTTAACTAGATTTAGAATCAAGTTGGCTTCTGGTAATGAGTCCAATTCAATTTTTTCATATATTACTATTTTAGTTTAATTAGGTTTAGAATCAAGTTTGCTTCTCGTGATAGTCCGATTCAATTTCATTTTGGCTCGACTTTAGACAATTTTTTGACACTCTAACCCTCGTAATGGAAAAGATGGTTTGGAAATCTAGGAAGCCTAGTTTAAGCAGTAAAATTAAGGCACGAAAGACTTTATTTTCAATAGGTATTTGATTCAGGTCCCATCACTAATAATGTGTGGATTGTATTTTATTTGAATATTCGATATAATATGTAAATGTAATAGCATGATTATCGTTTAATTTATTCAAGTGTAATATACATGTATCTTGTATTTGTTAAAAAAAAAAAACCAGGCTTGATTTTGTAGATCGAAAACCGATAAGGCTAGTCTATTTGGAGGGATAGGTCATCCAAGATATGAGCCTATTTGAATAATTGTCACTTCGCGCTATAAATTTTTGAGATCGGGCCATGCTAGCCTGAGCACATTGAAATCAAATTGAATCAAGCTAATCCTATAAGACAATGTTTAACTCGACCAACAAATTAGGATAATTTGTCGGATGAGGCTATGAGGATGTTTGGCTAAACTTATTTTAAAAAGCTTATAAGAGCATTCGCATTGGGGGTTCCTTGATAGCCTACTTGATAGTGTTTGTGTTATTGAGTAGGTAGTGCTGCATTGGGGTTCCTTGATAGCCTACTTGATTTTTTTAGTTTTTAAAGAGGAGAGAGAAATTTTTAAAGAGGAGAAGAGAATTAAAAAAAAAAGAAAAAAGAAAAAAGAAAATCACTCGAGCATACTCGAAAACTCGAGGAGTCCTCGAGGAGCTCCACGCCGCATCGCCCTCCTCGACGCCCTCCCTCTCCTCGAGGAGCTCCTCGAGTACCCGCGATGCGGGTGCTCTAACCTCTTAGAGCTTATAAGATGTTTAAAATGCTTAATTTTTAAGAGCTTACAAGTTGTCAAAGTGTTTGGATAATTGAGCTTATAAGTGAGAGAGATAATTTTTTTTACTAGAGAGAGAAAATCGAATATTAATAAACTTTAATGATATATGATGAAAATAATAATTTACAGTTGAAAAATATTTGTAAAAAGATTATTTCATATGAGATTATAAAAAAATAAGTTGGGGTAGATGAACATATTTTTTGAGGAACTTATAAGTTCTTGGATCTGATTTTTTAAGCTTATAAGTTGTTTAAGAGTTTATTTTACCAAACACTTTGAAGAAAACAAGTATACTACTACTTTTCTAACTTAGTATACTAGTACTACTTTTCCTAAAAAAAACAAAAAAAAAAAAAGTACCCATGACACTTGCCAAATCTCATAATTTAAAGACTCTACATGGAACATATAAAATTCAATACTATGTAGTCATGAATTCAAGATTCCAAGTGCTACACACACACAAAGAAACTCATTTTTATCAGCCCAATAGCATTACATAATCTAATGGGCTTGGGCCTTCAAGAGGGTCATATTTCAGGTAATCCCAAATAGACCCTATACTGGTTTATTTTCGCTGGATATCTTAGTGATTGAATGCATAAATAATTCATTAAACAAAAAGGAAATATTGGCATTCAAAAACCTCAAATTAAACAAATTATTAGATTACCACATGATAAGGTTTCGATCTAGAAGATGATTGAATAAGCCTATTCTAAGTTATTTATTATTATCTCCGTCTCATTAACAATGACTCGTTTTTCATTTTGGGTCGTTCCACTAAAGATAACTCATTTTCATAAAAGATCATATTTAACTTTTAAAAAGGCGTGGATTCTATTATTTTTATTTAATTTACATATCTTTCTTACTTTTCATGTAAAAAAAAGAGTCATCTTTAATGAAATGCAGGGAGCATTTGTTATTCCCTCGTAGAAGTAAAATAATTAGTTGTTAAATCTATACATTATGTCAGATGTTATTTTAAAGATAAGTTGATTCAGTGCTGGAAAGTTGAGCTTATAAGAAGTTAGTAGTCAAAAGCTGCAGTCACAATTACTAAGATATAAGAAGTTTGATAGATAAGATAATCTTTTCTCTGGAAAAAGGTTGGGATACCTTTACCTACTTTTGAGAAAGTTCCAATAAGCCCCTAAAATTTATTTTGAGGAGCAAATAAGATTTTTTGTCTTTCTACGATACTTTTTATTAGTTGCTCTATGCACTAGCAAATTTAATTCTCAATTAATTGTTTATTTACAAGAAATTATTATTACTACAACACAAAAACTTGTGCCAAATTGTTTAACGAAACAAAATGTGTTACTCTCTCCGTCCCGCGAAGCTTGAGCAGTATTATTTTTCGGGTTGTCCCGCGAAGCTTGAGCAGTTTCCTTATATGGTAATTTTTTTTCTCTTTATTCATCTTTTCATTTTTTTCACATACCACACTTAACACACAAAATACCAACTCTTTAAAACCTGTGCCGAAAAGAAATTGCTCAAGTTTCACGGGACGAAGGAAGTAGAAGATATCGGAATTCAAATTAACATTCAATTACACATTTGTATGATGTTTGCATTTTTGCTGCTGTATCAGTATGAATCCAATTGTTAATTAATTAGACAGTGTGATACAAAATGCTATATCTCTCTCTCTCTCTCTTTTTCTTCTTCTTTTTTTTGATAAAATGCTATCTTATTATGATTAAGATTGACAAAATTTTAACTAAATGCCGGCCGTGCATCACATTTATTACATCATTGGAGTTGTCCTTGTCCTTTCTTGATTACTAGTATTAGTATATCATTTTCCCTCCACGACACACAACCACAACTTTATTCTCGACCCAATTTTCTCTTCATTTTTTGTTCACATCCTCAAAGTTAAAAGCGAACAATTCATTTCTTTCAAGAGAGGATTTCGTCTAATTTATATGAACTTTTTATACAGTGAAGATTGCGCAATCGGTCGATTCGGTTAGAAATCGATCCAAACTCTCAAAATCAGATCATTCCAATTTTTAAATTATACATTTATCCATTTTTTTTTTTTGAAATGGGATGGATGGAGTAATATACATTTATCTATTTATTGTATTAACACTACCTCTACAAATTATATAAAAATTCGTGTCCACCATCAAATTTTTCGTGAACGGAGGGTGTACTAAATTGTGAAACAGACTAAAATGAAAAGATAAATACTAAAATGTGAGACAAAGGAAGTAGTAACATTTATGAGTGAGTGTGACACATTCACATAGAGAGAGAGAGGGAGAGAACACAAATATTGTGATAATTACGTGTAACAAAAATATTTTGTTGATAGATTTGGATGTCACAAAATTTGTTACATGGATAGATATCACAAAATTTATTACTTTTTAAATGTAACAAAATTTATTTATATTTTTATGTATAATTAAAGTATAGATACATGTGTTCATGTAGCTAAACTTTTTTTATTTAAAGATGTAACAAATTTTACTCCAAATTTTACATAACTTTTGATGTCACTAAAATTGCGTCACCAGTAAACAATTTTGTTGCAGTGACATATAGCATATCACTCGTAAATAGCTGCGTAGAAGTAAGGTAATTGACAATCAAATACGTATATCCAAATTAAATAAATGTTCAGACGACGATCATGAAATATAAATTGTCACTGCGACTTTCTGAATATAGTAAATCGTGGAAAACTTTTAGTTCCCCACATGCAACTCTTATACCACTCAAAGAATCTATTTCTCTCGCATATCGCTTCGACTTAAAGGTATGAACCATCTCAAAAATTGGACTTGTATCACTTCAAAGCCCTAATTAATGGTTGATTAACAAATTCTAAACCCACATTTCTCGTAATAATTTAATTTACATATTTAGGTTAATAATTAATAACTATTTTATTTAATTAAATAATTGTCGCTGAGACTTAACTTAAACGGTAAAGGTGAAGCACCAAAGACTTCTATATCTCAAGTGACCATTGGTTCAAGTTCAATAGGTGGCTTGCAAATTATAGTATTTTATTTGAATATTGAATTGTATCTATTTAAATATTGATTTAATTTGTAATATCATGATTATTACTCATTCTTCGTCCATGAAATAACTTTCTAAAAGAAAATGACACGGATTTTAAGAAAAAAATATTGAATGTATTAAAAGTGGATAAAAGGTTGTTGAGTGTTTTGAAAATGATGAAAAAAATGTTAAAATTAGTATTTAGAGTGAGAAAAAAATATTTTAATTAGTATTCAGAGTGAGAAAAAAAGAAATTTTTTTTGTGGACGTCCTAAAAATGTAAAATAGGAAGTTTTTTCCGAAGGAAATATTTAATTAACTCAAATATAATATACACATGCATCTTGTATTTCTCAAAAAAAATATTAATTAAATAATTATATATCATCTTAAAATTTAATTAATTATTTAATCATCTTTCACTACAATCTATTTATTCTATAATCCACCAAAAAAACCCCATGCCATGGGCCCATGGCCTATATATAATCTCAGCCCGAATTGCACTCATCAAAAGAGTTTGACGAGTGCATTTTATTTAACACTTTTCAACACCCTAAATTATAGATAATCTCACCTCAATTCGACACGCACACACCAAAAATGGAGCAAATTGAGCACAAATCACTGAGCCTTAACGGGCTCAACATGCACGTGGCAGAAGCGGGCCAGGGCCCGATCATCCTCTTCCTCCACGGCTTCCCGGAATGCTGGTACACGTGGCGCCACCAGCTGGCATTCTTCGCCGGTCATGGCTACCGCGCCGTGGCGCCGGACCTCCGCGGCTACGCCGACACGACAGGCGCGCCGGCGAGTGATCCGGCGAAATTCACCACGCTGCACGTAGTCGGGGACCTGGTGGCGCTCATCGACGCGGCGGCGCCGCCGGGTGAGAAGGTGTTCGTGGTGGGGCACGATTGGGGGGCGTTGATTGCGTGGGCTCTGTGCTTGTACCGGCCCGATAAGGTGCGGGCTTTGCTGAATTTGAGCGTCGCCTTCAGCCGCCGAAGCCCGATTAAGAAGCCCATTGAGACGTTGCGCAGCTTCTATGGAGATGAATATTATATTATCAGATTCCAGGTTTTTGCCCCCCTTTCTTTATTGGTTTAATATAGTAATTCGATACTACTTTAATTCTAAAAGAATTACTTCAAGTTAATTAATTAATGAGTTTGATTAGTGAAGTCTGGATACATAAATGATCTGTTATTTTAAGGATGCTGTGAAGTGTGTTTGTTTTTTTAATCCAATGATACTGTTGTTACCTAGTAAAAAGGGTCAAAATCGTAGTCAATATTAACATAACTCGGAGTCTCGGACTAACGATACTTTTATTTATTTTTAAAATTTAAAATTATATAAAAATATTATTTATGAGTTAGATTAATATATAACAAAAAACATGTTAATTTAAATAGTAATATTTGATTTAAAATAGTGTACAATAATAATATCATCAACTTAATGAGTATAATAATTAAATTTATAGATTGTAGAACAAATAATTTAAGTCAATCTTAATCTTATTTTGAACGAATAACATTAAATCATCAATATAACAAAACTAATATTCGTCATTTAATATAACAATTTTGGACTCTTAAAAGTCCAAACTGTATTAATATTAAAAGTTTATATTTAAATAACCCAAAACAAATTAAAAAACCAAAAAGATACAAATAAATATAGAAAAATATAACACATATATTTATATAAATAAATAAATAAATAATTTGTAATTAAATAGATCTATATAACATTTTAAATTCTAATTCTAAGGTCTATTATCACCCTCTCTCTCTCAATGGAGTTATATTTTGAAGTAATTTCTTAGTGAAGTGCAAAATAATGACATTGTGTGGATGATTAAAACTTTTTAAGGGGCCTTTACTTTCAGTGACATTTACTTTTTATAATTACAAGATGTATAAGTAAATATTTTTATCTTTATTGTTATGATATTTTAAATTTTACTTTTTTAATAGGATAGAATTATTAAATAAAATTAGTTCAAAAAATAAAAATTACTTCATTCATCCACAATAAGTGTGGTGTGGATGGAAGAACACTAGTTTTAAGAAAATATTGAAAAATATGTATAAAGTGTATAAACGATCTCACCGAATTGATTTGTTAGGAAATTAATAAATGATTTGTGTAGTGGAATTTTATAAATATTGTTTGTGAATGGTGTAAAATATAAAAGTATATGTTTTAAAACAAAAGGACCACACTGGATGGAGGAAGTATCAAGTTGTTAAAATATCCCAAAGTTCCATAAACAATGAATTAACTTATACTATTCCCTTTGTTCTATTATTATTGCCCCAAAATTTTTGGACATAGTAATTAAAAAGAAAGTTTAAATTGGTAAAACGTGGTTGGACTCACACCTTTTTGAATGGTTATTTATTACTCCCTCCGTCCCACGAATCTTGACACGTTTTCCTTTTTGGGCCGTCCCACGAGTCTTGACACGTTTCCTTTTTGGGTAATAATTATTACATTCTCTCTTCTACTTTATCACCTTTATTATACTCTCTCTCCTACTTTATCACTTTTATTACCTTCTCTATCCTACTTTATCAATTTTATACTTTATTAATTACACACTTAAAACACTAATCTACAACTCCTTAATTCTCGTGCCGAACCCAAACGTGTCAAGACTCGCGGGACGGAGGGAGTACCTTATACAGAAACGGGACAACCTAAAATTGTAAGTGGGATGGAGGGAGTATTATTTTTATGTAAATTAATTTTTAAAAGTAAACGTTCCTTTAAGGATTAATTGCATAAATAGATAAAAAAAATTGTATAAATTAATATATTAATTATTAAAATGGATTGAAATTTTGAAATATTTTCTAATTGATTTTTATCCTCTATTTTACCCGATTTATATTCCAGTGAGATTAAAGATAATAAAAATACATAATAGGTTTATTTTGGTGCTTTATTCTATCGAAATTCACGTAAACAATTTTTATGGAGTATCTAAAAGTTACACACACAAATTAGAGATTACACATGTATATGTAACGCAACTTTATTACAAAACTAAATGTGTTTTGAACTTATTCTTGAAAAGATCAAAGGGATGATCACAAGTAGTGCAAGAATTCTAACACCAACAAGGTTTTTCATGTCGAGTCAATCATATGTGCAAATAAATTAAGATTGAAAAATAATGTAAACAAATAGGTTAATTGGTTACTGACTACATGATTGTCTTGGATAAATTAATAGTGTGTTTTGGTGATTAGTGTTTGTTGTTTGTATCTGTCTCTTGTAGGAACCAGGACAGATTGAACATGAGTTTGCCCAGATAGGAACCAAAAATGTGTTAAAAAACCTCCTAACATACCGAAATCCGGGCCCACTTTACCTCCCGAAGGATAAGGCGTTCCCAGATACTCCGATCACTTCACCTTCATGGCTGTCTGAGGAAGATCTTGATTACTATGCTACCAAATACGACGCGGCCGGCTTCACCGGAGCTTTGAACTACTACCGAGCCCTCGACATGTTAGTTTTCCTTTTATTTTTGTTACTCCATCTTCATCACTCATGTTTTTGTTCTTTTGATTCTTGAACTATGTTAGCAGCTTATAATTATCAGAGTGCTTGGATAATTAATTAAGCTTATAAGCTCAATAGAGAATTTTGAGTTACAAAGATAAAATCCTAATTAGAGAAAGAAAATTGAAGAGAGAGGAGTTTAAAAGAATATGTTGGAAATAACAAGCTATAAGAGAGTTTTTCTTGTAAATTGATTGTTTCTTATAAGGTTATGAAAAAATAAGTTGAGACTGTGTTATTTTTTGGGGGGTTTATAAGTTGTTGGAACTTATTTTCACAGCTTATAAGCTTTTGAGAAGTGTTTGGTTTGACCAAAAAGGTCCTTAACGACTTATAAATTGTTTTTAAGGAGCTCATAAGCTCAGCCAAACAACCTTTTAGAGTGGAGTGTGAAGTAATGAGAGTCAAATTAAGCTAGAAACTAGGTTTGATAAAAACAAGAATCTTGAGTGTTTTTTTCTTCTTCGAGTTGTAGAAATTGGGAGCTAACGGCGGCATGGACAGGATCTAAGATCCAAGTGCCGGTGAAATTCGTGGTGGGAGATCTTGACCTGACCTACAATGCTCCTGGCGCCAAAGACTACATGCACAAAGGTGGGTTCAAGAAGGATTGCCCTTTGTTGAAGGATGTTGTTGTGATGGAAGGTGTTGGTCATTTTATCCATGAAGAGAAGCCTGATGAAGTTAATCAACATATTCTTTCCTTCTTCAAGAGCTCCTCTTCTTCTTCCTCCTCCTTTTGCTCTTCATTGTGAGGTCGTCTCTTCTACCAATGATCTTTTATTTGCCATCATGTTTGAGATTCATGTTTTATTTTATTTGTATATTTTCAATGTGTGTGTGTGTGTGTGATGTAATAGTGTGCATATGTTGTGTGAAGATGAAATAAAGTGTGTGACTTGAATTAAGGGTTATGTATATGATATGCAAATAACAAATAAACTCCTATGTTTAATGTTTCAGAAGAGGATGGAGCAAGTAGGAAAAATTGGATTGCATTTATTTAATTATATTTGTATTGAGCGTAGAATTAATCTCAATTTTATTAAATGACAATTTTATATAAAAAAGAAAAGAAAAAACCTAAAAAAAAACCCTTGAAAGCACAGAAAGAGCAGACTAAGGGCCGAGTCTCATTAAAACATTTTCACGGAAAACCCAGTGGTAAAAACCGTGAATAGGAAAAAGAGTACTCGTCTAGACACAAGACGAAAGTAGGGAATAGCTAAAGGAGATACAACTCCGAGATTCAGAATAACAACGAAAAAACAACCACCCATCAGTCTCAATTACCGTTTCTTACGCAGATGGCTATGCGAAGCCATGTCAAGGCGAACCGCAGCCCTAATCTCGTCAATCTCGTGCGGCCACCACCCTTCTGAACGTTGTTGGTTAGCCATAATATCTGCCGCCTTGTTTCCTTCTCTAAAGATGTGAGAAACCTGCAGCGAGAAAGCATCTAACATCTTTAAAATCCTATTCCACGCCGCCTTAAAACGCCAAGGCACATTCAAAGAACGGGTATTAAGAATTGATATCACGTAGGTGGAATCGGCTTCAATCCAAAGCTTGTGCCAACCACGATTGTGAGCAATTTGAATCGCCGAGATAACAGCCAGGAGTTCCGCTTCAAAGGCAAAACCCGAGCCACCTTTGAAGTGAAAACAACCACGCACTACATTCCAGTTATCTCTAAACACCCCACCTGCAGCAATAGTTCCCGGAGCTCCCGTCGCTGAGCCATCAGTATTTACTTTGATCCACGGCGCCACCGGTGGCCACCAATGCACCTCAACAAACTCCGGAGGAGGAGCACTCCTAGTAGTAACACCCACTGCCCGGAGAATCAGATAATCTGACCAAGAATTCGACATGTAACCTAATTTAGGAAAGTTATCATCAATCTCTTTGAAAGCAACTTTCACAGTGTGGATGACACGACTTGCTTCGAACTTTTGATTATCAAAGATACAATTGTTTCTCTGCATCCAGATGGCCCAGATGACCGTGATGATACCAGCTTTCCAGAAATTACCGGTGAGGGGACTAAGTTTATACTGCCAAGCTGCCACCAAAAAACTATGAATATCATTCTCTTGCAACCCTTGCGTGAAATTGAACCACCCAAGAAACGTAGCCCAAATATTCTGCACACGCTCACAATTCCAGAAAAGGTGATCCTGAGACTCACTTCCTTTTAAGCAAAGCAAACAGACGTTTGGCGTGATCATACCGTAGCGGATAAGGCGATCATAAGTCGGTACTCTATTATGAAGAAGACGCCAACAGATCAAAGAACGTCGAATCGGAATAAAAGATTCCCAAAGCCAAGGGCCCCAAGACGCCTTCGGAAAATGATGACAATGCTTGTTGAATGCCAGCGCAGTAGTGACATTCCCGTGCAACGAGGGTTTCCAGAAACGCACATCTCCCTCAGTACCAAGAGGAGTGAGTAAAATATCACACACTATCTCAGGAAAAGCATTAACAAAGGCTTGCGTGAAATGCCAGAGCCCATCGTAGAAATAATCAGCCACCGATTGAGTAAGAAACGGAAGCATGAAATGCGGAATACCGCATTTATTCATAAGATTATACCCAAGCCAGTCGTCATACCAGAATGAAGTAGAAGCGCCGTCATAAATATACGAGTACGAATCCGCCACCAAACCATCAATTTCCTCACGTAAGCTCATCCAGACAGAAGAAGCAGCCACCAGAGATTTACAACGCCCAAAGCGATCGAGATATCTATCTCTAATCAAATCATATCCGAACTCACGCCCACTAACCACCTTCCACGCCATTTTCATTAGATAGCTCTTATTCATGAGCTCGAACGACCTAACCCCGAGACCTCCCTCCTCCTTAATCGAGCAGACCCTCTTCCAACTCACGGAACAAGATGGCGTCTGCTTGATGTTGCCAGTCCAAAGGAAATTACGGCAGCACGCATCGAGCTCCTTAATAAGAGCAGTCGGCCATCTATAAACCATCATGGAGTGCGTCAGGGAGCTTTGGATAACCGACCTGATCAGGCAAATCCTCCCAGCCATCGACAAGTGTAATCCCTTCCATCTCGCGAACTTGTTGATCACACGATCATGTATCGGTCGAAGATAGGAGGCATGCACACGACCCTTAAAGATAGGAACCCCAAGGTAAGTAATCGGGAAGTTGCCCTGAGTAAATCTCAATATGCTCCGAATAGCCCTGCAGGTCTGAGAAGGAACTTTGCTAGTAAAAAAAATTTGCGACTTATCCGGGCTCACAATTTGATCAGAGATTTGACCGTAATATTCCATAATTTTCTGAATGGTATTAGCGTTCGTGACCGTGGCATGACAGAAAACCAGAATATCATCCGCATATAAAAGATGAGTTGGAAAATTAATTCCCTGTCTCATTTGCATCGGTGTAAGTGTGCCCGCGCTAACACAATTTGCAAAGAGCCTACCAAGAACATCCTCGGCGATTCCAAAAAGAATCGGAGAAAGAGGATCGCCCTGACGAACACCCCTTGAACACGCAAAATAACCTTTAAGCTGACCATTGTACAGAATAGAAATCCTAGCCGAGTGAAGCAGAATCTCAATCCAACTAATGAACTTTGAATCGTAGCCAGCAACACGAAGAACGTTAAGCAGGAAATCCCAGCTAAGAGTATCAAAAGCTTTTTTGATGTCAATCTTGCAAGCCATGTTTTGACCACGACTCGTACGATGCATACAGTTCACGCCTTCGGACCCAATCAGAATACAATCGTGAATGGAACGACCGCTAATAAAACCAAACTGATGACGGGAAACATAAACAGCAGCAACCTGGCTCAGTCTAGACGCCAACACCTTAGTAATAATCTTGTAAAGAAAGTTGGACAAAACAATCGGTCTCAGATCCGAGACCGAATTGACGACATCTTTCTTAGGTATCAACACCAAGGTATTAGAATTGCAGCCTTGAGGAAGGTAAGAATTCCGGAAAAAAGCTTGAACAGCACACCAAATATCCACTTTAATAATCGACCAACAATGTTGATAGAACTTACCCGAGAAACCATCAGGCCCAGGCGAGCTGTTCGGCTCCATCTGAAAAACCATAGCAGAAATTTCCTCTTCATCCGGCAAACGAATGAGCAAATTATTATAACGATCTTCGACCATCTCCTCAATAACCGCCTCAACCGCCGTAATATCAGTATTAGTATGACTGCTAGTCGAAAACAAAGAAGAGAAGAAATCCACGATATGATCCCCAATAACCTTCTGGTCGTAATTCATATCTCCATTGATCTCCATGTGAGAAACGATGTTAGGTTTACGACGAAACCTAAGCATCGCATGAAAGAACTTCGTGTTCCTGTCTCCATCTTTAAGCCACGACACCCGGCTTTTTTGCTGTAAAAGCGAGCTCTGCCTGGAAAGCGCAACGTTGATCTTTGCTTGGGCTTCCACTTCTTTATCAAAGAGATCCTCCGTGTAACCATCCCTGGCAATCTGATCTTGAATCTCCAAAAGCTCTTGTTGAGTATTCATGATACAAGAATCAACATTTCCAAAAACATTCCGATTCCACGCGCGAAGAACCTGCCGAAGACGCTTTAATTTATGCATAACTTTAAAAATCGGGCAGCCAATCTCGGTATCCATCTGCCAGGACCCTTTCACCGTATGGAGAAAATCCGGATGTAAGATCCACATGTTAAGGAACTTAAAGAAATGATGGCGAGGAGGAGCATCCACCATGCAATGAAGAACAAGCGGGGAATGATCCGAGGTAATACGTGGAAGAGCTTGGACAAAAACCGAACTCCAGAGATTTGCAAAAGAGTCAGCAAAAATCGCTCTATCCAGACGAGACTCCACATGGGTAGGCATAAATCTACGACCAGACCACGTGTAATGCAGACCAACCGTAGGCGCCTCAATGAAACCGGTGGCTTCAATGAATTCACAGAACTCCGCACAAGCAGTAGAGTTAGGCATACAGTCACTACTTCTTTCATGGGCGCCTTTCACCGCATTAAAATCGCCAATAAAGACAACATTACCATCAATATGATCCAGAAGATCCAACCACAAACGCCGTCTGCCAGCATACGTGTTAACGCCATGCACCACCGCGATTTTGAAATTCCACGTCGACCATCTGCAGTTCATGATAACCACCTGCTCCGAGGAGAAAATCACATCATGAGTAACAGAAGGATGAGAAAAAACCCAAATATTCGAACTCATGTTGTCTCTTGAATTTTGAAAACAAGGAATAAGATTCAGAGAACGCCAAAATCTAGAAAAAGTCTTCTTGAGATTCGTCTTAGGCTCAATAATCCCAACAATAACAGGGGAGAAGGAGTCGCAATGCTCCTTTAAAACTCGTTTGGACTCGTCCGTAAGGCCCCGGACATTCCATACGAGGACATTCATCAAAAAGACTGAGAATTCGTGTTCGGGTTTTCACCCGATTCCACTTCAGCTGCCCAACTCTTGGCCGCCACATTATTCAGGGCTCTATCATTCTTCGAGCTCCCAGATGTAATAATGAAATCTCTAGGTTTATCTCCTGCTTCCCAAGCTTTGTAAAGTTTATTTTTGATGAAATCTTCAGCCTGTTGATTGGGTTGTTGGTTAGGTTGCTGCTCCACTGACTTCCGTAGACGACTCTTGATACTATCTTCCTCAAGAATCCTCGGTTTCCTTATTGCCAAATCTTTCGGCGGTCTCCCCCTTTTTTTCACCTGCGCCTCCGCCTCACAATTCCTGAAAGTTTCCACTATCCGCTGAGCTTTGATAGCGCTGTCCATCATCTTTTCTTGTTTCTCACAATTTTTATCCCGATTGACCGAACTTTCAAAAATGACGATCTGTTGTGAATCTTCTTCAGCCACTGTCTTGCCACCATCCGACTGCCCATCAGATTCATCTCCTGAATCTATCTCTTCCGTAGCCGGTACAGTGATCGCCTGTAAGATATCCGGACCTGACATCAATCTTTCTCCATTGGCATCCTCAAAATCAACATTCCGATCAGTTAAAGCCAACGACTGATTGTGGTTCTTTGTTCCCCGCGGTGTCAGAATCTGCTCTTCTTCAACAACAACCTGTTCCAAAACCCCCAACTGATTTAGAATCTGTTCTTCTTCGACAGCCACCTGTTGAAAAACCCCAAATTGATTTTCAGTGATAATCTGCGGTCTGTGAGCTTGGTCAGTCCTATTCTGGTCCCAAGATTTTGGTTTCCAGTTAGGTGCCCTAACCTCCTTGGCAGCTCCCTTATTAATTATTTCCTTGTCTTTCACCAGCGACATATCTTTGGCCTTCCCATTCCTGCTGTCCTCCTTGGATTTTTTCTTCATTTTATTGCAGTTATCAATAGAATGTCCAGTGATCTTACACTTAGAGCAGAAGGCCGGAAGTTGTTCGAATTCAAATTCGACGTGAAAGGAACGTTCTTCCCCGTCAACCAGCAAAGCCTCCGGAAGAGGACGCGAGAGATCAATTTCCAACAAAATTCGAGCATAATGTCCAGCAGCACCACGTGCCGAAGCCCCATCAACTTTAATAGGCGATCCCATCGCCCTTCCAATACCCGTAATGACATCCAGAGTCCAAAATTCTAAGGGCAAATAATAAATGCGCATCCAAACTTCACAAAGTGATGAAATTTCTTTATAGGGGTCGAAGAATCTCACCCATTCGCGTAACCGCATGGTTCCGAAAGGTAACTCCCAAGAAGTGCTTTTCTGAACTAGCGTCTTGTCTTCAGCGGTATTAAATTTAATAGTGTAGAAGCTCTTTCCCATGGGGATGATTTGCCAATCATTGTCAATATTCCAAGCCACCTGAAGATCACGTTTAAGATCCGTGAGAAGACGCGGCTTCTCTCCTTTCCTAAGAAGAAGACGACCAATTAAAGCATGCTCAAATTGATTTATTTTGGGCAGCAGATGCTCTTTTGGCACCCTAAGCGTGGGTATTTCACCAGAGAAGTCCGGTTGCAGCGAATTGAATCGATGAACAAGCACATCCGGCGTACGTTCAATTTGTCGGGGTCTCCTCAGAAGCGAAGCAAAAGAAGTGGTGCTCGGCCGGTGAAGCTCTGTCGCCGAGGCCTTCTTAGAATTGTCTCCCTTGATCAAATCCTGAACCTTAGTATTGGATGTAGTGAATTTATGAACCTGTGAATGTCCAGAAGGTCTATCAGCAAAGGACGTTGTCGTAGATTCCTCAGCCAAACCCTTTGAATATTCAACAGCAGATTTCTCTTTGTCGTGACATTCTCCATGGCTATGACGTTGAGTAGAGAAATTATTGGAAACTTGAGGCAGATTCAGCCCTGCCTTATCAACCATAATCGGCAACTGTTGTTGGTTGATTTGCATCGTAGGCGTAGGTGGCTTGCTCGGCGACATTGGCGGCATCGGTTGTGGCGTGCCGGCGATCTCAGCAAAGGACTGAATGGGCGGCGACTTGGCCGGTGAGCAGATCTCTTCTTCAGCGGCAGAGAGGTTCGGCAGCAGCTGCGGAGCTTCATCAGCGGCTGCGGCGGGAGCGGACCTTCGCCAGTTGCTGCGTGGAGACGTCGGAGGCGGAAGGGCGGAACGCTGGGTGGCTATGGGAACAGCCCGGTCGCCGGTGATTGGGAGATCCATTTCTCTCTCAGATCGCCTTAGGAACAGCGGTGCGAGCGGCGGTGGTGGCCAGTGTCCGGCCAGCCAGCAGCGGCGAGCGGAGCCAGGGTCCGGCCAGCCAGCAACGGCGAGCGGCCCGGCAGCGTCGAACGGTCTGGCGTGCTCAGTCAAACACGCGTGCTCTCAGCTGCGACTTCGGAGGTCGTGGTGCAGAACAGCAGCGAGCACGGCGGACGTAGATGAGCAGCGGCGACGGGCTGCAGATCCCCTTTGCCGGTCAACGGGCGTGCTGGACTGCTGCTTCTCGGAGGAAGGAGTCCGATGTCGGTCAGATCGCACGGCTGGGGCGAGGGTCGACCTCGATTGCTGGTGCCCCCAACCTCGCGCGCGGTGGAGGGCTGGGTTCAAGACGGTGAAGGGCTGGATTTCCGGAACCAGACGGTCAACCGGCGACCAGATCCAAACCAGATGCAGATCGGCTTTGATGCTCCCTTCTGAAAAAGCGTAACCCCAAATCCAAACCAGATGTGGCTCGGAAATTGCAGATCGGTCACACACACAGAGTCACGCGCAGTGCGTGTTCTCGTGGTGTTCTTGTCAGACGCAAAAGGGTAGAATTAATCTCAATAGTAGAATAAATAAAAATAAAAAATAATATTAAAAATTTACGTAGTTCGATCATAAAGATTTACGTTCACGAGATGTCACTGGAGAAATTTCACTATTTTTTTTTCGAAAGCAGAAATTTCACTATTCGTGGTGAAATTTTACAATTTACTACATGAATAACATGATTGAGTAAACTTAGCCCCTAAATCCCTTTAGCTCTGATGGTAATTCAAGTAACTGGGCCCAAGCCCTTGTTACAATATGTTCTCTGTAAAATGTCATCAGCTCTGGAGCTTCAGGCTGCATCCTCTTCTTGCGAAAGGAGATTTGAATTCTCGATGTCACGTGAAACTTATTTTATGAACGGTCCACCCTTTCCTACGTCTTTATTGGTGAATTCAACCCTGCCAGATAAGCTCACGAATGGTTGATTTTCATATACGTTATCAATCCTGTGATAGTCAATGTTGCGCATAATAATAATAATAATAATAATAATAATAATAATAATAATAATAATAATAATAATAATAATAATAATAATAATGGAAAATGTGTAAATAGGCCCTTGAAGTAGTAGCCCCTATAACGTATAGCTCCCCTTACTCACTGTGTGTACAAATAGGCCCCCGAAGTCTTAAAAATCGCTCAATTAAACCCCTATGACCAAACGTCGTTTGGTTCCGTTAGTCAACCTTTTTTTTGAAATTAAATATGGGGCCCACCTTCACCATTCTCTCAATCTCTCTCCCCGACAGCCTCCCCCTCTCGCCGGATTCATGTCCTATCGACGGCGGCAGCAATTGAAGAGCGAGAGAGGTGGTCGTCGAAGTGGAGTTGGAAGAGCCACAAAGAGCCTTGCGCCAAAAACACCCACACAGACACAAAGAGCCTCGCCCCTTCTGCCTCCTGCTCCGGCGAAGGGCATCGCCCTCAGCCACCACAGTCCCTCTCGACTATCTTTGTCTTCTCACACTAATTCCAAAATCCATTCCAAATATTGTCGCTTCTACGCCATTGTCACGAGCTACAGTGGCCACCCCGACCGACTCTTCTTCTCGTCCTGTTCAAAACCTAGATCCCCAAATAGCCGCTCTCCCTTATTCGATGGCAGCAGTCGCTACCACGGCTACAACCCTCGCCCACGCGACGTCGCCTTCTCCCCTAAAATCGGCAAGCAGTTCGCTCATTCACCAACTCTCTCACTGTACAAAATGCTATGCCTTACGAGCAGAGGCTGAATTTGGCCGTGGATCCATGGATCGGGGAAATGGCAGGGTGGCGCGTGATATTCTTCGAGGCAAAAAAGAGAGAAAGAGAGAGGGAGAGAGAAAAAAAGCGTAGAAGCGGTAGGATGAGGATGAGGCAACGCCAGGACTGAGTAAGTGGTGGAGGTGAGGAGACAGAGAGGGAGAGAGATGCGGTTGGCGTGAGAGAGAACGAAAGAAAGAGAAAGAAGAAGAGAGGGAGGGGGCGAGACTTGAGAGGCGAGGGGCGGAGGCGATACGCCAGCGGCGATTTCGTCGGAGATGGGCTGACAGGCCGAGGGACATGAATCCTTGTTCCGGCGAGAGGGGGAGGCTGTCGGGGAGAGAGATTGAGAGAATGGTGAAGGTGGGCCCCACATTTAATTAAAAAATAAAAAAAGGTTGACTAACGGAACCAAACGGCGTTTGATCAGAGAGGTTTAATTGATCAATTTTTAAGACTTTGGAGACTTATTTGCACACACTGTGAATAAGAGGAGCTATACGCTATAGGGGCTACTTCAAGGGCCTATTTGCACCTTTTCCCTAATGGAAAAAGGGCCTATAATGATAATAATAATATTTTAGCCCTTTTCCTAAAAAAAAAAAATATTTTAGCCATGTCTTCATACAGTGCTGACATGTGTTATACTCATCAATTTGAGAAGATTAGTTCTATAGCATTCAAATATCAAATGGTAAAAGATACACCATCGTCCCATTTGAAATGTCTTATTTTAGATTGTTAATTTGTTACATTTAAAATGACCCAATTCATAAATAGCAAGAAATTTGCTCTTAATTTTGGGTTGTTACATTTGAAATGTCTCACTTTACACCTTTATCACATAATTCTTAATCTTCATGTTCATTTTTTTTTACACATTTTAAATGGGATGGAGGGAGTATCATTTACTAAAAAAAAAATATCTTACTAGTATTATTGATGGAATAAATGATTTAATCATAAAATGGCATTTCATCAGCATATTCTATATCACATAGTGTAGTGAATTTCCTGAAAAATAATACTTACTTCGTCCCATTAAAAGTGACATGTATTTCATTTTGAGCCGTCCCACTATAAGTGACATATTTTCATAAATGACAAAGTTTAATCCTTAAAAAAATTGTGGACCCTACCACTTTTAATATATTTACACCTTCTTTTTAATCTCGTACCGAAAAATTTTGAGCAACTTATAGTGGGACGGAGAGAGTAAATAAATAGAGAGTTTGATTGGTTAGATCTCACTCTTGAATTTTAGTACTCCCTCCGTCCCAAACGAAATGTCATATTTCTTTTCGGCACGGAGATTAAGAAATGTGTATAAAGTAGATAAAGTGGGTTGGTGGAAATTA
Source organism: Salvia miltiorrhiza (assembly GCF_028751815.1). Lineage (NCBI taxonomy): Eukaryota > Viridiplantae > Streptophyta > Magnoliopsida > Lamiales > Lamiaceae > Salvia > Salvia miltiorrhiza. The sequence continues at coordinate 3,912,741 of NC_080393.1, forward strand.
TTTAAATATTAAATATAGAGAGAGTGTGTATTGCCAAAAAAGGAAACAAGACATTTCGTTTGGGACAGCGCAAAAAGAAAAACAGGACATTTCGTTTGGGACTGAGGGAGTACTAAATTTTAGTATTATACTAAATTTATCATTAATTCTATTTATGGGAGTACTAAAATACGAAACAACGAGTGGTTGGTAGATCATAATAATGACATGCGATAATATCGAGGAAGGAAAATGACTTATTAATTACTAGTATTACACAAAGTAAGCTTTTCTTTGACCTCTACTGTTCTACTTCTACAAGAATTCAGTACCTTATCTCCACCGCCGGCAAAAAAAAAATGGAGAAAATACAGCACAAATCCGTTCCTGTCAACGGCCTGCAAATGCACGTGGCGGAGGTCGGCGAGGGACCGGTAGTCCTCTTCATCCACGGCTTCCCGGAGCTCTGGTACTCGTGGCGGCACCAGATGGCATTCGTGGCGGCGCGCGGCTACCGCGCCTTGGCGCCGGATATGAGGGGCTACGGCGACACCACCGGCGCGCCGCTCGAGGACCCGTCGAAGTTCACGTTGATGCACCTGGTGGGCGACCTGATCGCGCTTCTCGACGCGGTGGCGCCGAATGAAGAGAAGGTGTTTGTTGTTGGGCATGACTGGGGCGCCTACGTGGCTTGGCATCTGGCTGTGTACAGGCCTGATAGAGTCAGGGCTTTGGTGAATCTCAGCGTGCCCTTTTCTCCCAGAAATCCTGTGATGACTCCGGTTGAGTCGTTTCGGAAAATGTATGGCGATGATCACTACATCTGCAGGTTTCAGGTTGATCAATGCTTTCTACTTAGTTTTAGTTTTTTGTTTGGATTCTTGATTCTGAACTCTATGTGTGATTTTGGGGGAAAGTTTGTGGTTGGTTAGGATCTTGAATTCAGTGAGGAAATTAGAATGGTTTAATTACTTGCTTTTAGATAGTAAGATCAATAGTTTGCTTTGTTCTTGGCTCTTTGGTGGGAAAAATAGGATAATTTTCTTCAAGCTGTAGTTCTCCGTATTTGTATCCCATTTGTTTCACTATTTTCCTCCAAGATCCTAACTTCCCTTTTTGTTTGACTATTTTCGTCCAAGAACTATTAAAGGGGCATTCAACTTTTGAGGACTAGCCTAGATATAGATAAAAATAATATTGGCTAATCCATTGTTTATTAAGATGGATTGAAACTTTCGGATATCTCAAGCCCTTAGTAATTTTTACTATTTGAGCTGATTTTACTTGATTCGTATCATGAGGATAGAAATACTCAGTCACGTGTCTTATCAATCATGAAAAGTAAACGCCCCTTAATTCGATTACAGAACCTTAATTTATTTATTGGAGTGTGCTTGGATAGTTGGATCTGAGGTGGTCTAGATTCTTGAATTTGGTCTTGGGGTGGTGAATGTTGACCTTTTAGTTTTTGCACTAAAGATGTGATTTTGGGGCAGATTTGTGGTTGGTTTGGATCTTGAATTCCAGTGAGGGAATTAGAATGATTTGACCACTTCCTTTAAATACAACAATTTGCTTGCTTTTAAGTTGGATCAACAGTCTCCTAAAAAAAAAGTTGGATCAACAGTCTTGGTTCTTGAATTTTTTGTGGGAGAATACAACAATTTACTTGCTTTTAAGTTGTAGTTCTTCGTATTTGTATTCCATTTGCTCAACTATTGATTGAATCGTACGACCTCGATTTATTTGTTGGAGTGTGCTTTGGATTCGAGGTTGTTTGAATCGATATGATTTTTTGTTGAAACAATATGATTTTGAGGTAAGACTTGGTGAACAAGAGCCATGGATTTTAGATTGTCTTGTTCTAGAGAATGCTGATCTCAAATTTTGAACATTTTTATTTTAATCCCAACAACAAACCAGTGTTGAATCCTTTACCTGTAATCTCATGTTTTAGCATGTCTCATTTCTCGAGAACAAATTTTCTGATCTTGGAGGCATTTTTAGATAGAAAATGAAGCTATTTACAAGCATTTTTGCTGGCCATCATTCAACCAGATACTTCAAATTTAGAGACATATTCTTGTAAATTTTGCAGGAACCTGGTGATATAGAATCTGTGTTTGAGAAGGTTGGCACCAAGGAGGTTCTCAAGAACATACTTGCGTTCCGCGAGCCTGCTCCACTTTTCTTCCCTAAAGACAAAGGATTTACCTACTCCACTGATAGAGCACCTTGGTTGACGGAGCATGATCTTGACTATTACGTTAGCAAATTTGAGAAGACTGGTTTCACCGGAGGAGTGAATTACTACCGTGCGTTTGGCTTGTGAGTTTTTCCTCATCACTTGTGATTTTTTCGAATTTTAAACTAAGTTTCATTGCCTTCATCACTTTAGCTGAAAATTGAATTAGGGATGTGCATATGATGTTGCTTTGTATGGAGTTAAATATTTTATACTTTTCAAGTTAGCGCACAAAACGTTGCTCACTCGCTACCGAGGTATCTAATGAGCTCCATTAACAAGCTCAAACGAACTTTATTGAGATGAAATCCGAGTAGCTCAGCTCATTTACAGGCTTATCCGGACGGAGATACCTAGTTCTGCAACTTTACTTTCTACTTACTTCTCTGTTGCTGATAATTTACAGAAACTGGGAACTGAACGCGCCCTGGTCCGGAGCCGGAGTAATAGTGCCATCTAAGTTCATCACCGGGGAATTTGACCTTGTCTATCATGTTCCGGGGACCAAAGATTTCATACACGGAGGCGGGTTCAAGAAATTCGTGCCATTGTTGGAGGACGTCGTCGTGCTTGAAGGTGCTGCTCACTTTGTCAATCAAGAAAGGCCAGATGAGATCAACGAACATATATATGCTTTTATCAAGCAGTTCTAAATGCCCCCACCAAAATAATTACTGGAATCAGAGGCTTGTGGTCAGTTCTTCTTCTTATCTTCCCCTAATAAATGGATAAATAAATGTGACGATGAAGTGTAACTCATGTAAAAGAGAATTCCACATGTATGTAAAATGAAAATAACTTTTGTGTTCTACTTGTTACATTTTATGGCACCAAATTCTTGATGGAAAAAACTACCAATTTAAATTCCACTAACATCTTCTAGATTGAGTCAAGTGCACCATAATTAGGAGGCAATGAGCTAAAAATAAATTAAAGTTTGGATAAGTAGAAAGTTGTTGGAGCTCGAATTTATCCAAACAAGCATGGCAACTATATCTCATTTTCAGAAGCCTTATCCAGCTGCAAATGCCACAAATTTAGTTTACTTTTATTTTTCTATCTATATAAAATAACAAAATAAAAAATCGACTTACATTTTCTTTAGAAGAATGTTCTTCCTCCCCTTCTCACGGACTAAAACGACGGTGCATTTGCAGATGAAGAACAGCAGCAGCAAGCCAAGAGAGCTCACCAGAATCGATTCGACCACGATTGCAGATCTTAAAACTGCAGCAAAAGGCAAACTTAGATATTTATCTTTCCTTTCTTTTTCTTTGTATTATTAGCATAAAACTATGATCACATCTTACTATGAGCTGCCAATGAACTCATCGGCTTGTATCGAAAGAGGTTTACTATCAACTCAGCAAAGAGAGGTGTCGACATCATCTCATCGCAGTTTGGGTAGCATCCATGGTTACCGAGATCGTTCACTGTCAATATCAACACAGCTCCATGCTCGCCTTCCTGCAGAGAGAGAGAGAGTAAATTTATGCGACGTTCCTTATTGCATTCGTAGATAATTGACATGTGGCGATATTAAGGATTTAAGATTTCAAATCAATTGTAAACCCTTAAAATTACCACGTGTCAATTAATCATTCACAAACGCAATAAGAAATGTCATACATATATATCGGCATACAAATAGTGAATGTTCAAATGAGAATTGATACGAAAAGGTCAATATATAAATTGAATAATCTATTGGTAATGCAAACTTGTCTTCGAATTTTAGGATAGATTTTTTATCAAATAAGTGAATTGTAACTATTCATATAAATAACTTATTTAGTGCAATCGATTGCGCGGGAGAGTGTCTCTTTATTGTATACTAACTTATTTGTTATTTCAATTTTGAACGAAAATAATAATTCTCGCTGTAACATAATTCCACTAAAATACGAAATAAAGAGTGGTTGTTTGGTCATGATAATCACGGGGATAATGATATATGTGCAAATATATAGGAAGGAAAATGAAATATTTACATTAGCAAAAAAAAAAATGAAGCCTTTCTTTGACTTCTACAAGAATTGAGTACCTCATCTCCACCGCCGGCAAAAAAGAAAAATGGAGAAGAAAATACAGCACAAATCCATTCCTGTCAACGGCCTGCAAATGCATGTGGCGGAGGTCGGCGAGGGACCGGTAGTCCTCTTCATCCACGGCTTCCCGGAGCTCTGGTACACGTGGCGGCACCAGATGGCATTCGTGGCGGCGCGCGGCTACCGCGCCGTGGCGCCGGATATGAGGGGCTACGGCGACACCACCGGCGCGCCGCTCGAGGACCCGTCGAAGTTCACGCTGATGCACCTGGTGGGCGACCTGATCGCGCTTCTCGACGCGGTGGCGCCGAGAGAAGATAAGGTGTTTGTTGTTGGGCATGACTGGGGCGCCTCCGTGGCTTGGCATCTGGCTATGTTCAGGCCTGATAGAGTCAGGGCTTTGGTGAATCTTGGCGTGCCCTTTACTCCCAGGAATGCTGAGATGGCTCCGGTTGAGTCGTTTCGGAAAATGTATGGTGATGATCACTATATCTGCAGGTTTCAGGTTTCAGTTTTATTTTTCTGTTTAGATTCTTGATTCTCAACTGTCTGTGTGATTTTTGGGGGGAGATTTGTGGTTGGTTTGGATCTTGAATTTCAGTGAGGAAGTTAGAATGATTTGATCACTTGCTTTAAATAGTAAGATCATCAACAGTTTACTTGGTTCTTGAATTTTTTGTGGGAGAATACAACAATTTGCTTGCTTTTAAATTGTAGTTGCTCGAATTTATATTCCATTTGCTCAACTATTGATTGAATTATACAACCTCGATTATTTGTTGGAGTGTGCTTGGATTATTGGATTCAGGTTGTTTGAATCGATATGATTTTGAGGTAAAGACTTGGTGAAGAAGAGCCATGGATTTTAGATTGTCTTGTTGTAGAGAATGCTGATCTCAAATTTTGAACATTTTTATTTTAATCCCAACGAAAAACCATTGTTGAATCCCATACCTGTAATCTCATGTTTTAGTATGTCTCATTTCTTGAGAACAAATTTTCTGATCTTGGAGGCAAACTTTAGATGGAAGATGAAGTTATTTACAAGCATTTTTGTGGCCATCATTCTGTAAATAACTGTAGGACCTAATTCAGCCAGATACTTCAAATTTAGAGACATATTCTTGTAAATTTTGCAGGAACCTGGTGATATAGAAGCTGAGTTCGAGAAGGTTGGCACCAAGGAGGTTCTCAAGAACATGCTTTCGTTCCGCGAGCCTGCTCCTTTTTTCTTCCCTAAGGGCAAAGGATTTATCTACTCCGTTGACAGAGCACCTTGGTTGACGGTGGATGATCTTGACTATTATGTTAGCAAATTCGAGAAGACTGGTTTCACTGGAGGAGTGAATTACTATCGTGCATTTGGCTTGTGAGTATTTATTTCCTCATCATTTGTGAGTTTTTTGAATTTTCAACTATGCCTTCATCACTTTAGTTGAAAATTGCATTAGGGATCTTCGTATGATGTTGCTTTGGACTTAGGAACTTTGCCTTTATCACTTTAGTTGAAAATTGCATTAGGGATCTTCATATGATGTTGCTTTGGACTTAGGGGGTTATATTGGACGGCTCGAGTATTGTCAAGCTCAAGCAGTCAAGCTTGACTCGTTTATTATTGAGTCGTCCTCGAGCTTTATTTACCATATACTAGGAAGCTCGTGAGTTTATTCGAGCATAGTCGAGTCTAGTTTATTTTTCCAAATTTAGATGTAAATTTAAATATTCATCACTATCTTTTTTCTATAAAAACATTTTACTCGGAGAAAAATATTACTAATATAAATATAAATTCATTATTCACTAACGAGGTCAAGCTCGACTCTTTATCTAATGAGCTCGAACGAACTTTCTCGAGCCGACATCTAAGCAGCTCAGCTCATTTACAGCTTCATCCGGACTGAGATACCGCATTCTACAATCGTTTACTCCTACTTACTTCTTCCTTGCTGCTAATTTACAGAAACTTGGAACTGACCGCGCCCTGGTCCGGAGCTGGAGTTATAGTGCCATCGAAGTTCATCACCGGGGAATTTGACATTACCTATCATATTCCCGGAATCAAAGAATTCATACACGGAGGCGGGTTCAAGAAATTCGTGCCATTGTTGGAGGACGTCGTTGTGCTCGAAGGTGCTGCTCATTTTGTCAATCAAGAAAGGCCAGATGAGATCAACGAACATATATATGCTTTTATCAAGCAGTTCTAAATGCTCCCATATCAAAATAATCACTGGAATCAGAGGCTTGAGGTTAGTTCTTCTTCTTATCTTCCCATAATAAATGGATGAATAATGTGACGATGAAGTGTAGCGCAGTTGGTAATCATGATGTAAAAGAGAATTCCACATGTGATGTAACATGAAAATAAATAACATTTGTGTTCTACTTGTTACATATGGAAAAAACTACCAATTTAAATTCTAGTAACATCTTCTAGATCGAGTCAAGTGCACCATAGTTAGAGGCAATGAGCTAAAATCAAATTAATGATTGGATAAGTAGAAGTTGTTGGAGCTCGAATTCAATCCTCCAAATATGCATGGCAACTATATCTCATTTTCGGAAGCCATATCCAGCTGCAAATGCCACACCATTTAGTCAATTTTCTATCTATATAAAATAATAAAATAAAAAATCGACTTACATTTTCTTTAGAAGAATGTCTAAGTTTGAATAGCTCAATCTCCTTGGTCTTCCTCCTCATCTTCTCACGGCCTAAAACGACAGCGCATTTGCAGATGAAGAACAGCAGCAGCAAGCCAAGAGAGCTCACCACAATCGATTCGACCACGATTGCAGATCCTAAAACTGCAGCAAAAGGCAAATTTAGAGATTATCTTTTCTTTTCTTTGTATTCTTAGCATAAAACTATGATCACATCTTACTATGAGCTGCCAATGAACTCATGGGCTTGTATCGAACGAGATTTACTATCGACTCAGCAAAGAGAGGCGTCGACATCATCTCATCGCAGTTTGGGTAGCATCCATGGTTACCGAGATCGTTCACTGTCAATGTCAACACAGCTCCATGCGCGCCTTCCTGCGCAGAGAGAGAGTCAATTTATGCGACGTTTCCAATTGCATTCGTAGATGATTGACTTGTGGCGATATTAAGGATTTAAGATTTCAGATCAAAATGCAATTAGAGATGTCATATATATTAGCAATAGAGGATCTTAAATGAGGTGATGGGGGCTCAACTGCAACTCTATAATAGACTCACATGATAGGATAGCTTCTGCAAGATACTGTTGCATTCCTCAATTGCACCTCTAAACCTGATTCCCTTTGCCCTCACCATGAAATGCTTTGATATCGTAACAAATGTTTGCAGAGGCTGCCATTGGTAGCTGCTCTTCATCTTCACCTCCGTCGAGGCGACGAGCTCCGCAGGGAGGCTCGTCGACAGGACTCCATCGCTCACCTCCATCGACAACACCATCAAGAAACGGGAATGGTTTCCTACACACGCCATTTTACCTCAAAATCATTACAACATTTCAAAAAACTGCTTGATTTGATTTCTTTTGTGAAGGTTCCATTACTACCAGGAAAGTTCTGAAGATCGGGATCGTGAACAAAGTCTACACCAACACATTTTTCACCAAAAATCCGCACCCCATCGCTCGTGTCATCCAAGACAACGAACGATGGGGCGTTTATCACAGGGGCGTCGTTCACGGGCTGCACGAAGATGGGAATGTCGACGTCGTTCCTTCCATTGCTGTTCTCGGAAGAAAGTGTGATCATATCATCGCCGTAGAAATCATGGTTTCTGTCACAAAAGGGAAGCAAATTAAACCAGTGTCTTTTTATTTACGAACACAAACACGAAGTAATCATATCAATATACGTACCCAAAGTATTGGATAGATTGGAGGGCTGAGTTTACTACATCAACACAACCAATCACCTTCAATTCATCAAACAATCCCACCTTTTTATGGACTGAGAGTTTGTCCCAATCAGGCCTCCAAAACTGCATTTGTGTCGGAGATAACTGAACTGTGCCAGATTTTGAACTCAGAGTGACGCTTATAGTTTCACCCAAATCAGAATATGTGACTTCAAATCCAGCAAAACCACTGCATGAGTAAAAACATAGGTATTGTGAGATTTGTGTGTCTTGTTTGTGGTTTTGATGCTAACAATTCTGATCTACCACCGCATGTATTTACCTTGTGTCACAATAGATAAAGTGTCAGATAGGTAAATAGTAAATACACCTGACTTTAAGTGTCACAATAGGATGGCATATGCGATATATGCAGTAAGTGCCGCAATAGGTACATTGTCGAACTGCACATGTTTCAGAAAGATCAATTTTGCATTTTTGCTTTTTTTGACATAAAGCATCTTACCCGAATTTTGGAGTAACGTCGTCTTCTACAGCTTGCAAGCTACTCGGGATCGAAGCAAAGCGAGGTGGCCTGCAGACGACGTGCAAATCGACAGCAGCAGAGGCAAGGTTCCCATTCGAGTCGGACATCGTGTAAGAGAAATCATCGCTCCCGTAGAAATCCTTATACGGCGTGTACCTAAAGATGCTTCCATACAATAGGAGTGAGCCATGCCTTGGCTGCAAAACCAAACAACTAATCATACAAAACAAACCATGCTTCATTTATTTAAGGAACAACTTAAAAAATCTCTTCACCTCTTACCTTAGAATATTCAACAACACTTGCATTTGCACCTTCAAAATAGTCATTTCCCATCACATCAAAATCAAGTGCCTCATCCTCCCAAATGGAAAAAGTGTCATTTTGGGCCACAGGAAAATACTCATCTGCACAATGATTTACAACTTCGTCATATATTAGAATCGGGCCCATCATCCCCTTAACGAACTCAATACGGGACAAAACTTACAGTTGTAGACGTGAACACCAAAGGGACAAGGCACAAAGCGTTGTCCGTTGTAAGAAGCACACATCTCATAGGTTCCAACATCATTTGCAAGATACTTGATAGTGTAGAGTCCATTATTGCTGTCAGCAAAATCCCATGTAGTGGAGGCAGATTTGTTGATTGAAGCTATCTCCAATTTCAAGTGTGATCCTTGTGAAACCACAGGATTCGAATAGGAATCCACGAGGCGTACAACTACCTCATTCTTCACCATCTTCGCCACCTTCTCTGCAAACCTCACCACCCCGGAGAGTGAGACGTTGACAGCCCCTGCAACACGAAGAACATGAGCACCGCCTTGTTATGAAACTGATTGCAAAGAATTTTTCAAATGAGACCTGCAGTGGCTTCCTTTCTAAATGCACGGCCACCATTCAACGCGATGTTCCCACAAAAAACGCGAATCTCATACACGCCACTCTTCTCAGGTTTGAAGCTTACATCAAACTCACTACTAGCCTTGAAATTCCAGTTATCATCATTTATCTGCCAATGATCAGAATTCTTGTAAATCTGAATCTTCTTATGAAAAAAAAGAGATCTAGAAATAGACTTACACTGTTTCTTGAATCAATCACTCCATAATTCAATCCTCCTGAGTATAAGCTGCCTGTAGAAGAGATGCATGATTTTCCAATATAATACAAGAACCAAAATAATCTGCTCAAGTCTTGAGGTATATAAACTCAAACCATTGGACTCCCTTATTCGTATTATTGGTTGTATAATCCGCGAATCAAACACGTGCACAATGTGAACTCGAAGGCATTCTAGCTGAACCGGAGAAGGATACAAGTAAGCATCCCTCAGAAAAATCGAAAACACAGCAGTTTCACCAACAACAGAGCTATTTAGACCCGATCCATTAACTACGCTGTTAACTCCATCGCAGTAACCTATATACACAGTGAAATCATATGGTGTGTTGGAGATTAGAGTGTTCTTCCCCTTATCTGATATCACGAGGGTGAAGTTCCCCGGCTCGTGCAGGGTGAAGGAGAACGACTGAGTGCCAGGTGCGACGTCTCTGAGGAGAAGATCAGCCAACGGCATGGACAGATTGGTTCCCTTCTCAAAAACTTCAAGGTCGAATTCATATGATCCGGAAACCAAGTTTCCATATTGATCATGCTGGTGTATTAGGCCTTCCATCTTCGAAAACAACTGGAAATGCTGCGTTTCCACCTTCAACCGAGCTACACAGTGGTAGATATCCAGTTTCCCTACGGAGCACGCGCAGAGCCAGGATTTTTCATTAGGGGGCTGCATACAACAGCACTGCGAGAGAATAATAAAGTAAAAGATGACTATATTTCAACTTGTTTTACTTAATTTATACTTATTTATAAACATTTTAGTAGATTAATGTTGTTTCAATGTATTTTTTAAATCTATCTTTAAACATAAACTAACATAGCAGATTTTAATAATTCAGGGGCTTCAGCCCCCCCCCCCCCCCAAGATCCGGCCATGTTATGAACTAACCTGGATTGACCATGAAGGGTAGGGGTGATTCATGCAGTGTTTGATTCTCGATTTGTACTTGGAGGAGCAGAGTTCCGGCAGTGGCTGCGGTGAACTCGAGGCAGAGGTGCTGTTGCTGATTCCATCCTTGGAGAGATGCGTTGAGCAGAGTGGCTGGGATTCCATCTGAGGTGGTTGCGGATAATGAGAAAGTGTAGTCTCTTGATCCTTCGCTGCTTGAAGACACGTCGTTGCCAAACGCATCTTTGGGAAGGATCAACACTTGAGCTCTCGTTCCAGCTGTGAACTCGTCTGCTTCGTCTCCCCACCACAGCATCCCTGCTGCCGGATACATTTTCCCTACACATTTCCCATCAATAAATGAATAACACCAAACATATCTCCCTTTTCTACTAGTTTTCACTAGCTCCATCTTGTACTAAGTTACATTTTTTGGCCAAATTCTGGTTTTGCACGCCAACTTAAAAGACGAGGTCGGATTTCTGCTCAATTTACTTATCAAAACGTCGATGTTTTCAATTGAAATCTCACAGTAATTAACTTAAATCAAACTTGTTAGCAAAATCAAATGAATTTAAAAGTTCAGTAATAAGGAGAGAGAATGAGGAGAATGCATAGAAACAAAACAGCACAGTCTTTCTCTTCATTAAGCACATTCAACGCTCAACAGCAGTTTTAGTCTTAAAAAAAATGAAGAAAAAAGAAACCTGGGTTGACTTGAAACTGCAAGGAGGAATCGAAGACGCGAAAGTGATCATCGATGATGAGCACATTGAAAACACCAACCATGATGGGGCTAAAACTGATCCACCAATCATCAATCCCGCCGTCGAGATGCAGAGAAACCCCAGTAACAAAGCTGCTGTTTCCCATCTTACCATTGACAGTGAGACTTGGCCTAAAATCAAACTCATATTTTCCACGCTCATAATTCCCAAGAACTCTCACTTTGATGGTTGCAGCGTCGCCTGCTGTGAAGGTCCCGTTGTCGTTGGGCCAACTGAATATGAACACAGGCAACTCCACTGCGCCATCTGCGTGAAATTACGGATGAGATCAGAGAAGTTTCTAGATGTTAAGTGGGATGCTGGAGATTTTTTCACAAATTAATGTACCTGAGTTTGCAGGCTGAAGGTGGAGAGAGAATGCAAGGAATGTAGTGAGAGAGAGTGGTAAAAGGATTTGGGACGCCATTGTTGAGATTATTTGGTTTCTGGTATGAAATGTATGAATATGATGTGAAGCGAGAGTTTTGAGAAGTTATGAAACGAGAGTTTTGAGAAGTTACTTTTTTGCGCCAAAACTTTAATTTCATTTTTAAAAACGTGTTGCCTAAAAGAATGGATTATGATGAGTTGAGGCAGTTGACCGCATTTTCCTCTCATTCTACTTTCTTTAGTATTTGTTTTTTGTTGCAATTCTTTTAAGTTATTTTTCGATTTCTTTACACTTGAAGAATTTTTATTTTTTTCAAAAAATTGTGCACTTTCTTTAATTAAAAATGTATCCAATATAAATATCAAACTAAAAAAAGAGTTTTACTTTGATATAGTATTATAAGTACTAAAAAAAGTTTAAAATAGGAATTTTATTCAAATGATAGTTTCAAAGTTGTTTTATTTTCTCTCTCTCATCTCTCACATTTTATACTACAAGCTTTTTTTTTAAGGAAGTTAGCTTTTTCAATTTTATTTTCTTTTTATTATTTGTGTTAAAATATTTTGTGAAATCATGGAAACATAATTGTCTAAATTATGTAAATTTTACTATAATGGAATATGGCAAGTATTTGTATTATCATTTTATTTATTTGTTGTTATTTTCATGAGGTATTTATAGTTTCTTGTGTAATATAGTAGTGTTTTTTTGGTTTTTGTGGAGAGATACAAATTATAGTGTATTAACTTTATAAGTTCAATACAAGATTTTTATATTCTCAATAAATATAGTTCTCATATTATATATATATATATATATATATATATATATAGGGTAGGGTTAATATAAAAACCCCTCTTAAGATGAAAACTAGGAACCAATTTAAAGCCATTGATTTAAATAAAATAGAGGGCTGAGATTAAACTACAGATGCACAATTTCGATTGCATAGATGCACAGTTTCAATTGCATAGATGCACAATTTCGATTTGCTTGAGTATTTTGCATTGTTGGTTTCAATTGCATAAATTGCATATTTTTTAAGTGCACAGTAAAATATAATAGATGCACAGTTTCTTTTGTTGACTAAATCCTAACAATTAGATCTAATATTTAAAAGGTCAAGATTAGGTTCCTAGTTCTCATTTTAACAGAGGTTTTTATTAGAACCTCTTCCTATATATATATATATATATATATATATATATATATATATAGGGTTAGTATCTATAGAGAAGGCCCTTAGATTAGAGAATAAAGAAGAAATCTTAACCATTGATCTAGTGAATATCAACGGCCCGGATCATCAAATTATTTCGGCTGATTAAGATTATAACACGCTGAGGGGCAAATTTGGAAACACAAATTTACTGAATTACTGCTCAATTAACGCAGCGGTAATTTAGGGATTTAGTACCCATCATTTCACACCACGTCTGAAACCCTAGCCATACCAAACCAACGCCTCCCTCCAACCACAGCACAACGGTGATTTTGCTCCAGAAGCTTGGACTGCCGATTGATTCATGTGATTTCCGACGACGAACCGTCAAAAGAAGGTAACTTTATACATTTCGTTGGGGCCTCGAAACTTTGAAAACGATGAAGCATTCTTTAAGAATAATGGCAGATTCATGGATTTAAACTTTGAATTTTTGTTTGTTTAGTGAATAATGGTGTAGATTTCACACGTGAAGAATATTGGCAGATTTGTGGATTTAAACTCCAAAACTCCAGCGAGCTCTCTTCGTCGCCTCGCTTCACACGGCGGCCGGATGCCAGGCCGTGTGCCACTGACCTCTACCTAACCTCCCTCTTCCTCTGTTTGTGACGATCGGGAGCCGCCGATCTCGCGCTTTCTCTTCCCCTCTCAACCGGCAGCCGTAAGTATTGAATCATGCCGACTATTAATCATGCCGACTATTTGAAAAATTTGAGAAAAAATGCTAAATATGTTTCAGACTGGAAAATGCGGACTATTTGAGAAATTTGAATCATTTTTGGATGATTATTGAGTTTATAGTTTAGTTTTAAATGTAGGTACATGCGTCTTGTGCATATACAGATTTTATACTAAGTTATTCAGTATACGTTTCAGGTTATTCAGAAATAGTTGTAGTTATTCAGAATATTTGTAAAGTTTATTTAGTATGTATCGCGTTGTTGTTCAGAATGTTTATTGTGTTATTCGTAAGCTATTTTTACTAATTGGGTATATGGTAATTATTATGTGATCAGTGTATTTGTTAAGTTATTCAGTAAGTAGAAGTTTTTATTTAGAATATTTGTTAGTTTGTTCAGGAAACGTATTATTGTGTTCAGTATATATTTGATGTTATTCAGAAACTATCTTATAAACTAATTAAGTGCATATTGAAATGGAATTCGTTGAATTTAATTATTTATTCATTACAGGTATAAGGCATGTGTGTAAATGTTATGGTACAAGGTAAACACTGGAAGGGGCGATGGTAACGAGGCATTTGGAGACATTCATGGGGCGATGGTAACGAGGCATTTTATACTAAGTTATTCAGTATACGTTTCAGGTTATTCAGAAATAGTTGTAGTTATTCAGAATATTTGTAAAGTTTATTTAGTATGTATCGCGTTGTTGTTCAGAATGTTTATTGTGTTATTCGTAAGCTATTTTTACTAATTGGGTATATGGTAATTATTATGTGATCAGTGTATTTGTTAAGTTATTCAGTAAGTAGACGTTTTTATTTAGAATATTTGTTAGTTTGTTCAGGAAACGTATTATTGTGTTCAGTATATATTTGATGTTATTCAGAAACTATCTTATAAACTAATTAAGTGCATATTGAAATGGAATTCGTTGAATTTAATTATTTATTCATTACAGGTAGAAGGCATGTGTGTAAATGTTATGGTATAAGGTAAACACTGGAAGGGGCGATGGTAACGAGGCATTTGGAGACATTCATAGGGGATGGTGCGCAAGGCTGGAAATGTAACATATCTAGTAAACGACTGCAACAATTCTCAAGGATGCACATAAGGTATTGTGCATCCATTTTGACGTGGGAGGGAAATGAAATGAAGGACGTTGTCGACAAAGCTTCAGATACTTTTAGAGATATGTGCAAGGATCCAGGATTCAATGTAAATTTGATGCTACTTGAGTGAAAGTTGGGCACATATGACTAAACACAATTTTTTTTTTTTTTAAGAAAACATATTATGATGATTTTTGGTTGGATGTTTGTCATTTGAAACATATGTTTTGTGACAATATATTTTAATTTGTTTGAGGTGAATTTGTTTGGGATATGAATTTTTAGGGTTGTGATTAGCAAGTAAAATATATAGTATAGAATATTAAACAAAATAATGAACTGGTCGGTTGGTTTGATTAATCATAGAATTTTGTGATTATAATACAAACAAAACTGAAAAATTTAACAGAACTTCCGAACAACAAACTTATTTACTGAACGATATACCAATTGTGGAGAATAACTCACATAATATATTGAATAACGCATATAATATATTGAATAACTCAAATATTATATTGAATAAATATTGTGATGGTTGACGATATTAATGATTTTTTAGATTAATTACAATGCTCAAATGTAATAAAGGACAAGAAAATTTAATATACAAAATGGACTGAGAAAAGGCAACGAAAAGAAAAATAGGAAAGATATGATGATTTTAAATCTTATCAAATCTTACCAAATATGCTATCAACTGCGTGTGAAATAATAAACTAAAATTATGGGATGCACCATATCTTACCATAAAAATTATAGATATTTTCGGTTACAATTTAGTGTATAATGACAACCTTAGCCTTTTCGAATTTATTAAAGTGTATAATTCCGAAAATTGCAGATCCGTTAGATTGCTTCAAATCAACGCCTATGATATCTTCTCTCTTTTCTCAAATATTTAGCTTCTCTATTGATCCCTTCTATATATATATATATATATATATATATATATATATATATATGCGTGTGTGTGTCATTTAAACAATTTTCATAAAATATTTAAATCCTCCAACATATTATAAGATTTTTCATAAAAAAAATTAAGTGCACTTTTATTTCAAATTTATCAACCTTGATAAAAAATTTAGTCTAGATATTTCTTAATCTGCATTTTTTAATTCCAAGTTCTTTTCTCATTCTTGGAGAAAAATGAACATAAACAAATTATATTGATGATATGTTGATTTTTTTGTTGAAATGGCTAACATTTAGAAATTGTTTTGCTTTGACATATTTTTCATTCTTTACAATAATTTAATCCTTCTTTTGCTGAGAGGTAACCGAAAATTTTGAATGTTTTCCTACTTATATTTTGACAATTAGTTTAGTGTGATTTCACTCCCTCTTCTACCCTTAAAAACTGCAGTATTTACGAGAGATTTAATTCATCTTAGATTTTTGATGTCGTATCATGTTCACGTTTTGCCTCTACAGATGTTCGGTTTGATCTTCGTAAAATTGGGGATTTCATGGAAGTGTAATGTTTCGAGTTTTAGGGTTTTTTTTTTTTTTTTTTTTTTGAGAAAAGTTTTAGGGTGATTTGGTTGACGGCTTATTTAAGAGATTTTGAATCTTGTCGCACCGAACTTGTTTAGTGACTTTTCGGCGGTGTATTGTAGTAGTACTCCCTCCGTCCAATAAGAGTGTATCACATTTTTTATTTTCGTCCGTCCCATAAGAGTATATCACTTTCATTTGGAATATGACCTCACTTTCTCATTTTAACCACAACCACTCATTTCTACATAACCTCATAATCAATTCAACCACAACCACTCATTTTCACCCAATACTTTATCTACCAATTTTTTTCTTAAAACCTGTACCATCCTTTATGTGATACACTCTTATGAGACGGAATGAGTATTATTTTATTGAGTGTGATCATAAATAAAAGTAGAAAAATCATTTCTGATGGGAATCTGGAAATTTATACTCCATGTGTCTTATTAGTAATGTATCAATTACTATATCAAAACGTCTTATTAATAATGTCTCATAAATTTTTAATAAAATACTAACTATTTAAAATATTATTAATAGCAAGCTCAACCCACCAACTCACAAAAATTACTATTAGTAATATTTCATACAATTTTTAATAAAAAATGAACTATTTGAAATGTTGTTAATAATGAGTCCAACCCACCAAATCACTTAAAATTACTATTAGTATTTTCTCATACATTTTTAGTAAAAAATTAATTATTTAAAATATTATTAATAATGAGTTTAACTCACCAACTCACTTA
The DNA here is from genome assembly GCF_028751815.1 of Salvia miltiorrhiza. NCBI lineage: Eukaryota > Viridiplantae > Streptophyta > Magnoliopsida > Lamiales > Lamiaceae > Salvia > Salvia miltiorrhiza. Next base: position 3,929,844 of record NC_080393.1, read on the forward strand.
AAATTACTATTAGTAATGTCTCATATATTTTTTAATAAAAAATTAAATATTTAAAATATTATTAATAGTGAGCCCAATTCACTAACTCACCTAAAATTATTAATGGGACAGAGAGAGTGGTATAACATCCGTGGATCATGTATTCCTAATAACGAGTACATAGTTCAGCTTGGTCCAATTCAATTCTCTTTTTCCCTGCAGTTTGTATAAAAGAGTCTGGCTAATTCAAAATCTATTAATATACTACACTTTCCGTTCCAACTAACTTGATCAATATTCCTTTTTAGACCGTCCCAACTAAATTGATCAATTTCTTTATATGAAATGACATTTTTACTTTATTCACTTCATTCAATTTATTATCAAAAACACTTTAAACACTAAATATTAACTTATTAAATCTCGTGCCGAAAAGAAATTAATCAACTTAAGTGCGACATAGGGAGTAATAAATTTTGGTCCAAATAAAAATCTCAATTAACATAAAAGCTACAAATTGCATGCACTTAACATATAAAGTATTTACATTTTTGTGATCTTGGATTTGAATATGAAGCACAATTACAATGTAATAACATGACCAAGAAATTGCAGTTATTTATACATTAAATGCATTTTTATAAGTTTAAGTGCAAAATTTATACTCCCTCCATCTCACAAAAATATGAACAAAGAGAAATGCACGGGTTTTAAGAAATGTTAGTTGAGAGTTAAAGTAAGTGGAAAATAGGTCCCACTTTAAAAGGTGTTGTGAGAGTAATGAAATAATTAAGGAAAAGTAGTGGTGGGCCATGATGTACTAAAATGGAAAGGTTCATGTTTTTGTGAGACACCCCAAAATGGAAAAACGTTCATATTTTTGTGAGACGGAGGGAGTAGTTCTTTATGTTAAATGAGTGAATTCTCCTATGCGGACGTCCACACAATGCGAACAACTCACATACTACACTTGTAAGAGTCCTATTATACACTTTAATAGGACGATTACAAGTATTATATTATGATATATGAGTTATGATATATGAGTGAGTTCGCACCATACCGATCTCCGCACAAGAGAATTTGTGATCACTGAAAACTGACCATATATATATATGAATCCTTGTAAATCTATAATTCCTTAAAATCATTGAATTCGTGACTTCCACGTAGCTCAAAGCAGTCGAGGACAAGGGAAAACACCGATCTACGTTACAGTTTCTGCTTCCAACATAATTCTATGGGTAAACAATTTATTGCAGTAAAGAGAGAGAGACCTATTTTTGTTTTACCTCAAGGAATTCAAGAACTTGTAGCTTATACACCACTTTCTTCTTGTTGTATCAGTGTTAGGAAGAATCGGAATGCACCTTCCGGTCGCGGTGTTTGGTATTCAGGCGGCATCCTCGGACATCCCGATGCAGACGGAGACGAGCAATCACCTCGTGTGAAGCATCAGGAGCTCTGGCTTCTCAATGAACTGCTTCCACTCGTTGCAGAACTTTGCAACAGTTGCACCATCAAGAACTCTATGATCAGAGCCTATGTTTATCTGAGGAAGAGACGCAGCAGATTAGAATTTTACGTGTTGACGCAAGATCACTTGCCTAATCTGGTACAAATACCGTGTAAGACGTTCTGACGGGTCATGGCTTAGATCCAAACATTATAAAACACGAGTAATATTTAACCACGGATCTTGACTTGTCAAACACTATGAGTTGTGAGTTAAAAATTGTTTGTTAAAGAATTTGTACTCTTACTATTCAGGTAAAACAAAGGGTGAGTAAGGAAAATTGACTGGATTTCTCAAGGGGGTGTACCGTCATAATCGAGGCGGGATATAGGTTCCCGTCTTCATCAAACTGTGGAACTTTCTGGATTCTTCCAATGGCGATAATGGAAACTTCGGGTACATTGATGAGAGGGGAACCGAATTTGCCTCCAATTGCACCGATATTGCTCAAAGTGATCGTTCCACGTGATATGTCATCGGAACTGAGCTTGTTAGCCAGAGCCAACTCTTGCAGTCGCGCCAGCTCCTTTGTTATCTGGTCGAGAACAAAGGATTCGAATACAGTGGCAAGACATCCGACGTCAGAGAAAATCAAAGACTAAAATATAGATAAGAAGCAATAGCAAATCATGAAGAGGGAAGAGAGCTCAACCCTCGAAACAATGGAAAAGGTTACCTCGAAGATGGAAAGAGATTGAACTTTCTTAATGTTAGGCACTACGAGACCGTGTGGAGTAGCCATCGCGATTCCAATGTTGTGGGACCCTTTTGACATAAGGAAAAGGAGTTACAATAGCTTAAGAACTCGATTCGTTTACCCAAATCTATAATCAAACGACATTATCCATAAGACAGAGTAGTTTTTGTGCTTAACGACACCAAACAACCTGCTGAAATAGCCCGTGTTTCGAGTGGACGTACCTTTGAGAGTTACTTCTTGCAATTCCTCGCTAAAGCAGCTATTTAGCATGGGATATTTGCACAATGCCATCGAAAGAGACTTTATCAACACGGGAAGGAAAGTGTACTTAACGCCTGCATCAGAACTCTCTTTTTGGAAGGATGCTTTGAGCTCAACAAGAGCATTGCAGTTTATTTCATCAACATAATGAAAATGTGGAATTTTTGCAGCTAATGTCATCGCTTTCACCATAGCACGCTGGAATCCCCTGCAACAGGAAAATACTCGAATTTCTAAGCAGACCTAATGCTTAAATAGCCATAAAATTTTCAACTTTTTACTTATTGACATAATTTAGTGATGTCCAAACATAAACATCATCATGAAAACATGGCAGGAATTTCAACTTTCGCTGAAGCCATCAACTGAAAATCGAGTCCTTCCAATGTAGTAAGAAACTATGCATTTTCCAAGTTTTTCCCTATGTCTAGGATCCAGCCAACAACATACATCGACATCGAGATAAGAAGAAGACTTGACAAACCAAAAATAAAAACTTAAGAATTAGAACTACTAACTTTATGCTTCAATATTCATTATCATGAATATACTATGCAAGCAAATAGGATATCAATGGATATGTTCTCGATTCACCTAGTCAAATGCCACAAAACTCACAACATTAACTGAATATGTGCTATACCTCAGAGGGATCGTCCGATCTTCATACTCCCAGCCATATGTTGAAGAAATACTCGGGAAGATCTGATCTCCTTCAAGATTCTGATCAGCAGATGAAGAATAGATGGAAGCTGCGGTCTCCTTCATAACACCTCCACGCGCAGCATAATTGAGGATATCCTCTTTCAACACTCTTCCATCTTCCCCGGTTCCACGAACATTTTCAATATTTACACCATATTGTTTTGCAAGATTACGAACAGCAGGCGTAGACCTCACACCGCCAATCTTTGGTTTACTGAGCCCCGAATCAACATCTTCTAGTTTACTTGTATCGGAAACTTGTGCCTTGATAACTTCTGATATCTCAGAAGGTTGATTGAAGAATGTATCTTCATCAACAACCATCTTCAACAGAGTCTCACCGACCTACAAAAAATGTTCGAAAACGAATGCAACTTGGTAAGGCACAACGAAAACATGCTTTTAGTATCCTTCCCGAGGCATATTTTCAGAACAAAGATTGGTCGTATGACATCAACACATTAAACTACCGGCCACATCTTGATCGTTTTTTAATCACATTCAGCAAGCCTGCAACTACGAGCCTGTCAATGAAAACCATGAATTTCAACAAGGAAACTTTCAAACCAAGTTCTATTGTTACCTTTACAATATTGCCGGGGACATGAAGAACCTTAGAAACTCTTCCTTTGTAACGACTAGTTATTTCTATGGTTGCTTTGTCACTTTGAACCTCACAAAGTGGTTGGAATTCTTCGATTTGGTCGCCCTGCCAGAGATTCATTTTCTTTATATAACAACCAACTATCACAAACATGCAGATGCAATTGAATAATAAGAAAAGAAAACTCACAAAATATTGAAAATATCCACTAATAAAACTGAACCCTACACAAAATGCAAGCAAAATCGTCCACTCACCTCCTGAACGAACCATTGAAGGAGCTCGCATTCTGCAATTCCTTCACCAGTCTGCGCCAAAGGCACGTCTACCTCTCCATTGAAAGGGACATCCGCCATAGATTGAGTTGTAAATCTACACCTTCTACCCCCAATCAGAATGCTCCACTGCAAACAATCAGGAATAAACATAGAAATGAATTCATAGTTCAAACAACCACAAAACTTATCAACAAAATTCAGTAGAATCTCAATCTCCAAGCAGAAACATAAGCCAAAATTTTCCGGGATTCATCATATTTGAGCAGAAATGAGTCAAATCAAAGGAGGAATCTAAAGAGGAGCAAAAATGAGAACTAAAAAAAGCAAGCAAGAATCTTCACACATCTTGATCAATCGCCACATGCAATATTCTTTCTACTTAAGCATCCCCAATCCACACACTGACACACACACTTTGCTACACAGAGGGAAAATAATTCACAAACTTGCAAACACATTCTAGCACTCAATCATTTGGTGCTAATGCCTCATGCACAAAATCAGAAGCTTGTATTTTCCTTCCTCGATCAAGCAACAGCATATAGCAATTCAGTAATTATTATTTTTAGTTAGTTTTGTGATAGAAATTCAATAATTTCAATTGATAAAAGCTAATATTTTTATCTAATTGAAACTGAACCAGCAAACTTACAGAGCTTTCTTGGCAACGATTCTTCGAGGAAAACAACGTTCTGGGCTTCAAAAATATGTCATCTTGAGCTCGGGAGACAGAACCCTGCTCCGAATTAGCTCTTCGAGCGGCGGCGCTGGAGGCCTTCGACGGCGGAGAGGCGGCGGAGGAAACAAAACGCCACAACTGGCTGAAACTCCGCGGGTTTTTCTGATAAAATTTTCGAGAAATCATATTATTTAGTTCGAGTAAGTGTGTGAATTGGTTCTAGCAAATAAAAAGTATGTGAATTGCTGGATGAGTTGTCTGATTTGCTTGATGAATTTTTGGAAAGTTTGCAAACAATTTTGCAACTGATTAATTATACAATTCCATAAGTTTTCTTCTCTTTCTCTCTCTCTCTCTCTTTGTTTTTGTTTTAATTCAACCGGTCGAGTTTACAGGTGGCGAATTTAACGAGCAATTTAGTTCCGTCCGTCAATTTGATTTCTGATTGTACAAAAAAAAGAATTTTTTTTTGATAATACATGAAATCACATCTCAAAATAAAAGTTGCTCTCAAAAAAAATCTCAAAATAATAATAATAATAATAATAATAATAATAATAATAATAATAATAATAATAATAATAATAAAGGGAGTTTATTTAGAGCTTAATGCACCCAATGCATTGAAGTCAGTCACGTAAGGTAATAACTGCATTCCACTGACCAAAATAAAATAAAATAAAATAAAGAAAACCATAAACATTTACCAATTTATGGGGGCAGCGGTACTAAAATAAAAAGTGACAGGTGAGATTTGAATTTCGTAATTTCAGTCCTATATTTATTCATTCCATCCTTTTAAAAAAAAATACAATTACAATAAATATTTAAATATAATTAAATATATATCACATAAAAGTGAAAAAAAACAATCAACGGAAGTGATCATTACTTTACCTTTTTTATTGAATTATAATTTAAAATTGTAAGGATTTGTGCTTCCTCGGAGCTGTGTCAGCAGGCTTATCTCATCTTCATTTTGGGAATTTGCTTGGTGAGCTAAATGGATAGAATTGATTGAACTTCATGAAGCTTGACATCAATCATTTTAAAAATGATTTATCTATTAAAAGAACTTATCAATCTAATTCTACAACTGAAGTTCTAACACAAACGAGCAATAGAGACTATATAGTATATTTTGTGGACATTCTATTTAATTCGATTTATAAGTGAAACTTTTTTCTTTTGTACGAGGATTAAAAAATATGTATTTTGTGTGTAGGTGAAAAAGTGAAAAAGTGTTTAAAGAGTCAAACTTTTTTTTTTGATGAAATTACATTATAAATAATACAAACCACACACACACCCCACCTAGTGGTTATTGTGGCCGAGAGTAATCGAACCTATGACCTCTTGGATAACAGGCAACCACCCCAACTACTAGGCATCTCAAGGGGACAAAGAGTCAAACTTTTATCCAAAATGAAAAGAGACTCATTTATGGTGGGACACCCAAAATAAAAATAGCATTACTTATAGTGGGACGGGGTAGTACTAGAGAAATTTAAATTTAAATTCACATAATTGCAGTCACAAAATAGTTCTCTTCAAATAAATTTATCGTTTATAGTGTAAATTAAAGTTATGGGCTATTGATAGCTGGTGAAGTTAATTATGACTTTAAAAGGGTTGTACTTATAGGAGCCACCCTAAAATTCGAAGGGTTGACTGTATTAGGGTGATTAAAATTCACCTAAATCAACATTTTACAATTTTTTAAGGTGTAGCTTATGAATTTAAATGGATTGTACTTATAGGTGTATTTTTTGTTTTATTTTTTTTAGGGTCTACTTATAGGAGTATTTGTTTTCCAAAAAAAAAATGTAATGGTTTAATGGGCTTAGTGAGCTGAGAAGGCCAAGGCCCATATATGTTTTAGAGATGTGCTTATTAAAGAGTTATGGGGCCCAATAAAATGAAATGAAAAAAAGTTCGAACTTAATAAGTCCAGTTGTTTAAGTGGTGGTTTTCGTAATAACAATAAATACCTGTCACTTATTCTCAAAAAAAAAAAACTAACTAACTATCACTTCAATAAATAAAAATAAATTCCGAAATTTGGACTACGTTTCTGAAGTTAATAGAATCTTAGATTCAACTCTGTGAATTTAATGTTAATGCAATCATATGGTGAAGATGAAAAATAATAATCTTAAAAATAAATAATTTCTCAAGCTTCCAACTATATGTCTAAAAGTAAAGGTTAGAGGATATATTGTAATTATTATTATTATTTTTTTTAGAGTAAGACGAGAAACTATATTAATGATAATCCCGATGAATCAAGTCGAGAAGCCAACTCGGGAAAGCTGACTTCCATATCCTTACATCGGCACAAGAAATAGCGAAATTCGCTAAAGAATGGGCTACACAATTAGCCTCTCTACGAACATGGCGGAAGTCCACCACACAAGCCTCACGAGCAAAAGCAAAAGTCTCGCTCAAATCATCGCATAAAGAATCGGCACTAACTTTCTCATCATGTACGACGTGAACCGCAAGGAGAGAGTCGGAGAAGACAATAACAGGACCAAGATCATTACCAAGGCAATGTCCAATACCAATCACCATTGCTTGAAGCTCTCCCATAAGAGCAGAAGTGGTGTTTCCTATCTGCTGCGCAACAGCCAATATAGGCTCACCTTTCCAGTTGTTGTAATTATTAATCTTAATAGTTTTGTTGTTAAAATTTTGTCTACATCTATCTAGACTGAAGGTTCGGCAAGAACCTTGCCCATTTATTATTATCAAATTTTCACATATTTGTTTGTAATATCATTATTGCACATGTAGTTAGGTTTTCCTTTGCCTAACTTTTTCAAAAACAAAATAAATAGAGATAAGTTCCTGCCTAACCCTCAATAAGTGCGTGGCTTTTGATCTAAAAAAAGTAGTAAAACTTATTTTTGCCCCAAAAGAAGATACGCATGCTTATTATACAATTGGCATTATGAGGTGACATTTGATATGTGCAAGTATTTAAGGAAATTATTAACTTAATAGCTGCTCACTTTTCATTGATTAATTAATGATACGATAATTTTCTAAAACAACATCATAATCAGATTCGCTATTAGCTATAAAGCATATTAAGCTAATCTTAAATACATACTTAATTTGACATAATTTACTTAAACTAGAATAGTTCGACCTTGGCACATTTGGCAACATATCCAGTTCAAGATGCATGTGAAAATATTATTTTGGTGGGCAACATTAATTAATTGTGATCTAATTAAAATTTTCCCTATCCCAATTTACTAATTATTTATTTGAATTTTAGCTTTTGAAATCTTTTTTTACTTTATTTTGTATCACTAACTACCGACAAATATAATAGTAACTAAAAATAATCATAATTTGGTCCAAAACGAAGGGGAAAAGGCATTAATTTCATGAAGAAATCTTTAAAATATTGATTGATGATCACTTAACAAGAATTGAATTATTAAGGCAAGAGAGAAGGTGGTCCAAACACTTAATTAATTCTCATCTAAAAATGAAGTCACATGGTTGAGGTCGCTGAAATTGTTGATCATATCATGCCCTATTTCTTGGAGTTGACTGGTTACTAACATCACATGATTGTGACCCCACTTTATCCTTCCTCAAATTATTATTAAAAATTTCTCAAAATTTCTAAAAGAAAAAACAATAAAATCATTCATGACTTAAGCAATTCCTATATTTGAAAAACCTTTTAGCCACTTTTTGGTATGAAATCGCAATTAAATTGAACTCTAATACAAAATAGAAAACCTAGTGTTTCCCCTAAAATCAACTCCTGTTACAATGGAATGGTGAAAATTAGGACAATGTCGTATCAACTTACAAATCATGTTACATGATAATGCCCCCCCCCCCCCCCCCCGGCGGGCACCCACCCCACCCCTCACCCAATCACATGATAATTTCGCATCATATATAAGTTTTTGTGTTTGAACCCTTTGAAGAACTAGTTGAGCATGTTGAGTCCTATTTGGTAAGCTTTATTTATCTTACACGGTCCATATATATCAATAGGGCACATCCATGCATCACATGACATACCAACCACATCAAGAAAATGATGAATTATATATTTACTTCAAAACAGATATTATGGTGAACAAGGGAAAAATAAACATGTAGTAATAATTTAGGAAGCATACAGTATTCGTGATTGATAGTACTACTATACAAGATTGAGTATTTTTATCTTTATCGCAACGATTTCTACAATCTGAACCCTTACTGAAATTGTAGAAACAATCAATATAGATTTACCATACCTCAAAGTTTCTAATTCATCTTAGCAAATAATATATAGATTAGTCTATAATACTAGACACTCCCTTATTGTCACAAGCCCTAGAACTTATAATGAGCTTAGGTAAGTGTCCTAGAAATTTTTTGAATCCATCAAGTTCATTATAATTTAATTATGTTGGTTTCTTTGCTTGCTACCATTCCATCAATAACTAATAGAATATTAACACGTGTACACCCTATGAAGTACGAAGACGTACATATAAAGTATGAGAGAGAGAGAGAGAGAGAGAGAGAGAGAGAGAGAGAGAGAGAGAATTGAAACACGTTAGGATTACCTAAATTTGATATGCATGTGCATGCAAGGAAGGGTACGTATGGTGGCATCCCATCAATAGCCTTTTAGCAGAAGATATGATGATCACATTGAAATTCCATTTTTATGATCCTCGTAAAAAATGCCAAAAAAAAATGTATTGAGGTTACTTAATTAGAATTTAGAAATAATCTAGGGGGTATCGAGAAAAAAAAAATGCGAGTATATTTCTAGTACTCGACGTGAGGAAATGGACTTGTCACTTGCGTAATCTGCCATGTATCGGTGGGTTTTAGAGTATATATTCTTGAATCTCAATTAATTATTAATGCTTCAACCTAGCTAACTATGCTAGTTTTTTTAACCAAAAGTTCGGCAAATTGGTGGCAATCTTGACTTCTTGAGGGGCATGTAGGGATGAGCTAAATTGTTCGAGACTTATATAGGTTTGGGTTATATATAATCAATCAATATTGATGTCGAAACTTGAATAACGTAATTTCGAAGTATGATGTTTTGAATCTAAATTCTTAATGCATATATAGAGTTGTTGCATATGAAAGAGAACTTATCAAGTTGTACTCCATCCCCCTCAATCTCTATTCATCTTCTTATATCTAGTCTTTCCCGTATTTATGTAGAGGCGCGCTTAATTAGTACTCCCTCCGTCCACGAAATGAGTACCCATATTTTCTTTTTCGTCCGTCCACGAAATGAGTACCCATTTCCCTTTTTGGCAAGTGTACCCCACACAACCCTTTAATTAATACTCTAAAAAAGTGGGACCCTTAAACTATTCACACTACACTCCATACATTTCTTAAAACCCGTGCCGTCCACAAATGGGTACTCATTTTGTGGACGGAGGGAGTAATAATATTCAATATACAATTATGGGGCGTTTAATTTGGAGGATTAATCTTGATAAATAAAAATAATAAGGTCAATTCCTTGTTTACTCTGATGGATTGAAACTTTGGGATATTCCAAGGCTCTTGATTATTTCTATCATGTGAGCCAACTTTGCTTGATTCATATCTCATTGAAGGGGTGGGATTGGAGTAATTCTACTGTTGAGGATACAAATACACAATCATGCATCTGATCAATCATGTAAAGTAAGCGCCCCCTTAAAATATAATAAAGCTTGTTTGAGACTGACTCAAGGGTCAAGGACTCAAGATCCACACGAAGGTAATAATTTCTGGATCTAAACTCATATATATCTGATGATATATTTGTAATTTTATTATACTAGCAGAAAGAACGTGTAATTAATGTTATTTTATTTGATAATCTATTATTTAGAAAATCTATTAATTCATTACTTTTATTAGATAATTTATTGAATGGATATATTTATCTATAAGCTTTATCAATAGCTATAGATGTATATCACATAGATTAAGTGCAATATCTAACGAATTAATATATTCTTATAAATATATAATATGTAAAATAACCTTAAAATAAAATATGTAATATGGGTAAAATTGACAATCCACAAGTTGTGTCTTAGGATGCCTTAGGCTCTTTTTCTATTATTATAAATTCGAAGCCAAATATGAGTAAGATAAGACTCCCCCTAAAAGAGAAGGTTCGGTTTTGTGTGATGGTTGGAGCTAGAAGTTTTTTAGTAGTACTAAAATTGCACGCTCTACCACTAGGTCATTTTACGTCAGAATCCACGAGCTACTAGTACTACTACATATATAGTATTTCCCAACATCCCCAAACGACAATGTGCACCCCATAAAGAAGCACCACCAACAACGCCGGACAAATAAAAGAAAAGTAAAAATCAAGTGCTAGACAATAGACAATTCTTGATTTTTTTTTATGGTTGACTCAATGGATTTGTCTTTGGGAATCATCTTGTGTTTGATTTCTTGACATTCATGATGAAATGAGACCAAATAATGTGGATAATCTAGCCATAGCAGATTCCCTCCACCAAGCCATGGAGCTGCCTCCTAAATCATGGTCAAGATTATAGTGGTAATAAGAGCATTCTTCACTATCCCACAACACAACACAACACAGGGAGTGCTATTTATCTTGTTTGCGATGTTAACAACCATGGCCCTACAAGGGAGTATTATGGCACTATAACGTTACGTTTGGATCGAATTAACGTTCTGATGTTTTGTGTGAGATGGCCTGACGAGTTAAGATCATCGAACAATTCATGACTTAGATATCCTAACACTATAAAACAGTAAATAAATTATTACAAATATGTTATTGGATATGTTCTTATACGTGCTTTTGTGAAATTTGAGATACATCGCTGTCATTTTGAAGGATTTTTAAGTGATTTGGGACATCAAGATAAGTATTCATCAGTGCATTGAGCAGAGTGGACGTGGGGCAAAGGCTTGTTAATTGTTAGATAGTGAGTTGGATTTCAGTAACTTAAGCTTTGAGGGAGTAACTATTAATTAACATCATCAATATAGAAGTGACATTTATAAATTAAACAACAAATTTTCCACAACCTAAATGGCGAGGAGTGAAAATAAAGTAAAGAACAATGGCCACAAGGAGAAGAATATCTCATTGACTCACCAAAAGGCTCAAGATGAGATGAGATCTTCTACTGTAGGTGCCAGTGACAGTGTTTCGTCTCCGATTCTGAAATCATTACTCACATATATCTACAAGTAATTTTATAGAAAATTTCCAAATACATGCAATATTTATTAATAATCTAACATAATTTTTTAATTTTTTTTTTGAAAAGATCTAACATAAAATTTTGAAATTATAGAATAGCATAGAACTTGTTAATTTGGTTCACCATTCCATTATTTTCTTTTGGGTTAATTGCCCATAAAATACTGAACTTTCTTTCAATCACAAACTTTGAAATATAGCTTGAAAATTACTAAACTTTAGATTTTATCTGATTTTGCTACTAATCCAAATTCCGGCTAAATACCAAGCTAATATGACGTGCAAATATTTGGCGTGACGTATCTATTGTTAATTTCTTATTAATAAAAAAAAAGAACACAAAGCAAATAACCCAAATTGTCAATAACTTAATATATCAAATCAAATAATAGTATTTTTTAAAAAAAATTCTCAAGTTTAAATCAATTTTTTCTAGTTCACTATTACACATCTAGTTCACTATTACACAACTGATTACTCCAATATATAAAATAGAACTCATTCAAATAGTATAAATATATATAGTTTATAAAAAAAATTAATCTTTAGATAATGAAAATTTAATAAACTTTATTACTTAGCTAAATAAATTTTTTATATATTAAGTTATTGATAATTAAAATGTTCTTTGGTTGACGCACCTAAATTCGAAGAATTCCCTTACTATTATCGAATTTATTCAGCTAATTAATTCAACTAAAAAAATACTATTATTTGATTCAATATATTAAATTATTGACAATTTGAGTTATTTGCTTTGTGTTCTTTTTTTATTGATAAGAAATTAAATAAAAAAAATATTATTTTGTCAACTAATTGTCACGCAATAATAAATACGTCATGTCAAAATTGGCACACCATATTATATATTAGCTTGCTATTTGGCCGGAATTTGGATTAGTAGCAAAATCAGATAAAATCAAAAGTTTAATAATTATCACGCAACAGTTCAAGGTTTGTGTGCAAAACCAGAATTGGATGAAAGTTCAGTAATTTATGGACAATTAACCCTTTTCTTTTTGTGAGGGTACGTACCTTAATTATTTTCAAGATAATTTACATCAGCAACCAAATCAAGCAATGCGAAATTTTGTCTTTTGATGCTGCACTACTCTTTCACTCCTCAAATCAATCAGTGTAAGAAAATGCACTTGTTCTGTTAAGGATACGAGCCCCGCCGCCGCGTTCGCCTGTCAGTTGTTCATACACACCAATTAAGAGAAAAGCAATATAGCAACAGCAAGAGATTGTGACTGTTTAAAAATAGCACTTTTTATTTTTTCTCCTACAACCATATTGCCCCCTTTGGGTCCATGAGTGGGAAGGTACACTATCCCATCCCATCTTTCAACTGCGATATTAAAGCAGATGCTTGAGATGCAATTTGCCTAGAAGATTATGAGAAGTGGAGATATTAATATTCACGTGGGCTTGATTTGTCGCTCATTTGGTGCAACAAATAAGCACATGCATGGTTCCATATGAGCATGACAAGGTTATTTTCACGTTGCACAAAAATCAATCAATGACTCTCGGACACAGCCATCATATGTTATGCTTTCAGCAACAGATACGGGGTACAAAAAAATTTACACACTAGACATGGGAATGAAGGGTAAAATGTTCGTTTTTGCAAGAGACAAGATGGGTAACAGAAAAACATACAAATATGGTTTCCTAAATAAATGCAAAAACAAATTCAGGATGCATGAGCTATGCATACATATGTCTCTAATGAATATGCAAGGATGATGTTGTGCATTTTACTCTACGATGCATATGGGATGCGTGTCATTTTAGAGATTATGGTATATGATGGAAACTTGCAAACATAACTCCAAAACTAACTAAATCTAGGGTAGCACCATTGCACACGTTTTTGTACTGCAGAAGATGTGGAAATTGATGGTGCAGTGTCTCTTTCTCAAAGAACCTAACTAGTAAAAAGAGGAAATGGGGCTATGTTTACAGAAAGAAGGCTTCTACTAGAAACTTTACTGGATAAGGCATGTGCTATGGTTGACAAGGAGATTTTCCCGGAGATCTTGGATACACTTGTGATGCAAGCACAAGATGGAAGGTTTATGCTTACTCGAAAAATAATAGCTAGAAGGCGACATGGACCTGAACAAATTCCTTCCACCACTACATATAGATTCTTCCCATCATTAAGTGACAAAGGCATGATGGCGATATTGTGCAGATATTTTGATAAAGGTTCTTCACAATATCAACAAGTCTAACTCTCTTGGCAAAAAAGTAGTTCAACATTCTTAACGCAACACAGAAAATGGTACAGAGTACAACAGAGATCTATAACAAACAACTGATACAAAATCAACGTTTTTAATATTTCAAAAGAAATTTGTAAAGACAAGGTTACAACCACAACCCCAACTATATACAAGTGAAGAATGAAAAACATCAATTTGAAAGTGGGTTAATATCAAGTTTATACTTAACCACAAGGGTTATTCAGCTCTTGAGAATATTACAACTAATTAGGCCAGCAGAAGTCGGACTATACATTTAGAAATGTCAATTATAAATACAGAAAACCTCTACAAGTGGAGATAAATCGTAGATTTAGGTAAATATTTTTTTTTCTGTATGATTCTCTTATTTGAGGAAGCAGATATGCTCAGATATATTTGGCAAAATGACAAATTAAAGTTTGAGGAGTCTTTAATTATATGAGATTAGGACACAAAGCCACTATATATTCTTATTTTACCATTAAATTAGAAAAGAAATTTGAAAAGCCACCACTCCAAGGGCCTATAAAAACTCCTTTCTGTCCCATGGGATGTCACTCTGTAAGCATGCATATTGAAGTGCAGAAAAGTGTATATGAGCTGTGAGATCCTCAGTGCCACATAACTCAACCAAATAAGTGAGGAGAAAAGAAGAGCAAGCAAATAGGATAAAGATGGCAGCAACACACAACAAAAAAAGGCTGACACTGATAGAGGTAAGAATAACAGAATCTTCAAAACTCAAAGAACATAATGCTATGTGCCAGTAACATTTTATCGTGCTAACAATTCTTTTATGCTAGGTGATAGAGGAACTGAAGAATATAGTTGACATTGGATTTCCGGTATTGGTTATGGGCATATTAAGTTACCTGAAAAACATGATTTCAGTAGCATGCATAGGAAGGCTAGGAAGCTTGGAGCTGGCAGGAGGTGCACTAGCCATCGGCTTCACCAACATTACAGGTTACTCTGTGCTTTATGGCCTTGCCATGGGAATGGAACCACTCTGCAGCCAAGCTTTTGGATCCAAAAACTTCACCATGGTGTCTCACACCCTACAGAGAACAATAATTTTGCTGCTGTTTGCATCTATACCCATTGGGTTTCTTTGGATATATCTTGAGCCTCTCTTATTATGGCTCAATCAAGAACCAGAAGTAGTACGTGTTGCTAGCCTTTACTGCCACTCTGCGATTCCTGATCTTATCATTAACAGCCTACTTCATCCTCTACGTATCTACATACGCAGCAAAGGGACAACATGGCCACTGCTGTGGTGCACTCTGGTGGCAACAATACTACATTTTCCCATCGCTATCTTCTTTACTTTCCATCAACACCTTGGCATCCAGGGGATTGCAATTTCCACATTTATTGCCAACCTTAACATCTTGCTACTTCTTTTAGGCTATATGAAATGTTCTCATGAAGAGAAGATTCATTTGTTTAAATTCACAGCAACACCTTCAAACAAGCCAGGCTTTACCTCACTTTGGGAGGAATGGAGAATGTTGCTTCGACTAGCAATTCCTACTTGCCTGGGTGTTTGTTTGGAATGGTGGTGGTACGAGTTGATGACACTTCTATCTGGATACCTCTACAAACCCCAAGTTGCACTTGCAACATCAGCTATCGTAATACAAACCACATCTCTTATGTACACATTGCCTTCAGCACTTAGTGCAGCTATTTCTACTAGAGTGGGAAATGAACTTGGAGCAGGCAGGCCACACAAGGCATGCTTAGCAACTGTAGTAGCCATAGCATTGGCATTTCTCTTATCAGTATTTGGATTTCTATTGACTACATTGGGTAGAGAAGCATGGGGCAGGATCTTCACCAATGATAGTGAAATTCTTGAGCTGACAGTGGCAGTCCTGCCCATTATTGGACTATGTGAGCTGGCCAATTGTCCACAAACCACTTGTTGCGGGGCTCTCCGAGGAAGTGCTAGGCCTAGCATTGGTGCAGCTATAAACTTTTGTTCATTCTACATGATGGGAGCACCTGTGGCAGTAGCTTTGGCCTTTTTTTGGAATCTCGGGTTCATGGGCCTTTGTTATGGGCTTTTAGCAGCTCAGGTCGTATGCGTATTGTCGATTTTATCAGTAATTAATAGAACAGATTGGGAGAGTGAATCACTGCGGGCGAATGACTTGGTTGGTGTAAGCAATGAATATGTGCAAGCAGATTTATTAGTAAAATGTGAGGAAAGAGTAATTGCCTTTTAAAAATTTGACCAGTCTACATGTATAAAATATAGGCAGATAAAAAGTGACTAGTAGAGCAACAATGAAGTGAGTATTTTGTCATTCTATTATTAATCTTAGAAGTATAAAGTGGAACCGTTCATTTATATGAAAGTTGTACTCTTTAAAACAATGTAAGCTATCATTTGGTTGACTGTATAGAAAATTTTGATACTACATGATTTTTGACACATTAATAATTACCATAAATTCTTGCTTCCTCTGTCAATGTAACCCGTATCAATTATCAGATGATTTCTTATCAGAAAAGCTCCACAAATCCCCTTGAATATGTTGGTTCACTTCATAAAAACAAAAACCATTGACGTATTGCAAGATGGTTCGGACATTCACGTATTCCTCTTTTAGTTTCTTTCTTTTCTGCAACGATTAAATTTTTTCCTCTGCCCAGAATAACAAATAACACAGTGAAATCTATGTGACTCTGTCTAGTATCGATATTCTTAAAACGCAACGTAAAATTCTTAAATATGCAATCTCGACACACTTCTGTCGCTACCCTGTACTAATGTCAAAATTTTAAGCAGTACTGACTTAGATGAAATCAAGGAACATTATATAAGAAAAAGGAAAACAATTAGTTACTCAAGCCTATGAATACAAGCCACAACTAGCTAATACTTAGCATCCAAAGATCTATCACATCTTAGGCTAACTACTCAAAAGATTTTCCTAAAACTTATAATGCCTATGGCATTAAGGAACTCGATGAACCTGATTATCAAGTTAGCTTTCAATAGGAAGTTATGCATCAATCATAAAATGTAAAAGCTTCAATCATTTTCATCATACCCAATCATCTACTCTGAATTACTTTATGGTATCAAATTTGAATGTTCACCTTGTCCACATGTGAGGGGGACCTTGGTTAGAAGTAAAACCCTAAACTAAAAAGTTCAAATATAATTCAATTATCTAATAACTCAAATAGACACACTGAGTTAGTCCAGAAGAACATATTTCAGTTGGGATGACCTTTGCTAGACATGATGTTCTCATTTCACATACATCAAGACCAGATTGAAACTAATCAACGAATTGATATGCAAATTAAGAGATGACTAAGTAGCTCGTTATTTATTTATTTTCGGTGCATATTACACTTACACCTCAAAAACTGTTATCTGAGTTTCTTGAAATTCTTTCAGAGAATCATTGTTATTATGATGCAGATTCCCCTTTGTGTAGAAACTGAAGCAGTACAAAAGAACATATTCCTTGGAAAATTGAGCAACCGAAAGCTCTTTATATCTTATTCAATGCACATGAGCTACAACATTTTGTGTAAATATCCACTTAATTAACAAGCTCCACATTGTTGAATGAAACAGGTGTCCTCTGAGACTCAAGTCGGGAAAATTAGACCTTTATATACACTCTCATCCGAGAAAGAAAATTCACAATCTAATTACTAAACACAGAACAAGAGAGAGAGAGAGTCTTTCCGTGTTCCTAACTTTCCACATTATGATCCTCCATTGCTTGCTTGTAAAGCGAGTGGTTTCTCTTCTTTGCTTTTAAAATCTCCCCAAAAAAGCCTAGGCTCATGGATATTACCTTAGCAAGTTTATACTTGTAATTCGGAATCCATATCTCTTCTTTACTTTTCAAATCTCCCCCTGACTCTCAAATTTCAATGCTCTAACTAATAAGGGAAATCTAAAACTTCCCCATTTCTGATTCCCCAATCCCACGTATCAACCAAATTTATCCATTGCAGGTTTATCGACTCACAGTGAATCAGAACTCTTTCCTCTTGATTGTCTTTAATAACAGAAATGCATGCTATATCAAACGCTAAAACCAGCAATCATACCACAAATCTCCCCCAAATACTCTGTAACAACACTTAAAATTCAAATTCAGCAACTAAAAAAACACAGACCATAAAGAAGCTGCAATGAATTAGCAAGAACACAGCGACATCAATCGGAATACAGAATTTTAATGCCCAAAATCATCCAAACAGGGATGAAATCATGAAAACTGGAAACAACAAAATTTCAGCTCGCAGTTAAAGATGACGGTTTCCTTTGTAGAAAAATCAAGCTCTCAATTACATTTCATGTTTGAAAAATAAATATGACAATTGCTACCTGAAGAAGAAGAAGAAGAAGACCAGAATTCATCGCATTCGACCGCAGCAAAATTCATGCAGATAAATACAATAACTGGAAATAGAAATTTATGAAATTAAATTGTGCAACTTAATTATGGGCTTATTATTATGTAAAAACTTAAAATGGCCCAAAATTCAAGGCCTAATAGTAAATGCGTTTATACTTTATAGCCCACACGATAATTGTAGCCCAATTGTTTCCCTACCTAAAACTTCTCAGCATTATTACTCCATTCCTCCCACTCCACTTAACCTATTTCCTTTTGACATAATTATTTAAGAAGATAAAATTATAATGTAAAGATATATTGATTCATACTTAATGTTAATATAAACTAATTATCCAAAAAAAATATGCCAAATTAAATGGAACAACTTCAAAATGAATACAAATCAAGTCAAATAAGATGGATAGAGTATATATTATTTTAGTTATTGGGTTCTTTTTTAGTGATTAGAGAAAAGTTGTACATCTTTAAGAACAAAGCTCACGTAGGGACGAATGTACAGTGGGAACGGATAAAACATGATAATACATTTATTTATTTTTTCCGAATAGTTAACATACCAATTATTCTTTAAAAAAGTAAGGACTATTTTGAAAAGAAAAAGTAATAATTTCTCTTCTAAAAAAATTAATATTTTTTTAATTATCAGTAGGGCATGGATCGAGCCGCGTCGGATCCCTAAAAGTAAATGCCTTTTAAAAGTGTACTTTGTAGGATTAGTCTTGATAGATAAAAATAATAAGGTTAATCTCTGGTTTACTTTGATGGATTGAAACTTTGGGATTTTTCAATGCCATTGATTATGTTTATCATTTGAGTCAATTTTGCTTGATTCATATCCCATTGAAACGGTGAATTGAAGAAATCCTACTTTTAATGATAAAAATATTCAATCATATATTTTATCAATTATAAAAAGTAAACGCCCCCTAAAAGTCTTTTGTTAGGAGTAAAATAGCCATGCACATAGATAGGAGTATAGATTAACATAAAAAATGACATGAGTTGTTCCTTAATACTTCCTCCGTCCACCGTCCACAAAAAATAGTTCATTTTTTTGTCATTTTGGGATGTCCACAAAAATTAGTTCCTTTCTACTTTTGAAAACTTTCTATTATATGGTGGACTCATTTCTCCACTCACAATATAATTAATTATTACTATTAACATTATCTTTTAAGTGGGACCCACTTACAATAAACTAAACTATTTTCATAAAATCCGTATCATCCCCTTCTAAGACTATTTTTGGTGAACGGAGGGAGTATCAGATCATAGTAATAATTACTAGTCTCTTCGTCCCACCTCACTTAAACCTAATTCTTTTCGGCACAGTTATTTAGAAAAGTAAGATTGTAGTATAAAGTACGCGGCCCATATTTACTATAGTAAAAATTTATTACTCAAAAAAGAAACGGATCAAGTCGAATGTTTTTGGAATTAAGTCAAGTACTATGAAACGGATGAAGTAAACTTTAATTAGCTAATATTGTGTCGATATTGAGTGCTTGAATTAGGTAAGAGAGTAAAGTCTTTATCGCTGTGAGGGCTAAGTTAACAAGTATATATTAATAGTTCTTTATAATTCAATGTTCATCATGCATCGAAAATTCTATGCACCTAACATTGGTTTTCAATAAAACTTGGATGTGCCAATGAGCCCTTGCTTTAGTGGCAAAGTCAAGGCACTCAAAGACTCTCATTTGTGAGAGGTTTTGGGTTCAATCTCGTCTGCGTGTCGTGATGTTTTTCTATTTTAGGTGGTGTTACGATGTTTTCCCATTTTAAGTGGTGTTGCGGTGATATTTTCCATCGTTTGAATGATGTTGAGGTCTCACCTGCGTACGAATTGCATAATTGATTATATTCAAATACCTCTTGTACTTTCCAAAAAAAAAAAACTTGAATATTATAATAATCTCTTTTCAGATTCTCAAGAATGATTTTAAGATCAAAATTTAAAAAGTCGATTTTCATTTGATTCGATTAAATGACAAAACGATTTCACACACAAAATGCCAACAATTTTACAGATTTATAAGAATGAAAAAGCAAACATAAAATAAAAATGATCGGCACTTAGTAAGAGGTTTAAATTTCTTTGTAATTTTATGTGCATTCGCTACTAACATGCTGAATAATATTATTAATATGAATGTAATTTACTTAATATTACATACAATTTTTAGTATTACTGTTCAAAATACACTGACATTGTTGGAGATTTAGAATCAAATAAAATAACATAAAAGAACACAAACGATATTGCTTCCAATCCCCAACCTACTAGTAGTACTTTTCCTATCATGAAATAATATCCCAAAACTTCATTTTCTCCAACCAAACACGCCCTTTCTGTCATGTCACCCATTAAATGGGCCATTCTAGTAGAGGTCCCCTTCACCATAAACGTGGCCCAAAACATCGCAACACTCCAAAAAGCGGTGAAAGTAGCTGTCACTTTAGCCTTTCAATATTTGGGTCTCGAAAGTGGGCCCCATATTCGAATCAAACAGAAAAGGCCCGAATACATCTGTTTTTTACATTTAGATGAATTTGGGCCGACATTCGGACCCATCTCATCACGCATCCAAATCAAATTTGAAATATTTCGTATTTGCTCCTCATTTCATGCTGCTCTTCTAAATGCTGCCCTTTTCCCCTCTTGTTTGTACAATTGTACTATTCCCTAAAATATTTGGATTCAAAATATTTTTTACATATACAGGGGCCAATATAGAAAAAATTCTTGATATATTCAAGATTTTTGAGCAGACAATTTTCATGCGATTCAATTTGATGAAAGAGACTTTTATATACAATTCGCACAAAATATTGATAATTTTATAAGACCTAATTTTTTTTAGCAGAGGTTAAAGGCTAAAGCCCTATGCCTTCATATGTCGTCTGACACTGCATGTATGAAGTGGTCTCATGAGTCTACGATTGATATAACTATAAAGTTATGTATTGAATCTACATAGATTACTATGTAAAAGAATATATGAATCATACGATATATAATACTTCCTCCGTCTTATTAGAGAGTATCACATATAAGATGACACGAGTTTTAAGAAATAGTTAATAGATAATGTGGGTTGTGGTTGAATTGACTGTGGGGTTATGTAGAAATGAGTGGTTGTGATTAAAAAGAGAAAATTGAGCCATATCCCAAAATGGAACGAAAATGAAAACATGATATTTTATTATGAGACAGAGAGAGTAGATTTTAACCTCACAGATGTAGATGATTTTATTATTTATACTCTATGAGCTCCATTAGGGTTGAAGATTCAACATATTGCAAAGTTGGTTTAAGCTGCTATAGTAGTACCAAATTTTTTATTATTATGTTGCTGAATTTATTATTTATACTCTGCTCAATTAGGGTTGAAGATTCAACATATTGCAAAATTGGTTTAAACTGCTATAATAGTACCAATTTATTATTATATTTATTATTATTATGTTGAATTAGAAAATCAAAACTATTGGATATATTTTTCTTACAAGATATTCTAACTGAGATTTCAAAATTCATTATACTCTCTTCGTCCCGTGAAGCTTGAGCAGTTTCCTTATATGGAAATTTTTTTTCTCTTTATTCATCTTTTCACTTTTTTCATCTATCACAGTCCATATTTAACTCACAAAATACTAACTCCTTGAAACTCGTGCCGAAAAGAAATTGCTCAAGTTTCGCAAGACAGAGGAAGTAACATTGGGAAGCATTTTACCCAACAAACTATTAACTCCCCTGTATATATTAGTATAGGCACAAATTGCAAACTCAAATTAGTTGGCTAGTATATTAGAAAGATATTTATGTGACATTTTATATTATAAGGTAGCTAAAATAATGTCGCGTATATTGTGCTTGCTTCTCAACATTGTACATTTAGAAAAACACAAAATAGTATGATTCTAGAATATAATTGAAAAAAATACAAATGATCAGTAATCATACCTTGATGTGCTTGTGACACTAAACATTGCACACGCTCTATATGAACTTTGTTTCTATACAATATTTAGTGGTCCATACTGGAGAAATAAATTAAACTAGATATATAAGTACTCCTTATTAACATATTTGATTCAAAATATATTTGTAGAGATTTTGAAATCAGCAACTTCATTAATTAGGCGATCCACCTAAAAGAGATATTATATGTTGAAGTGAAAGGGGCGATTGACTATAAATGAGTGTTTGTAGCCATACGAAATGATGGGCACCAAATTATGAATATTAATTATCAAGCATCACATATGCAAAGTTTGTAAGAGGTGCAAAAAAGATAAAACAAAACAAAAAAAAAAAGGAATCTTAATAGGCCCAAAAACGCATTACCATGTCAGCCACTTCAAAAACAAGATAAAAAAGTACATTTCCATTAATTCAATTTGATATAACGTGTTTTTTCATATACTAGTTGAATAGTAGTACTGCCGTGCACGTACAAAATATAAATTTTAATAATAAGTACTTCAATGAAATAAATATTATCATAATTTTTACAAAATTAGATTAAAAAAAATACTTATCTTATCAAAATAAATTAAAATTATGTAAATCCCTTAGGAGGAAATATATCACGTCTAGAACAACCAAAACAATAAATTAAACAATATTTTGTAAGAGAAATCGCAAGAGCTATAATAAGACATAAATTTGGGTACATCATATGCTCATGGCCTACCGAACCCATTCAGACATATTGGGCCAGGTTCTTCTATCCATTTGCATGGGTTACCGGGTCATTTTGTTCGGGATTCGAAACCCGCCTTGATCCGGTTGAGGAGAGCGTCGACTCAAATGTTCGGCCATAGCTTTCAAGTTGGTTCTATGATGGATTGGTCCCCAAACTAGTAGACGGGCCTAAAGCCAAGTGACGAGGTCGGATGGTGATTCGCCCATCTACCGGACCACTTTCCCTTCATGCGACAGGCCCTGAAGCAAAGGACGGGAACGAGCGGTATGATACTCTATTACTCCCCCTCTCTCTGTGTCCGGTAAAATAATCCTAGAAGGGAGCGATATAAAATTTAATAATTATAATTGAGTGTATTTTGAGTAAAGAAATGTACTCATATTAATTGAGCGTATTGTGATTGAATTGATGGATACATAGTAGAATATATAAATATTTTAATATATTAAGAATGACGATAGCGTCTATAAATGGAATATGACTATTTTATGTGGACATCCCAAAATTATTAACTATGATTAGTTTTACAGGATGGATGGAGTATAAGTTATACTCAATTTAACTAACACAAAGTCTCCTAGCGAACGTCCGTATGGTGCAGACCACTCACATATTTTACTCTTTTTTTTGGTAGTAACTCACATGTTCTACTTATAAGTGTTATGTTAGAGTATGTGAGTAGTCTGCGTTGTGTGAACCATGCACAATAGACATCCTCTCTAGGGGTGGATCAGTACGGTATGCCGAAAATTTTCCGGCATACCGTATACCATACCGTAAATTGCGGTATGAGAATTTCCATACCGTTGTCGTACCGTACTTTTCGGTATACCGAAGATCGGCATATCGAAAATTTCGGTATGAGAATTTCCATACCGTTGTCGTACCGATAATGCGGTATACCATACCGAAAGTCGGTATACCGTACCTTACGGTATATCGAAATTATTGGTGTATTAATATCAATATATGTAATATATAATACGTATATAATTTTTTTATTATATATAACATAATATATACGTAACCCTATAACTTTTAAAAATATTTTTAGTACACTATAATTAAGTTAAATTATAAACTTAGATAACAATGAAATTATATATATTATGTATCTAATACTTAATAAATAGTTATATTATTATTTATCTTTTTATGAGATATATTGTTAAATAATGCATTATATTGTTTTTATTTATAATCAAGGATTTAATGAGTATTGAATAATAATTTAATGAAAATATAGCAAGTATTTCATTGTTTGATATTAATTGCTTTTATTTATATTAGAAAAATGACATAATTATATTTTTTCCTTAATTAAATGAATCAAATATTTTTGGTTCAGTTTGGTATTCAATTCAAATTTTTGATATTCAAATACGAAATTTTGTTATTAACTCGAATACAAATATGAATATTTTGTTTGATTTAATTAGTTATCAAATATGATTCAAAAATCATAATGCTCGATTAAGTATTTAAAAATAAAGAATAAAATAGATATAAAGTAAAATAAAGAAAAAAATAATGTTTACTTAAATAAAAATTAATATTAATCAAAGCATTAAAAACATTGATTTCAAATTCAATTCATATGAATGTATTTCATATTTTGAATTAAATAGTAAGAAGTAAAATGAAATAGTAGGAAGTACTATTTCGATTTATAATGTTTAAAATATACTTGTAAACAATTGAAACGGATATTTGATTCGATTCGAATATTCGCGAATCAGTGTACGAATAGAATATGAATAGCAAATAAAATTTGAAAGATATTCGAGTAACCATTGGAATATGAAATTATTTTTACGAATGTGAATCAAATTCAATAATATTCGCTTCAATTCGATTTGTTTACTTTACATCCATAAAATTAACTTATTCTAAAATTATAGTTATAGTCTACATATATAATATAACTATATAGCTCACACTTATATAGTTATATATTATAATTGACTATATATTGATATTCTAGTTTAATCAATAACCTAGTAGATCTTGTAATTATTGCTTGAGTTTTATATTTACTTAATTTATTTACTTTTCAAAATTTACTTATGACTTATTATTATCTATTAGTTAATTTAATATATAACATGAATGTAACTTATTCTAGAGATATAGTTATTCTAGAATTAGAATTATAGTATGTAGACATATAAATATAGATATATATGTAGCTCATACTTGTATAGTTATATAATATACTTGTATATTTTTCAAAGTCCTTTAGTTAAATAACATAGATTCAATTTATTTTATATTTATTCAATTTATTTACATGTTTGTAATTATTAATAAATATATATTTTATAAGTTGTCATTAATTTTTTAGTAATTATGAAAAAACTTTTTAATAATTTACCACTAATTATATATATATATAGATATATATATAATTTATTCTGACGGTAAACGGGTTTTTTCGGTATATACCGATATCACGGTATATATCGTAGCATGGTATATACCGAAACAACGGTATATACCGATTTTTCGGCATATACCGCGGTATCGGTATATATCGGTATACCGCGGTATGGGGAAAATGATACCATTGTCATACCGAAAATTTTCGGTACGGTACAATACCGTACCGAAATTTTCGGTATACCGAAATTTCGGTATTTTCGGTATTTTTTCGGTACGGTAAGTGCGGTATACCGATTTTTCGGTATTTTGCTCCACCCCTAATCCTCTCTAATTAAATATGTATATTTCGCGTGCGAATAGATGATTAAATCTCGAATTCACATAAAAGAAATTAAGATTCTCATCTTAAGAACAGAAAGTTAGACTTAATTATCTCCAAGAATTATGGTTACCCTCCTTCATTTATTTCATCTCACAAAATTTTGTTTCGACAATAAATGACTTCAATAAATAGCAAACTTTGACCTCAAAATTTATATTCATAGGATCCACCATTAACTAACATCTACATCTACTTTTCATGTAGCTGGAGTGAGTAGCAAAAATAACTTCTGCCCCAACTTTTGAACACCGAGTTTCAAAATTTCGAAATTAAATTGCATATTCAATTGTACTAAACTAAAACTATATTAGATGCCAAAGGCTGTTGGAAGTGATTTATTCATGAAGGCATGTATCCTAGTAGCCATTTTGAGGTGGTACCATAAAAGTGTCACATTCTTCTTGTGATTTTTGACTATACCATTTCCAAATTATAGTAAAATATATAATCACAACTTGCCCAATTCCCACATAGATAAAACAAATTAAAATTATTAAACAAGATAAGCCTAGACATGCTTATATATATGCAACTCATTTCAACCTCGTAAATGATATATCAAGCCAAGTCTAGTCGAGATCGAATATCAGAAATGATAGGCACCCCACACCTAAAACTAAATCAAAGAAATATTTCAAAGCAATTAATTAATGATACTATTGATATGTGTGATGGAGATTAATTAGAGCATTGATTAGAAGTACTTCGTCTATTGATTTAGTAAATGCAAAGTAGCACTGCAACCGCCGGCTTTCTTTAGTATTCTTGTACGATCCAATGTTAAAACTGCAAAACAATTGATGAATATTAATTAATTAATTACCTCATTTCGAACCAACATGCTTTTTTTTTCTTCTAATAGTATCTTGTTGAGATTTTAATTTTTGGAAATTAAGAAAAAAGGTTTTAATTTTACATCTAGGGTTTCAGTTAGTGTGGCCCTAGCTGCTCGAAATTTATTAGATGGGACGATGTAAAGTTACTAGAGTTAAATTGGTATAAGATTCAATTCATTAAATATGATTTGTAATAGGTTAGATATTTTGTTGGTTCGAAAAAGATGGTGATAAAATTCGAACACTACGTATTTCGATCATGATTTATGAAGTCTTATCCTAAAATTAGGAGATGGAAAGATTTGGACGTTACAATAATTATATTTTATTCAACTTCATCATGAACATAAACTAGTATAATGTCAATTGTCATCATGTTGTATTTTTAATGTTTGTTTTGCTTTTATAGCACCACCGAAACTCTACCCATATCTAAGAAAAAAAAATTATTATATACTCAATTCGTCCCACGAATCTTAACACGTATTTCCTTTTGGGCCGTCCCACGAATCTTGGCATATTTCCAAATAAGGTAATAATTATTATTTTCTCTTTCTTACTTTATCACTTTTATTACCTTCTCTATCATCCTTTATCATTTTTAATACTTTATTAACTACACACTTAAAACACTAATCTATAACTCCTTAATTCTCGTGCCGAAACTAAACGTGTCAAGATTCGTGGGACGGAGGGAGTATATGTGAGTGAGATTTACTTTTTAAATTTTAACAGATTATGATTTATGTCTATAAATGTATTTTTCATAAAAAAGAAGAGAAAACTCGCACGAATAATATGATATGTGAATTTTATTTTATTTGTAGAAAAAGACAACGAGAACAATAACAACGTGTGATTCCTCTTCCATGAAGTGTCACATTTCTATCTATATGTATATATGACTCCAAAACCTCTGAACCAAAAATTCTCACATTTCAATCCGTCGCCAGAATACCATAAGGTTAGATAAGCCATTTTAACTTTAATTTCGGCATGTAACTAATTTGATCGAACTCTTACTGCGATAACACGTGTAATTTTAATTAGAGGCATTCTCCCGTGCAATTGGTTTTTGAATGATATTATTTCAATATATAAATGACTAGTGTCATTCGAAAATTTCCAAGTGTCATTTTCTGAATTAAGTAGTGTCATTCTGGAAACTAGTTGCACGGTGCAACCGGTTGCACAAGAGTATTTGTGTTTTAATTAGCATTGGCGATACCAACTCAATTATATGTAATTTTAATTAGCATTTGTGATAAAACACGAAAAATATTATTATATTTATATAAAATTGATACCAACTCAATTATTATATATATATATATATATATATAATAAAAAGTTAATTTTAATTGAATATATTTGAGCTGAATATTGAAGAAGAAAAAAAGAATTCACAATAATAAAATATTATATTATGAAAAGGTAAAAACAAAAAGTTCAAAATGAAAATGAAATAGAAATAAAAAAATAATTAAAAAGTAGATTTATTCAAAAAAAAAGATGAGAGAGGAGAAATAATTTTTAAAATTTTAATCTTTAAATAAATATGAATTTTACATTTTAATCAAATATTTACATAAAATATATTAAATTAAAGCTCTTATTGTGATCTTTAAATATTTTAGAAAAAAATAAAATAAAAAATAAGAAGATCAATAAAAAGGAAATATTAATGGCGAAATTGCCACTCAATTTTGAAATCAAATTGAAATTAATTTTAAATTTTTGACTTTTTAATATAGTATATATTTCTTCTAAATGGATTATTTTTAATAGAAATATTAATGGCGAAATTTTTGGCTCAAAACTGTGCGTCTGAATATATATACAAGCAAAAATAATTTATTAAACTTTAAAAAATTGGTACAAAGATCAATCAAAGCAAAACATGAAAACTAAGGATAGATAGGTTCTATCTTCCTTTTTTTTAATGATAAATTTACATTATTAATTAATTAATTAATTAATTAAAAGCCACGTCACAGGGGACTCGAACCCAAGACCTTTGACCTTAGGTATTAACCCTTTACCGCTTAACCAACACACGCACACAAGTTCTATCTTCCTTATGTTCTACTCGGTGCGTCCTATTTAACATGATCCTTTTATTAGTTTTAGTTGTTCCATTACAAATGGTTCATTTCAAAAAAAGAAATTCATTTATCTTACAAAAAATTGTGAGTTTCACTACTTTCTATCGTTTTATCCTTTAAATCGTGCCCGAAAGTAAGGAGTTCTACCTAATGGGATGAAGCGGGTATATTTTTACCCTTTAAAAAGAATATTGTTATGTATTTTTTTCTTTCTTAAATTGCACTTCAAGTCCAGCATCGTAACATTAATCTTGTGACGATATAAAAATGGCATTTTATTCCAAATTTGAAGAAAAGTATCAAATCCTTTAATATTGTTTATTTTTTTTAACCAGGCTTACGAATTTTACTTTTAAATTATATTTTCTTTGATATATTTGCATAACGAAAGAGAACAAAGATCACTATAAAAAAAAAGAAGGAATTCTGAAGTTTTAATTTCCACCGGGAGCTTCTACAATTTTCTTAATAAATTTTTAGGGTTTAGATTTTTGCTTTTTCTTTTCTCTTTTCTCTTTTATAAAATCGTAATTTAATAATTTATGATTGTCAATGATATAAAAAAAATACAGAAATAAAATTATCTATGATTTCTATTATGTAAGTGTGGTTATATAATGAAAATTATATTTTTTGTGAGAACAATGTAACCAATCTTAAAATTATTGCCCTCGAAAAAGAAAAAAAATCGTTTCATCTAGAATTCGAAATTAGATAATACATTTATCGAGCAAGATAATACATTTATTATAAATTTTGATGATGGAATAACTAAAAATAATTTTTTATTTTTATTTTGTATAATAATTTTCTTTTGAACTTCTCCCCTGTATGTATATGCGCATAATGAAACATTGATTTCGGTGAAAATAAACCATATCCATATAAAATTAATACGTATGTTATATACATTGAATGAACTGGGAGCTAACTCAGCAACATAAAGCTAATCTTGATTTTGATAATATAAAATTAATTAGAGATGCCCTACAATCTTTGTTTTATATTATATGTATCATGTATGGATACAAATTGATTAAAAAAAGAAAAATGGAATAGAATTATTGTAATATTAACCATTTAAACGAGAAAGGGAAATGACATATGATTATCTAGTGTATAGCTTTTATTTTATTTGCATTAATCTCATTATTTGATTGTTTTCTAGGCCTAAGTGGCAAAGATGTGTACCAATTTGATGTTACTTGTTAAGGTCACATAATGATGACTTTATTGACTTTTAACAACCTTTTTAATAAGTGAGGTTGAGTTTATCATGTGTTCTTGTATACTTGATTTGAAATTGCATGATGATTAGAACCTTTAATTGATTGTTCAATATATATAAAGAGAATAAATCCAATAAAATTTGAGTATATTTCGTGATAAATGTAAATATATAAATAAATTAATAAAATTATAAATCTAACATGAATAATTTAGTGTAACATGTACACAATGCATTCAACTAATGTGGTTGTTTATATGTTGCATTAATTTATTTATATAGGATTCATAGATTTTACGAATTTGTTTGTGCATAATTTTCATTGAATTACAACTATATATATCAAAAATTACATTGAATTACAACTATATACATCAAATAAAGCATGCCAAGGATGTCTAAGTCATATCAATCAGGTTAATATAGATATTAAAATTGACATAAATAAACATTATATATTTAGATAATTGCTAATTATTTTTTTATTTGTTGCAGGTTAGATTCAATTTTTAAAACGATTAATTTATTTATATTCCTATTTTTTTGCTCTAATTTGAAGTTGGGATTGGCTTCCATCAATCTGAAATCCTAATTCAAAACTAATTGAGGGATTTTGAAGCGACATGTTGTCGTTTTTTTTTTTTTTTTAGGGAAGTCTCTTCTATTGTTGTTTTACTCAATCGCTGGACATTTGATCTCTGAATAAAAAGTGGATATTTTGTCTGTTTAAACTTGATTCAGACGATGAACAATAAAATGTAATTCCTCCGTCCATAAAAAATAATCAATTTTTGCCATTTTGGAATATCCACAAAAATTAGTTATTTTCCATTTTTAGAAATTTTCTATCACATGGTAATAAATTAATTAATATTATTAACACTACATTTTAAACGAGACTATTTCTCCACTTATAATAAATTAAAATATTTTTATTAAAATCCGTGCCATACCCTGATAGGATTATTTTTAATGGACGGAGAGAGTATTATAAAGGAGGACAATTCAGATAAATAAGCTCCGAATTCCTCAATCAGTTTTGAGTTTCGATATTGAGTGGGCATCTAAATTTTACCTCCAAACTCATATAAAAATTAGAAAACGGGGTTGATACAATCGAAATGTTTGAACCTTATTGAAATATTTTTAAATTAGATTTAGTTTACAATAAAATCGAAAGATTTGAGTATTATCGATTATCTCATAACTATTATATACACATTAGAATTTAATTAATATTAGAAGTGTAGAAGATGCGCTATAAAAGAGTAAACTACAAATATAAATTTTTTTTGTGTCCTATTAAAAATTTTCGCAGACTGAAAATCGACGTGAGCTACTTGAGAGCCTACATAAATTTATTAATCTACATGAAAATATGATTGTATTATGACGTGAGGAACGGATGGAACTCGACGTCCACGTAGGATGGGAAATCGAGAGAGGGGTTTTGAGGGGGAAAATAAGAGGGGATCCGAGTCGACGGGAGTGGTGGCAGCTGATGGCGGAGGGAAAAAGGGTTGCTCGATAGAGAAGGAAAGAGTGTTCATGGTACTGCGGTCTGTGGTAATGCGATAGGACTTGGAGGTGGAAACTTTAAAAAAAAAAACAAAAAAAAAAACACACCGGAATAGGTGAGGGGTGAGAGGGATCGATAGGCAGACCCCCAACCAATAGATAAATCATCAACCAGTGTCTCATACAAGACGCTGTCCAAAAGTGACAACGCCCAACAGAATCAATAAGGAGAAACCGAAATCAGACCGAACAAAAACATAAAGAGATGTAACCTAACAATGGCTACATCCAGAAGACAAAAGAAACGAAATCAGAAAGGAAACAAACCAAAGCAAACTAGCTATCAACATGAACACTGAATCTAAAATTAGGATACCCAGGCTGATCCATCCTAACCAGAGCAAGAAACTGCCGAGGAGTAGAAGAGCAGTCAAAAGTAGTCAATGTCCGAACCTGATGCCATCTCCTCGCCATAAAATCCGCAGGCCGGTTTCCCTCACGGGGTTGTGAGTGAAACGGACTCGTCGAATTTGAGTAAGCAGTCGAATCCAAGTAACTGTATGACGAATACTAGCGTGACCATGGCTTGGAGGTGGAGACTTCTCCATTAAAGGTTTCTTCCTCGTCGCTATTGAGGGTTAAGGTTTGCAATCTATCGCCTGCAGGGTGAAGAAATTCTTCTCGTTTTTCTTATTTTTCTGCATTATTTGCTTTAGGATTCTTCTCTATGTCCATTTTTCCTTGTGTGAATGCAATTTATGGATTTGGATCAGATTGCAGAAGAATTCGAATTAAATAGGGAAAAGTTGATAGAAGAGTTGATGAACTTCCTTTCACTTCATCTTTGTCCACTAGCAAAACCTTAAATCAAATAGGGGAAAGCCGATAGAAGAGCTGATGAACTTCCTTTCACTTCATCTTCGTCCACTAGCAAAACCTTGTTAGGGTTCGAAATTTTAGCCGTCGCTGCGTTTTCTACCTTTGTCAAAATTGGGAACTGCCGCCACATCGAAATTGGGGATACTGACACGAGTTCTAAGTGTTGTCAGATTTGGCTTCACTTTTTCTCCAGACTATTCGTGAATTCAATTGAACATGGTGAGTTCTAAGTGTTCTTCGTTAGTTCTGAATCTTCTCTCTAGATTCTTGCTTTGTTTTTTTTTTGGGAACAAGGGTCGGACGATGTCATTTATGATATTTGATCTATTTATTTCAATTTTCTTTTTTTGCATAATATACAATCATTTTTTATGTAGGTCCACGTAGGCAAGCCATGTATGCTCTCCGGTAGTTCAGGTCAATTTTCGGTATCCAAAAATTTTTAATATGACAAACAATATTTTTTTGATAAGCTGAGTATCATTTTGTTAATATCATTAAGTTGAGATATTTTTGAGAATTCACTAAAATGATTAGACATAAAGTGACATTTTTCCTATTATAAATCTATAGGCTCAATTCGTAAAATATAAACAAATACTCCCTTCATCCTTATAAAAAGTATCCATTTAAATGGCACGAGTTAATAAAGTAGTTGAATGTGTTGTAAGTGGAGTAATTAGGGCCCTACTATATTATGAGTGAAAAATTTACAAAAAATAGACTGAATATATTTTATGAGGACAACCGAAATTAACAAATTGATTACTTTTTATGAATACGGATGAAGTAAGAGCTAGACAACAGTCACGATTCGCGAAACCATATCTTTTAATTATTTTCCAAGTTGCACCATTTCAATTTTTAAATTTATTTTCCAAACTGAATCAAACTATAGTTCAAAGAAAATATGGTTGTTTTGCTCTTGGCTCACAATATTTGAATTAGTCAAAACTCTTAGAGCATCTACAACGGTTACACGATAGCAGCCTACACGTGTAAGGTTGCTATCGTGTAACCAATGCAGCCCACATTTACACGAGGGCTACACGTTCTATCGTGTAGCCCTCACAACCTTCGAAAAAAAAAGAAAAATTTGAATATAATGAATTTTAATTAAAACTATCATGTAAGCTATCATATAACCCCAATGCAGCCTCTTTACACTATGTGGTTCCCCCTCATAAAGTAAGCTATCATGTAACACCAATGCGGATGCTCTTAGCTCAAATATTTCGTAGCAAACTATTAGAAATGATGATTAATTAAACTCCTAATCTAGTTATTTGGTCCTGAGCTAGTCTTGTTAAGTGCTTTGATCGTAAATACATTAAATCACTCCCTTTAAAACCTAATATTAGATCACTTTTGGTCAACAAGTCACAAGTCAACACTCTAAAATCACATAATTTAGCTCAAGTCAAAGGCATGTTTAAGTGTTCTATTATATTATTTTGTTATTTTGTTATATGTTGGGTAATTGGGTTTATAGATTTTGAGGCAAAAAAAAAAAAACTGGAATACAATATCTATGCAGTAAAATGCGCGCGCACACACAATCACACATACATGTATGCCAGCAAAATTCAACGTAATAATCATTTAGCTAAAAAGTTGCGGATCTCTCGTATATATTTTCTTAAATCGAATTGTTGATAGCTAGTATATTGTTAAATAATGGCCGTTGATGGATAATAGAAACCTTTTTCAAACAAAAGGATGAGAAAAATCAAAATGAAATCATACCATCAAAATGATCACTTTCATTATTTTAGTCCCAAACCTCATGATAGAAAGTACGAACCCCATAATTAAGGAATTCTTTTATCAATTGGACTAATCAAATCTGCATGACCCCCCACTCCAAAGAGTTTGCAACTGTCAAAATATTAAATTCACAAATGTAAAAAGCCACACACGAAATTCTAATTTCTATATATAAAATTAAATAATCTCCAAATTCTTACATTATGATATTATTATATTGTGCCGTATTATATATTCAACGGCCACGAATATTTTGTGTATATGTAGAACTCTCATACTATATATGTGGATAAATCAAATCACAAAGGGAAAATGCAATTCAAATTGGTACTATAAATTAAATGTCTGGCTTCAAGACAAACCAATCGATCTCACACTATAGAGTGCACTAACCCTGTAACTCTTATATATCATTGTGGTATTTTTTTTGGAAATTGTTATCATTGTGGTATTATTCATGTGATAATTTTTTTTGAAAGTACACATCGATAATACACACAAACCTGAAGTATAATAGACCATAGACAATTGAAACCCAACATAAATAACACTATAATATTTATATCGGACATTAATGAAATTATTCGCCATTAATCCCAAAAGTTCGATCCGTCAATATATATATGGATATCGATGGATTGCCAATGAAAAAATATAGTCAATATTCGTTCGTAGCTATTAAATTTATCAACGATCAGGATGTTTCACTGACGCTTTATTCCAACGTCGTTGGTCGATGATTATATTTCCAACGGTGGCCGAATTCATCGGAATTATTTCTATTCGGTAACATATTTATTATTTCAATAATACTTAAATCATATTTAAGTTCATATCTTGATCAATTTCTTACTTCGACCCATGAGAACGTTCTTTTAAAAAAATTAGACCCACGAGGTTATTTTGACATAAAAAGTACTCCATTTGCTCAATAAAAATAATCATAATTTTAAATAGTTCTATTATATTGATCGATACAATCCCACAATGCATTACTCTTTATATGGAGTATTAACTTATTTATTTATTACTATATCAAATGGTGAGACTCTCTCTCACACTATTTCTCCACTTATCATATACTATTAATTATTTTTATTGAAACTCGAATTATTTTCTCCTATGATTATTTGTATAGGATGCATAGGGTGTTTTTGATTTTTTAATTTTTTTTTTTTCTGCCGAACACTCAATTTTTCCACCGCCTGCTGCCAGCTAGTTGGTTCATTTTCTGACTCTGGCATCTCTATGAGAATTGTGAAGCTCTCGTAAAAGGCTCCAAAATAAAATATCTTTTCATAACTCTCGTAAATGGCAATAATATTTGTGAAGTCTTGAAAAACAAATATTCGTTAAAATGTAGATGTTGGTGCAACAGTTGAGTCGCGAATGAGGATGTAAAGTAGGGTTAATTAATGCGTTACATTTTGTGCAAATTGTGGAGATAATCTTTATTTTTAACCAATAATAACTGATATTTTGATTTGTAGCAAATGAACGCATTCAAATTTTTCCCATGCTTATTTTACTACAAATCAAGATATTATGCTATTCATAAAATATTGTTAATTATCTTGTAAATTTTAAAAATTGTGTCTAAAATTGAAATATAATTTTTCTGAGAGAAAAAATAAAATTTATTAAAAAAATAAGTAAATTGTTTAAAATGTACACCATGCATGAGGTAGGATTACGTTACAAACTATTTTGAAATAGGAACTAATAAAGATAAAAAATACGATGAATTCTTTATAAAATGATGAATTTGATATGAAAAATAATGAATTAAAAAAAATTGCACGCCATGAAATGCGAACAGCGAACCCAAAGCTACAAATTCCTTAATTAATGCGATGAATTTATTATAGATTTTCACAATTTAATAGTTAAAAATAACTTTTAATTTATATTTTAAATTAATTTTTCTTCTTTGCAATCCCTTAGAGCATCCGCATTGGGACCTCCTTGATAGCCTACTTGATAGTGTTTGTGTTATTGAGTAGGTAGTGCTGCATTGGGGTTCCTTGATAGCCTATTTGATAATATTAGTTTTGATTTTATGTTTTTCATTTAAATTTTATTGCATAATTTAAATTGCATATTTAAATACTGGATTAAACATAAAATTTAAAATTACTTAAAACATAAAAAAAAATACATAAAAATTTAAAAACACCAAAAAAAAAACATAAAAATTTAAAAAACCTAAAACATCATTAAAATCACATAATTAAAAGCCTAGGATAGACCACGACGCCTGAGCACGTCGGCGACCATGGACGCGTGCAATGCACGTTGTGCGTCCGTCATGTGCGTCGTATCCGTGTTCAGGAGCTGCATATCGAGCTCCCTCTCCCGGATATCGTTCCTCCGCTGGTACTGGGCGGTGAATACCCTCATCTGCGCGTCGTTCCTATCCAACCTCTCCACAATTTCTGGTGGAGGATCCGAGCTCGTATGCGACGCTGCTGCCTTCCCTTTCGCCGCCGCCTTGGCCGCCGCCTTCGCCGCCTTGTTGCCAATGGGCCGAGCAGAAGAGATCTCCTCGCCCGACGCCGAGGTGGTGAAGCCGCCCTCTTCCGTAGTCTTTGTCCTCTTGGAGGCATGCACGTCTCCAAGGAGGTACATCGACTTGAACTTGGGATTGTTCCTGAGAACTCTCCACGCGTTCCAGAAATTGAAGGAGGCCCTGTGTGGGCTTCGAGCCTTGAAGATGGTTTGAGCCTTTTCACGAATCATATCATCCGAATGACCGGACGGCCAATTGTTGCGCGTCTCCACCCAAACAGCTTCCCAGAGACGCACATCCGCGCTCACCCGGGACCAGTGGCCTTGAAGTTGCTTGATGCCGAGGTCGACGCCGAGGATGGGGTTCACACGTTTGCGGATCCGGCCCCAATATGACTCTCCCTTCTGATCCGTCCCACGGATCGAGTCGTTGGTCTCCTCCGCCCAAATTTGGACGATGAGATCCGTATGCTCTGGAAGGTAAGTATGACGGTAAACTTTTTGTTTGTCGTGCTTCATTTTGGTGGCCTTTTCCTTCCTCCGGCCGCCTTTTCTTTGGTGGGAAGACACTCTGCTGAGCACTGACTTGTTCCTCCTCGGGCGGGCTCTCCTCCAAGTTGATTCCTCCCATATCGGG
Source organism: Salvia miltiorrhiza (assembly GCF_028751815.1). Classification (NCBI taxonomy): domain Eukaryota; kingdom Viridiplantae; phylum Streptophyta; class Magnoliopsida; order Lamiales; family Lamiaceae; genus Salvia; species Salvia miltiorrhiza. The sequence goes on from NC_080393.1 coordinate 3,967,421, forward strand.
ATGATAATCGGAGGAGAGATCGGGGCACCAATTTGGATTGTAGAAAGGGTTGTGTGGATCCACGACGGAGAAAATTGTAGGAGGAGAAGAGGTGTGAAGAGAAGAAGGAAGAAGGAGAAGAGGTGTGAAGAGAAGAAGGGAGAAGGTGGGGATGTTTTAAAGAAGAGAAGAAGGAGAAAAAAAAAATTAAAACGGTCGGTCAAAGGTGCGGAAACCGAGGAACTGCAGTCAAAATTCGAATATAATTCGAATTTTTGAATTTTTCCTTTTTTTTTTAAAATTGGGCGCGTGCATTGCACGCGCCATCTCCTCCGCCCATTCGAGGATACTCGATAACTCGAGGAGTCCTCGAGGAGCTCCACGCTGCATCGCCCTCCTCGACGCACTCCCTCTCCTCGAGGAGCTCCTCGAGTACCCGCGATGCGGGTGCTCTTACACCGAATTGGTAAGGACTTCTGAAGTCTTTAACTAGAAATCATACGATTTACTCACAAGTAGACCAAATCCTCCGGTAATTAAATTTAATATTCAGATATCAAATTATAGGGATAACTGTTTCAATTACACAAACTTTTACATATTTTAGATTTTGTACATGAACTTAAAATTATGTCTCCAAATACACAATTTTTTTTTTCATTTTTTTTTTGCACATAATGAACATTTTTAACTAATACTCCCTCCGTCCACGAAATGAGTACCCATTTGTGTACGGCACGAGTTTTAAGAAATGTATTGAGTGTAGTGTGAATAGAATAGAGGTCCCACCTTTTTTAGTGTATTAATTAAAGTGTTGTGTGGGGTACACTTACCAAAAAGGGAAATGGGTACTCATTTCGTGGACGGACGAAAATGGAAATATGAGTACTCATTTCGTGGACGGATGGAGTAATTTGTTCATATATTTATTGTTATTGTTGTAATGTTACCTAATGTTCAACTACGTTATATAGGAAGAATACCGTTGAAGCCAAATAAACAATTCGAACTTTTACCTCAACTTTTATTCGTAAAAAAAAATTCATCGTAGGAAATGTACATTTATAAGACCAAATTTTAAATGGGCAAATGGTTTTTAATACCCACTTTTATAATACATCTATCAAATCTACCCACCTATATAAAACATCTATGAAAAATACCCACTTTATTGTGAAATACCATTTCTACCCTTATACTTAAATTCTTTTTATCTCCCATCTTTTGCCTAATTAAGCTTGACTGGTATATCGGCTGGAAACTTTCCTCGTGCCCGATAGGTTACTTCGGTAAACTGGGTCTGGACTGTGAGACAACGCCACGTACTGTTAAGCAAAAATGATTAAAATTGGTTATTGTTCAAATTGATCCCGCGCTTCTCAAAATGGTATCAGAGCTTATAAATAACCCTGATCCTCTACCGCGTGATCTGTCACGAAGCGTAGCTCTCCGTAAGGGTAAACCCCACTCTGATACATGGGTTGCGCCGTAAAAAGTCTAATGACTAAACGAGTCGGGGCTCCCCCCCTGGGGGGTTGGAAGTGCGGCATGTATCGGGTAGGGTTAGCAAGCTGATAGGTATCTTTTGATGTGGCACCCATTCCTGGGCACTGAGTCAAAATGGTATCAGAGCCAGGTTTTTATAGAGGAATTTTATAATTTTTAATTTATTTTATTATTAACCCATGTGGGAGGAGACTCCATTTAAAGTTTATGGATCCGGACGAGTGTCCGAGATGTGTACCATACAGGAATTCTCTACAATATGTGGAGAGTGAAACTACCCGTCTACTTGACGGACTCAACTGGAACAATCGAGCCCTCGTTACCAACCTACGACGAGGAGAAGATGTCGAGAATATTCGTGATATTATCACGAGTATCCAATTCTACCATGAGAATCTCATGGGACTCGCCGCAACCAGAACGGCGATTGAACGAACCATGGAGGAGGCCCATCAGTCCCACGATTGATGGAATCCAAAGACAAGGCGGGAGTAGCTTTTCCAGGCTACCAAAAGATCGAGCCAAGTTCTTCCGACAACGTCAACTTGCGGGAGATCCAAAAGACGGTGAAATATTATGGCGTTAAGCTGTACGATCTACCGATGGAGCTGAGCAGAATATCACTCAAACAAGAGGAAATACTATCTCTCTTGCGTGATATCCAGAAGAGAATGGAGGAGATCGAAAGGCGAAAACCATGTTCCGGAAAAATCCGGAATCAATGGTCCAAAGACCCGACGTCTACATCTCTATTCGATGCAGCACCCAAGGAGTTGCAACCGGAGGACATAATCCGAATCATGAAAGGCAAATATCATGGATAGCCTTGACAGAATCGGATTAGAAGATCTACAAGAGTTAGCAGAATCTTTTGCTAACCTCAATATGGTGGATCTTAAGATGAACCAAGGAGATGAGGTTCCCAAAACAGAGCCTCAAGAAGAATCGTCAAAAAAGGGATCAGCTCAAGACGATGCAAGCCAGTTCCAACGAACCAAGCGACGGAGGCCTCAGATGCAGGATACTCCTGTTGGAAAGGTCACACTAGAACCAATCCATCCATACGGATTGATTCTCAACCTCGACGAAGCCAGTTTCAAAGAATGGGAGGGTCTCATCGACGAATGGGCTTCATCATTGAAAGTCGTGATTGCTACAATTGATTACGACAAAAAAGAATTTGCCAGAGTCTTCGAAGCAAGCTTAGCAGGCATGGCAAAACTATACTGGGAAGGTCTTAAAGTTCCAACCCGGGAAGAGATGTTTAGTAGCACATCCTTATATGACGTCATTAAGGAGATTACTAAACAGATTAAAATCCATTTCTTGGGAATGGGTTTTTTCGAAGGATCCGCAGAGGAGAAGCGCAAGAAATATCAACAGGCACTTTACAATCTAAGATTGATGGTGCTAGAGCCCAAAGCTCTCAATGAATTTCTGCGACTGTACACCCTATATGTCCATATGGGGGAAGTGGAAGATCAAACGGCCATGGACCTTTTCTTTCCAAAGCTTCCAAGTCCATGGAGGGAAATGCTCATCAATGAGTATGTTTCACCAGGAGGATATCCACTTGACAGTGCTTCAAGAAGGATGTCTTATGTTCACAAGAAGCTGTCCGAATGGTGCCAGAAGGCGGCGGACCAGAGGAATCTCAAGAGATTGAGAAGACTCAACAAGAAATCTCCATTGATGTGCGACAACATTGATCTTCCAACAGAGATTGGTGCGGAGTTGCTGTATCAAAGGAAAAGCCGAAAGAAACATAGGTATCAACCCTATGAAAGAAAGTCCAGAAGGAGTTCTTGGAAGCCAAGAACTATGTGGACCCGACAGAAGGCACGCTCCTACAAGTCAGGCCAACGGAGCGGACCATCAAGAAACCGATTCTCAAATCAAAAGAGAATCCCGGCGAGAAAAACTTTCAGGCGCACTCAAGCCAAAGCCAATGAAAGTTTTAAGGATTGCAATTGCTGGTCGTGCGGTGCAAAGGGGCATATTTCAACCAATTGCCCAGACAACGAGAAAAGGCAGATAAGGAGATTCGAATCTACACCGGATATCGAAGACGCTATCTACCACCAGAAATTGATACCCGTGTATCAATTTGAAGATGTATCCTCGGATGAGAGTATATATGAGCAAGAAGAAGTCTTTAGTTCTGAAGATTCGGAGATGTCCAATGGATCAACCGGAGACGAGTCAGACTAAAGAAGAACACGAGGTCCACCACATCCAGAAGGAAGATCAGAATGGATTCACAAGCCATTTTCTGATTCCACAGGAAGAAGTGGTGAAAAAGCTCGTGAAGAAACTCAATAGGGAAACCGGAGAGGTACAGACATACCAAGGGTTTTCCAATGGGAGATTGAATCGAGTTTTTAATAGCTTGATACCATCAAAGAGGAAGCATCATGTCTATTTTGGTGTCACAAACCGAGAAATGGCGCTTCCAATGGAGATTACAAGTAATCAGGTGGAGATCCAGCTGGTTCCTGCTGAAGATATTAGGCAGGATCTTAAGAAAATGAAGCCAGAAGTCGCGAGTACGATGAAATGGATTCATATTGGAGCAATTCAGTTGGTGATCAAATCATCCCTATCCCCAGGGACAGACCAACCAATTGATGTTGCACTATGCGACAAAAGAATCAGAGATACTAGAGCATCAGTTCTGGGAGCCTTTTCAGGCAATCTCTATGCCAAGACGATTATAACCGAGTTCTATCCACAGATCGCTTATAATCTACAGGATTCATCCTTCAGCAGAGCCCTGACCCTCTATCAGGACTACAAAAAGAAGGAGCTGTTAACAGATGGGAATAGGCCATATTCACTGACTTATCAAGTCTCGTATGCCCTATCAAATTCTCATCATACGGAATTATTTCTGGGAAAAGAATTTATTGAGATTCCAGAAATATTCAAGGAGGTAGCCAAGGCAGTCAAACCAAACCGAGTGGAGATTCCTCAGATCGGAGAAATCGACATCGATATTGGAGACAAGACGGTGCTAAGCCATACTCAAAGTCTCAGACTGGGAGCACCGAGGCTATCATTCCAGGGAAATAGACTGACTTCAGGGTCTATTACAAGAAGTTTCTCTCAATCATATGAGAGAATGGCGATCCAGGAAAAACCAGCTCCAGACATGAGGGTTAAACTCAAATGTCCCGAAGGATGGAGACAAGTTTCCACAAAGTTTGATACAACAAGCAGGGAAAATCAGTTTCCTTGTAGTTCGTTGTATTATTTGGCAAATCCAGGTGACAACCGATACATCGGAACTCTGGAGGTTGGAGGTTTTGAAATCCAGACCGAAGGCCAAGCCGGACAAGAAGCAGATGTCCTGATCTTAGGACGAGATTTCCTTGACAAATATAAACCATGGTCATGGAAATCAGGAAGAATGGAGATCACAATCGGGCGTCAAAGGTTGATGATCTAATGACAAGTCCATTCTCAATATACATCTCTGTTGGGATGTTATACGAGAAATTCAAAGCAGAATATTTTGCTGCTTATGTGGATTCGGGAGCAGGAATCTGTACAGCAAAACGAGGAGTCTTTCCAGCAGAAGTGGAAGAAGATCTACCTCGAATTGCAGGAAGGGATTTCTCCAAAAAGATTTTGCTTCTATCAAAGGGAGTAAAGCAAACGGAAATATTGATCGGCGGAGCAGGACAGACACCTTGGTACAAGGTCAAGACTCCACCAATTTATTTCCATGATACCGGAGCAGATATATTATTCGGCAATAATTTTCTGCAAAGCTTCAAGAGGTACATACAGGACAATGAAGCCAGGAGGCTAGTGTTCACAACCAATTGTGATCACAAAATCATTGTGCAAAGGCTCAATGGAGCTTTTCATCGTTCAATGCCAATCAAATTCCGCAGCAAGCGTGGTGATGATGGCAGACTCCGGCGACCCCAAATGAAGGATCAACGGAGATTCGGAGAAGTTTTGCTCAAATGCAGAACTGAGGGATTCCCAAATCTCTCTGAGGAAGAAACTCAAATCCTCAAAGTGTCCCTGATATCACACAAAGATATCAAGGAAGAAGAACAGGTGTCCATTGCCGACGTCAAAAGGAGGATTCAGAAGAGTTACCATGAAAATCCTTTGGCATGGTGGGACAAGAACCAGCTCAGAGCAACCTTGAAAGTTAAAACTGGAAAGGAGCATGAGTTCGTTAGGTTCAGACCTATCCTGATGAACCCTCAAGATCAACAGGATATGAGGAGCATAATCAAGGAACACCTTGATTTGAAGCTAATCGAACCAGGAAGATCACCCTACAGCAGTCCTGGATTTCTGGTAAGAAATCATGGGGAGATCAAGCGAGGAAAACCAAGATTGGTCATTAATTACAAAGGAATTAATGATATTCTTGAGTTTGACGGATATTTCATCCCAAGTAGAGAACACCTTATCAACTGCATCAGAAGTGCAAGGGTATTCTCAAAGTTCGATTGCAAATCAGGATTCTACCAGATTCGCATGGAGGAAGGAAGTAAGAAGTTCACAGCCTTCTCAACTCCTCAGGGACATTACGTCTGGAATGTCATGCCAATGGGGCTAGCCAACGCGCCTCAGATATTCCAAAGAAAGATGGATAATCTCTTCAAAGATTATTCTATGTTTATGTTTGTTTACATTGATGACATTCTTATCGCATCAAAAAACATTCATGAACATGTCAGGCATCTGGAGATCTTTGCGGATGTTTGTCAAAAAGAAGGATTAGTGCTGTCAGAAAAGAAGGCAGTCATAGCCACCCAGAAGATGGAGTTTCTGGGGATCGAGATCGATGAATCAGGGATTATTCTACAAGATCATATTGTGGAAAAGGTCCAGGGTTTCCCGGAGGATCTCAAGGAGAAAAAACAGCTCCAAAGCTTTCTCGGAGTTGTCAACTTCGCAGGGATGTTCATCAAAAACCTTGCGGAACACAGAAAGGTCTTCAGTCCATTACTGAAGAAAGACGTTCCATTCATATGGAAGGAAGAACATCGTGAGGGTATGAAAAAGTTGAAAGAGATTTGTAAAAATCTCCCGAAACTTTCAATACCACAAGACGAGGATGACTTGGTCCTCTACACCGACGCGAGTGATTTTTGGTGGGCAGCTGTGCTTACAAAGATCACCCCTTATGGAGAAGAACCTTGCAGATACTGTAGCGGTCTTTTCTCCGACGACGAGGCTGTGCGATGGCACATCAACGAGAAAGAATTCTTTGCAGTGCGGAAGGCGTTTAAAAAATGGCCGCTTTTCTTACTTGCTAAAAAATTCGTTTTGAAAGTTGATAACACTAACGTTAAAGCTTTCTTAACAAAAAAGTTTGAATCTAAACCTGAAAAGGCTAGATTGATTAGGTGGCAAGCAGAATGCCAATATTATGATTATGATATTGTCGTTTTGAAATCTGATCAGAATGTTCTTGCAGATTTCCTTACAAGGGATGGAGCTCCCTGAAGCGGAGGCCATCGAGGCAATACAGGGGCAGCTCTTTGAAAGTCTAGAGCTGCTACAACAAGAGTGGCACAGATGTGTGCTGCATACTAAACAAGCAGGAAAGATACAAGCGGCTGACGAAGCCAAAGTATCTAGCCAAATTGATGTCTGTTTCATGAAGATGTTCAATCTTCAGGAAGCAACTGAAAAGCCGCTCTTGCGCGCAGTCCGTGAAAATCGGGCTAAAGCAATGCTTTCCGTACAGGGCGGATTACCTGTAGCAGGGGATTCAAGTACCCCTAGCCCAAGTCCTGAGAGAATGGCTTCACAGCCGGACGCTCGAGGAAAAGATGTTGTTAAGGGGTCACTCCCTGAATCAACATGTCAACCCTCCACCTCTGGGGTAAAAGAGGGAGAGATCAGCCTTAGGCCCATGACAGGCCAAGTTAAGGTTGATACTAATCTTATTATTTCTTCTCCTTCTTGGCAAAATTATCAAAACAGGTGGGAGAAACTTCTTACGAGAAGGGGCATTAATCCGGGAAATTGCCGGGTTGATGTTGCAGGAAAATATCCAAGGGTTTGGTTCACGCCAGGAGCCAATCCAAACGATGTTAAAGAATGGTATGAATTTGGGGCATTAGCTTCAGTTTATACCACTTCTCCGGCATTCACCGAAATCAAGGGTCTACCCAAATGGATCCAGAAAACGGTGTTCGACGCATGGGAGAACAACGAGTCCCTCAAAAGGGGAGACGTTCTGGAATTGTACTTCTTCAGTGCAGCTCCAGAGCCAGTTGGCAAAGGAGTCTACGAAGCCTTCCATTTCATCAAGCTTCGGAGACCAGATACAGGAGCCTTGAACCGGATCAAAGTTCCTGAGTTTAATGCCGCAATCGTCTCAACATTTACGGAGGATCAAATCTCCACGAGGCGAGCATGGGGTCTATGGGTCTGTCTTACAGAGATGGACAAAATGAAGTCCAGATTTAAGTTCTTTCAAAGCTCAGATCTGGGAACGTTCCTGGTTAACACAATGACAGGAACAACAACTCAGTTTGCTGAAAATTCTTTCGAGAATAAGAGGCAAACTATTTGGGGAAACAAGATCGCGGGGAGCAAAGAGACTCGTCGCAAATTCTGCAATATGGCTCATGTGAGCCATTGGATCGAGAGAATCTGCGACCAATGTTCGTCGCAGAAGGAGCCAGAATTCGGCAAAGGTTTCCTCCCGAAACCTGATAGAAGAAGGTTCCGGTCTGATGAACATGACGAACGTCAGACACCAAAGGGAAGAACACCTCGGGCACCAAAAAAGTAAGGTGGCCGACAAAGCAGAGTGAATCATGTGATTCACAGCAAGAATCGCACCCACAAAAGAAACGACAAAAGTGGGTGGAAGAACAGGAGGACCACTCACCAAAAGCTTCAGGACAAAAGTGAGTGGAAGGAAAAGTAGCCGGCCCCTACCAGCATTATCACAAGACGATAAGGCGAGGGTCCAGCACCATGTGATGCCACTAACAAGTGTCGGCAATCAAGGCCGACAAAAGAAGGTGGAGGTCATATTCAAGCAAGCTGGCCACGAAGAAGGAATCCGAGGCCAACAACCAAGCAATAATAGAGGGGTTCAAACCTCTATATAAACACAAGTGCTGAAGAGAAGAGATCATCGAAAAATTTCCACAACTTTCTCACACTACACACTCTCTCTTCAGAATCTATCTTTGTAATTTTTTTAAATTCTTGTTTTCAAAGTTTTTCATTTTAGTTTAGTTTCTTTTTTTTATTTTTATGTACACAAGTATTAGCTACTATGAGTAGCTAGACAAGTTAGTCTCCTCCCTTGGGGAGTTTTTTATGAAATAAATTAAATTTTATATAATTCCTCTATAAACACTTTGTTTTTGTCCAACTATTCCGGGTTGAGTAAAAATATTTTCTTTATTTTTCCAACATATTATTTAGTCGGCACTTAGTGAAGGAGAAGGGTTGCAACCATCTCTTGCGAGTGTGTGGTTGGTGCGTGCCGGGTGGGCAGACGAGCCGTAAAACGCAACAAGACCGACTCCTGAAGAAGACCAGTCGACGAAGGTATAATGTTGGTTAAATTTAAGAATTATTTTGAAGTGTTACGGAAGCATGTTGGGCCTGATTAGGTCTGTTTAAGACTTTGTTTAATTTGAACATGAAATGGTTTAATGATGGATTCGTTGAGGATTGGTTGAGGGGTAGTTTTGGCATTAATGATGAGTTGGATATGGTTGATATGTGTTTTGTGGAAATGGGTATTTTTGATAGATAAGTTATGAAGGTGGGTATTTTAAATTTTGACCCATTTTAAATTTATATATAAAATTAAAATATTTAAAATTTCATATATTGAAGCCAATAAAAATTCGTACGACTCAAATTAGTGCAGTAAAGTTGTCACAAACGACAGTAAAAAAAAAACTCGCATCGGACACAAAACGACAAAAAACCAAAATTACAGAACAAAAAATAAACCAAAAGAAAAACAAAAAACTGGAAATGTGCAAGCAGATTGATAGCTATAAGAAGGGTACGTGGCAGTTATCAAGCACTACAAGTTACTGCGCTCTCTCTCTCTCTCTTCAAAACCCCCATCTCCTATTTATTTCCACCATCTTTCCGCCACCTCTCCTCCGCCGCCCTCCGCCGCAGCAACGGGAACATGAGATGGTAGGCCTAAGCGTAATCCTCGAAAACTACAGAGATCTCTCCGAAAAACGAAGCCCCCAAATCCTCAGCAAAGGCGCCATGATCAAACCTTCCTCTCCTTCTCTCTCTAACTACTCTCCTGCTTCTGGATTTCTCGAGAATTGTTTCCTCTGCCGGCACAAACTATTGCCAGGCAAAGACATCTTCATGTACAAGTAGGTTTCTTCTCTCTCTTAATTTTCCTCCTATTATAATCCATGCTACACTACTGATTTATTTTTTTATGTACATATTTGTAGAGGAGATAGGGCATTTTGCAGTGTGGAGTGCAGGTGCAAGCAGATTTTCATGGATGAGGAGGAGAGCTGCGAAAACAGTGGTTGTACGTTGGATTACACCTGTTCAGCGGCTGCCACGTCATCTCCGTCTTCTTCGTCGCCGTCGTCTTCCCGCAGCGGTAAGGGGGCGAGAGCTCGGGCAACAAACGCGTTTGCGTATTGAAGTGTGTTTTTCCGTTTCTGCCCTCGGTGGATAGCGTTTATGGCGTCTGTGCCCCTCCCTTTTTGAGCTCTATCTCGACGCTGCCGAGTGCGGTGCCAGGGACTGGTTTGTCATCTCATGTTAGCCCATGGGTTTTTGGTTTTCCACTGGTTTTTTCGCTGGCGGAGAAATTGGGGTTTTGGAATTTCTCAACTTCAAGGATGTTTTTGGAAGTTCACTTCTTATATATTTGAAAAACATTTTGGTTTGTTTATTTTTTTTTAGACCTAATTAATCCTTTAATTCTTTTACGTGATTGGCTTAATTTTAGTATTTATTTTATCCGTGCACGTTCGAAATTCCACCCCCGCTATGCATACTCTCTCGTGAGTGAAATGAAATACGAAATTGAGAATTGATTTGGTGAATAATTTGATTTAAGAAATTAACACAATGTTGTAATACGATATGGTGAAACTGCAGTCTGATTAGTGAGTTTCTTCCCTATTTTCTTGATTTAGGCGCATACTAGATAAAATTTTACTCCCTCCGTCCCATCACGACACAGTTTCCTTTTTGGTCTGTCCCACGAAGCATGCCACGATTTTAAAAATAGTAGTAAAAAATTTACCATTTATTCATATTTTAACTTTTTCACCTACCACACTTAACACATAAAATATCAATTTCTTAATTTCCGTACCGAAAAGAATTGTGTCATGCTTCATGGGACGTGGGACGGAGAGAGTAATATATGAATGTGTATATATTCGAATGCAAATAGTTATATTTATATTTATTATAATTAATCAAAAAAAATTAGTACTATTATGGAGTTTGCGACATGTGTGTATAAGGACACGTTTGTCGTCATCGTAAAATTGTGTGCTTCCTATTTTGCTTATGTTGTTATTTGTTATTTATTTCAAATTTTAATTCGTAGTATGTTTTGGTTGCCAGGTAATACTTGGTCTTGATGTACGGAGTAACTTATAGTGAAATTTATTGTTACGTTTAATAATTTGTCGAGTATACAATATTCATGCATATCTTATCTAATACTTACAAATGTATGATTCCCCCATAATAAATTGCTGCCATACTATGTTTGTATTATTGTATAAGTCGTGTGTATTTGATATCTTTATATATTATATTTTACTGAATTTGAGATAGCTAGGTTATATATTTTGATTTCTATATTGTTTTTATTTTTTATATTAAGAAATATATGTTCGAAACAGCTCCAAAAATTAATTTTTTATTAGTATTGCCTCAAGGAGTTCACTTTTTGTTATTGGAAAATATCCTTCAAGATGCAACATATATATGACTATTTGTTATTCAATCTTACGCACCTAGATAGAAAAATATAAAATCCGAAATGTAGCTATTGGAAAATATAAACAAAATTCAAATTAATCCACGGTGATCAAATAAACACCACAACAAAATCATTAAAATAAGAGTAATTTAATCATTAAACCACAAAAGTGGCCGTAGGTACTGTCTTGAAAAGAATGAAAGAGTAATATTTTATTACTCAAAGTGGCAATTATTAGCCATTTCCAAATGTTTATACTAGCTTAAACTGACACTTCTGGCTTCAACTCACCATAAATAAAACTCAGACAGACATGATAAGAACTTAATGCGTATCTTTTATTTTATTTAAACTCACGCTTGTGATCAAGGTTGATGTAGATAAAGATCCAATTAGTTTAATTCAAATCGACACTTATTAGTTATTAAGATATAACTAGTGGTTGAGGCACAATCCAATCAACACTGTAGAATTTTGAAGTATTCATAAATATCGCAAAAAAAATCAATTTAAACTCGAAATTTATTTGAATTATACTATTCAAGTTCGAACCCAATTAGATAAAGATAATAGTTTTAGATAAACATAGACCAATTAGAAAACAGAAAAATGAAGCCAAATAGCCAATAAGATGATTGTGAGCAGATGAGGAATTTCACTGGTCAGAAATTTAGAACTTCAAAGCACTATATGACTGTAACTTGGGACCAACTGTGAGATTTCTGTTACCAGAAAAACTTCTACTTTTCTCATACAGTCAAAAAAAATGGTGGAATAAGATTCGATTCTAACCAAAGTTAACCAATCAAAAATTGAAAGAAAAAAAAGTAAAAGAATATGTAAGATTGTCGACTTGAATTTTCCACCAAATTTCAATTCTTAGAATCGATCTAATTTTTATTGTCAATTCAAGAAGTTTTTTATTTTTTTTTTTTGAAATGAAACAAACAAATAAATTTAAAGTTCACACGATAGAAACTCAAATCTAAAAATGTTTGAGAGAAAACACCATTTTCAATTCTTTAAAGAAATGTTGAGAAAAAATGGGAAAGAAAAGAAGTTTAATTTGGTCGAAACCAATAACCACTTCAGTCCAAGCACACACATTCGGTCGTCGGTTCAGTTGAAATTTTCATGAAAAAAAAATGTTACTCTAAAAAAAAAGCTATTCTTGATCAACCCTAAAATGTTAGGTAGCAAACATATATTCTTGAAAACAGAATTTAATTCAAAAACAAGAGATCAATCGGATCGTAGAAGAAACACACAACAGAAAGACAGATCAAGCACACCCCTAGCCATTGCTCAAACCGATCAAACCAAGAATATACGAAGATAAGAAGAGCGCGTAGCATGAACTCTTGCCTGCTACTATACAGAAGCAGAGATTTCTTGTAAATTACTTTTCCCATTCTCATCTTCAAGAACAACGAGCAAACATTGCAAGACGGACAAGAAACCAGTGGGAATGAACGACACCTTAGTGTCAATGCAGTAAGTTCACACAAAATATACAAGAGTTGAGGGAGTTTTCCATGGATAAAGATATGTGAATGATGATACATACAAAAAGCAAGGCGACGGCTATGACATAATCATCTTATGTTCTTCATCATTCGTCATTGTCCGTCTCCATTCAAGTCACTATTGCACGGCTCAGCCAGATTTGAAGAGGAGTACAGCTTTGGAGTCCAAATAGAAGTAGACAAAGTGATTCGTTTCGTGAGTTACATAAGAACCTAAATGGACAAATAGGTGAAGACAAATTAGAGTGCATTTGTCTAAAGATAATACCTAATCCAAAATCATTGTTTCTGTAATATTTTATATGTAAACATATGAGGTGGAAAGATAATACTAGATGCGTAGCAGGTGTAATGACGTAAGAAATGCTGGTAGGTGATCAGGATTTCATCCTATGACATATGGAAAACATCCTGCTGTAACAAACTATACCAGCTTGTTCCATCTGATCTCGATTTTTCTCAGTACCAATGATACAGAAGTAAAATAATTGAGAAATAAAATGAAAGAAATCAAGATACTCATTTTTTCTCGGATCGCTTTCTAGGTAAAAGAGATTCAGAAACCAAGGATGTCTTATTAAAGTTCTGACGAACGATATTCTGACAAGACGAATAACTTGTATGAAAGGACGGTCATGTTATTTACTACTACAGAAAAAAAAAAAAAAAAAAAAAAGTTCCTGTATAACTAAATTATGGATGACTCAATGAAAATTATGGGCACAATTATGCATCTATGGAACCGGTAAAGAAAATGTAAGATATCGTTCTCTGAGGAGTGATGCAAGAAACAAACTCGTACATAATGGTAAGAACTTCAAATATCAAAAACAGCCTTACTCAAGAAACACAAGATGAAGCAAAAGGTCCCATAGTCAATGTGTTAAAGCTATAAGATCAAAAGCAAAAACAAAGACAAAAACGCAGTGCAATTTACAGTTGCTAGGAAGTCTATTCCAATATACAAAAGTGCGGCAGTCTATCTTCTACTTTATTCATACCAATTCAACATATGTTCTAAAGTAACCATGTAATCGATCAATTCCAAAGCTTCCAATTGATATTTCTACACAACATGCTTTCTTGTAAGCAATAGTGCTTTTACGTAAATTAACTAGGGAAATCATCAATTTACTAGTACTATATCCTATACAAGGGGTAATAAGAAATATATAGAGAAGTGAAACCCAAAATTATCTAAGAGGGGTGTTTATGTTGAGTTGGATTTACAAGGATTGAGTAGTTGAATGATTACACAGTCCAACTTGCACAAAATTGTTTGATCAATCAAAGTATGTGATGGAGTAGCCTATATTACTTTTATCTATCCTAACGATCACACAACTACTCCAGCTAGAAAGTGGAATTTGAAGACTTGAGATACACATGCCACAAAATGAAAATAGTACGAAGATCAATAAAATTCCCGAAAGAGGAAGATCAATTCTTCGTCATTTTGATACATGCTTCTTAAGACTCTAGACGATGCTCAAAATGCATTTTTACTAGTCCACTCCTCCAATATAAACAAAGATCTTCGTCAATACACACAAGTCCCATCCATCTACCTCACACGATATCAACTATAAAGTAAAAGAAAGTTTCTTTCCACCACAATTTTCCTTCCGGAAAACAACTGAATCAAGCTTCTTAATGCAAGAAGAATATTGACCGAAATTAGAATACCTAATCAAATTTTCTCCTGCTCGTTGCCAATCACAAACACCTTAACCAAGCTGTCGTTCTTGCATACATCAAATCAACAGATCCAACTCACAAACACCAACATCGAGCTCTAAGACTCTAGCTCAAAAATTAGGCGCAAATGAACATATAACGAAACAGCTTAACAAGTCCCCTTTCCTAAATCAGACTAGTCATAAGATTACAAGAAAAGGGAGCAACTAAAATGCAAAATTTCAACTTTTATCATCTACTCAACGCGATGACTACAGAGGAAATTGTAATCTCGACCTAATTAAACTTTCAAATGTGTAACCGGGGCCCTATGTGAGCCTATACTAGATCCAAAATAAGGTGAAAACACAACCGAAATCAAACAACTCATCAAACCATAGCTGAGCTGAAACAAGCAAATGGAGTATAACAAACAATCAAGCCATTAACAGAAACACTCACGATCATTCTAGAATCTTAATCATTATTCAATGCAATTAAGCAATAAACGAGAGGATAGACAGGCAATTTTGATTACCGAAATTCTTGCCAACGATGCAATGCCAAGTTGGGCCGTATTTTTTGTCGAACATCTTCTTTATGTGCTCCGCCACATCCTTCTCTACACTAAACTTCTCAAACGCCTATGAAAAATTCACCAAAGTTTTACAAGTATGAAAAAAGCACATAGAAGAAGACTAGAGAGAGGAGGGATTACGCCAATGGCAATGTCAACAGCTTCTTTCTGCACGTCCTCCTTCATGTCTGCACTCTTAATGATGACTTTCTTGCTGGGATTCGATCCGGAGGAAGACTTCCGATCCTCGGCGGAGGAGATGAGCGGCGCCGCCGCCCCACCGCCGTTCCTCTTCGTCTCTTCACTCATTTTTTCTTTGGTGGGACTTGACTCCCTCTCCTCAATTGAAGATGAAAAAATCGATCTTCTCCTCAAATTGAAATCTTCAGCAAGAGAGAGAAAGGGTGTGGGTGTGTGGTGTCTGATTTGTATAAAGCTGGTTTTCTTAATCGGCTGACGGGGGTTTTGGTTTTGGAATTTCTGCTTTTTCACTCTTTTTAAGAAATTCAATTTTATTTTATTTTATTTTTCTATTCTTCTTCAATCACGCACTATACGTTTGACTCTCCCTTTGACTCTTGAGCTGACCCTGTTATCCACTTTGACAGTCAAAATGGTCAAACTCTTAGTAAAGGGTCCAAAAAAAAAAAACAAATTCAAACTGAGTTGAAACGAACCATATCATATTGAAATTAGTTCGGGTTTGAAACTTAAAACCGAACTTGAAAAAGAATCAAATCGAAATATATAGGTAAAATAATATTTGAGCATTTTCATATGTACTTAACTATTTATAGGTAAATGGAATATTATTTACATATTTTTCTATTTGAACACTTCTATTTACAAAATAGCCTACACCTACTACATGTTTTTGCCATAAAATCTATTCTTGGGGATACTTTCCCAAGTGGAAGCAACAATTTTACCTAATGCAAAGTAAATTCCACATAAACACATCACTTAAAAGCAAAATAGAACCAGGCGGTGGGCCACATAAGATCCAGAGTGTTGAAAAATATGGAAACGTTGCGTGCTAAGAGCATCCGCAATGGGGTTCCTTGATAGCCTACTTGATAGTGGTTGTGTTATTGAGTATGTAGTGCTGCATTGGAGTTCCTTGATAGCCTACTTGATTTTTTTAGTTTTTAAAAAGGAGAGAGAAATTTTTAAAGAGAAGAAGAGAATTAAAAAAAAAAAAAAAAATTGCACTCGGGCATACTTGATAACTCGAGTAGCACTCACTTGCAACGGCTACTCGAGTGCAATACTCGAGTTTGAGTAAGCTATCGAGGATAGCGTTACTCATGCTCTAATGTACCAAAAATTAAGAAAACGTGACATTATTAGAGAGAGAGAGAAAAATTGAGTATTATAACAAAATAGGTGTTTTTTTCAATATAATAGTATCAATTGTTCTTTACACAGTAGCTCGAGCAGCAACGTTCCTGTTAGTAACTTAGTACAAGAACCTGAAGCATTCCTGCAGCATATACATAATCAGCATTCAAGAAATCTGCATTTTGCTACACTTCTTCATCAGAGTCTTGCACTACTCGGCTCGTCTTCGCCCTCTTTACTTGATGGAGCGCTGCTTCCTCCTCGTCCTTGTCCTCAGAGTCTTGCATTACTGGGCTAGTCTGCGCCCTCTCTACTTGATGGAGCGCTGTTTCCTCCTCGTCCTCGTCCTCACCCTCCGTGTCATCCGCAGCCAAAGGGCTGCCACATTTAGGCGAACCACCATCTCCTTCGTTGCCGCTCCCAGGCTCTTCAGATGATTTGTGTGCAGCAGAATGATCGCGGTCTGCTTCTTCCTGGTTCAGGTTTTGTTCCTCAGGTTCATCATCACGTGGCTCGAGAATCTTGAAGTCCCTAGACGTGCTCCGTTTGGCATGTCTCAACAGATTGACTTTGGTGATTTTGCTAAGCTGGATGAGATACTTCTCGTAGTCTTCGATCTGGAAAATCAAGTCGGGGATGCATCTGTTTTCCCTCTTGATTTTGTTGACTATTCCTTTACTAATGTTGCTGCTCTCTTGTTGATTCTGCAAACAAGAAAGCAACGCACCAAACCATTTGAAAATGTAATTCCCACTAATATTTGCAGACAATTCTGTAATTAATGCACATACCTGCTGCATTTTAGCAACAAAACCATAAATAGGTGCTGTTAATTTCCTACAAGTTGTTTCCACCAGCCTTTGGTACTTGGGACTGGGTAACAGTTGCTTGCACCCCTTGGGAGCAATTCGGAGCTTCGAGATTCGTGCTAGATTCTTGTAAAATTTTGCAGCCAGTTTCAGTAAATATTCTGCTTGAGGGTCTGCAGTTTTTACAGGGAGTTAGAGAAGAAGACAGATCTACAGACAAAACAATTGAGAGTTCGATATCATGAATAGCATTCCACGTACCCTTTAGGTTCATGGCAACGAAATGTGATAGCACTTGCACGACAGCTTCTGCTCTCGAATATAATACCTCTTCCGCTGCTACTTCTGGAGCCTCTTTTCCAGTTTGATATGAAGAAATACCTTTCTGAGTAGCCGTATTGCATGTCTTCAGCCTTATCATAATCCAGTCCATGTCAGCAATGGATGATTCAACAGACTGCAGTATAGTTGTAGAAATTGCAGCACTGGTTGATTTTCTTATGATAGGGAAGGTTTCAGATTTATCTACAGGATCAGTACCCTGAGAGCCTACAACTCGTACGAGCTCTGCAGCCATATTCTCGGCAATAACCAAGTCCGCCGGAGGTGAGGTTAAAGTGAAAGCAATGAAGACCAAAGATTTTGCAACCTTTGAGTTCGATACATCACTTCTCCTGCAGAGTTGTATCGCCAAGGATCCGACAAGGTTCCTCCTTTCTTCGGGCAACTTCTTGCCAATCATCAGCACCATGTCACATAAAATCTGAGAATACAGGCATCTGTTTAATGGTATATAACAAACGTAACAAAGTACTAGAAACACAAACAAATAGCATCTCTTTGAGGAGATGAGCAATTTCATATAATATAGGCTTTTAACCTAGCATCACTCGGGAGTTTCATATAATTAATCTCTTCAACATGGACGGCATAATAAGATAAATAAAGCACAGTGCATTTACCTCAGCTTCACGGGAGAAAGAGAAGTCAAGGAACTCAATAAGTAGTGGCTTTATGCTCTTGAGGAATAACTCTTTGCTTTTTGTGTTCTGGTCATCAATTCCTTCAGCTAGCTTGCATTCATCAGTGCAACAGGCACCCGCAGCAACATTTTCCTCACGCTGAAATGTTGATACCAAGTAATCAATCAAACCTGAATACTTTGTGCTGGACAAACTAACCTCGATTATGTTTTTCAAACAGAGCAAGGCCAAATGAATATTTTCCTTTCTACATTCAACATCTTTTTGTCCCTTTGCTTCTTTCTTGCTAAGATCCATCTCAGACTTTGGCACTGACTTGAGAGAGAAAATTATGTCCAGCAGTGGAGGCCCAAGAAGCTTAATTTCACCATAAATCAACGTCTTGAATGGATCATCTTTTCCCGTGAGAGAGAAGAATTTGAGTTGACGAAAGCACATATGTAATACTCTAGAAAGAATTTTTGAACCAAGAACCCGTGCGTTTCCAGAGGAAGGTTGGCTGTTTCTCTGTGAGGCTGCACCATTCTTAGAATTTTCAAGTTTCCATGACTCTAGTGAAAGTTGCAAGAGAAGATGGATGCTTGAAGTTGCCAAAAGAGGAGTTCGATCTGGAGAATGCTTTGCGCAGCCTAAAGCAAGTTTATCAGCAGCATCACTGGCACTAGGTCGTATCATTGGTTTTTTAGCTCCGCTGCCATGCCTAGAATTAGATGTATATTTATCCACAAACTCATGAATCTCAACAAACTGAGAAAGCTCCGTTTCCAGTTCCACTTTTTGTACATTAACAGCTTTGACCAACTCAGTAACAATATTATTCATCACAACCTCAATAATCCCTAATAAAAGTTTAGCAGAACACTTCCTTTTTTCTTCTTCTATTGGGGTAGAGCCTGAATCTTGTTTCTTGCCCAGCAGACCTAACTAATACAAATTGAAGCGACTTACATAATGAAGAACATTAGCATGGGAGCAAGTCAGGACGTAGAAAACAATTAGAAGCCAGTAAGCAAATAGAACTAGAGAAAAACACCTGCAATTCCAACAATAAAGAATGAAACGACTCGATATTTTCCTTGCAAAAAAGACATGCGCGCTCTTACGGGCATTGGACCAATACAAACCACAAGAAATACACAATTTATTTGATAGCAATAACAACAGACTCATTGACTTGATTACTTGTGATATTGCACCAAAAGAATACCTTCCAAATTCCCATTTCTCAGAAACTTCCGGATCTGTGCTAAAGCATTTGAGAATGACTCTCCAGAAAAATTTCTCCCCGCCTGATAATTGTTGTGCCAATGAATGTCAATTACAAGAAAGAGAACTAGTAATTTAAACCAGTTGAAAGATATTCACTCACCTCATTGTCCTGAGAGATGGAGAAGCCAAAACAAGGGAGTGATTCTGAAGGTTGATCAGATCTATTTTGTGGTTGAAGAAGAAGAATCCAAGAGACACAAAAGAGAAGGCAGTCCAGTGGCTCTTCAATACAAAATTTCCCGTTTTCTAGTTTGACACATTGATCAATGTTCAACTGAAGCTCGTCATTCTAGACAGATATATGTTAACAAATAAAGTCAACTCATGGGACAAGAAAAAGCGATTTTGCCTGAAATCTTGTAGGAAAGTACAAATGGATATTACTCTCAAGAAGGTTTACCAGGATAGCAAGATTACTAGCTATTTCCTGTAGATGAATACCTCTTTGTAAAACCGCTGGAAGTGGGAGAGTAAAAGGTCAAAAATGGTGCCTGCACTTAGAGGATCCACCACAACAAGCTTCATCATACCATGGTAAACATTTTCCCGGACATTTGCCTGGTTACAGGATTAAACAATAATTTAAACTTGGAGGATATGGTGACCCTTTACTTTAGACCGAGATTGGTCATTTTGACAAAACTAAAAAAGGCATGTTGCATCAAACTACACAAATTTAGATGCAAATAGACTGCTAAAAAATCTCAAACAGTTGAATAAATTCACTTGGGAAAAGTACAAAAATTGAAGCTACTTAACATGCCTTCACTTTGGTGGTTGAAGTAATACTACCACTTACATTAGAACACAGAATTGGTTCAGAGTATCTGAAAGAAGGAAAAATAAAGTATCTGAATCAAAACTCAATGAACCATTGAAATGAACCTGCTGATAAAGGCATCGTTGCAGCAAACCACTGAGCTCTTGGAAAAGGTTTGCTCTAGTTGCATGAGGTTTTTCAGCTTGCTGGCTGCAACTGGCCTGGCTGCTTGATTCTTGAAAAGAAAAAAGTCCATCTGGCTTTGATTGTTTCTCTGCTGAAAGAAGGTCAAAAATGGCACTACATGCTGCAAGACGAACTGAATTTTCTCGTCTAAACATAGCCTTCCTTAGAACCAATATAGTGTAATCCTGCATGGTTAGATTACAGATGGAAATTAAATTAGCATTTGTAACATCGATATAAAATTATCAAAGAAAATACATAGGCTTCACTAATCACTAACCCATAATTTTCTAAAAAGCTTATTGAATATGCTAATCTCTACAAATATCTTGTTTCACGATCCACTTAGCAGTTAGCTTTTAGTTACAAGAGTTGAAAATGTGTCTATGTAACATGATAGATGCTGCAGTTTTTGGCTGAACCACATGTTGCAAAATAAGTACCTGAAGATCACGACTAAACTTCATAAGAGGGAGTAGAACAGTAACAAGATTATAGGAAGTCCCGCCATCCATAAATGTGAAATAATCCAGCATTTCTTTCAAATGAGACATGTGTTCCAACATTGGGTGTGGATGAACCTGGACCAAGTATACAAGCAATCTAGAAGTAGTAAAAAGAAAATGAGCTTAAGAGCAAGCAACACAAACCAAAAGGCTGAATATAAAGCTAAGAAGTTTCACCTTGTTATGGGGAAGCATTTTTCAGGTTTCATAGACAGGACATGGTATTTGCATTGCTCAATTATCTGCAAATGTAATTAGCTCAGTATAATGTTCTACTGTGCCGTGCTTATATTAACTTAAAAGTAAATGAATACCATGAATGAATATAGAAAATATTAGCTTGTATATCTCAGAAATCACATTTTCAAAATTTGGTGTTCTGTGAAGATGCTTCGAATCCAGAAAAGCTCCCTATTTAAGAACCAAAAGCAGAAACGGCAGCACCTCATGTCATTGCAGCAATATTACACTAAAACACTAACCTCATTCCTTGACATATCATGCACTTCGAACAAACATTTCAGTACTTGTGTACCTAGCTCCTCTGTACCCAAAAGACCATCAGATTTTGATATTTCTTTCTGGGTTCCCTCTTCTACTCCATGAAGCAATCCAAACCCCAATTGAACTATACTGGGTACGATATGCTCTCTTCCATAGTGGCTTCCATTCACCTACAAAAAGAGGGCATAAAATTGTTAGAAAAGAAGAAATGATTTATACAATATATAGACATCCAGACAAAAAAAAGTCAAAATCATTGCTAAAAAGTAAGAAAATAAAAAGATCATGAGCCTGGTGTCTAGTCCAAAATAATTACTGTTTCAGACAAATATTCTTATTATTTTAGGCATTTAGGCGAGGACCATTCTTCTTACGAAGTCAAAAAAGAAAAGGTGTGCCAAGAACAAATCAGGAATGCACATGAAAGCATGAAGAAGATCTCCAGTAGCTGGATACATATCACAAGAAACTGCTCAAAATATGATTATTTTGTTCATTAAATGGTTCCCCGCATTCATAAGGTTGATTAGACACCAAGTCCAGAAACTTACTCTATGTACAATTGAGGTATTATTTCCCAAAATTAGCATAATATAAAGGCAAAAGTAGCTCACAGCTTTCAGGATAGCCTTTTCTATTGCTCGAGCATTCTCCAGATACTCCTCCTTCAATTCATCTGATAGCCATCTGCAGACTCTGAAGCAAAAAAAAATGGGGCATAGAAATAATTATACAATAATGAGAATCAATCGAAGTTCATCAATCTTGAAAACAATCTACGCATAATATTGATCAGCATTGTTCTGAAGCTGATATGTTCAAACTTGACAGATCCTATCATAATTCTGATAAAATCTTGTATACATCTTACGTCGTTAATGTGTTGATCTACAAGTCTATCTACACTTGGTATTTAAGGTGATACATGAGTGCAAAGATATCAGCATGAAAATATCTATACACTAGAGCAACATCAGAAGCAGAGAGCATATGTAAAGATCATAGAAAGAATAGCAAGAGCTAAACACTCACTTGGCAAACTTATAATCTTTGTAAGCATTAAACAATGCCGTTTTTAGAATGCCAATTGCACTATCGCTGAACCTCCTGATTCTGGCAACAGACAACAAAACTGTAACAGTAAAATGATTGAAAGCCCTAGAATCCGACCTCACCAGCCCCAAAACCTCCAGCCCCAAAGATGGATCCTGCTTAACTGCGAAATTTACATGAAGCAAGACTGTGCCTTCTACTTGCTTCATCACCGAACCGGCCTTATTCGCACCCCCAAAATACAATACAATCCCTTCAATCACCTCCCTCTTCCCAAACCCTTTAGCAGCCAGCACCAGCAACTGATAAACCAGCCCAGGCAAATCCTGCATTTCGACGTCTTCCCTCATTTTCCCAAATATCTTTTGCAGGAAATCTCTCTTCCTAACTTTATCAATAGACGAAGCGAAATCCCGTACAATCTCCACCATTTTGATCAACAAAACATTACTCCAATCACACTCAATCACAGCATCTATAACTGAGCTCACGTACTCTACAGGCTTATCGATTTCACTCGAGATCCTAACCAATTCGATGCACTTCGGCAGGAGAATCAACACCTGTGCATCGTCCAAATCGCTAATTTGGGGGAAATACGATATAACTACATCAACGACTTCGGGAATTTTCTTAACTTCAATGGTGTCGAGGTGCCCCACGAATTGCTGGATAATTGATAAGGAGTTGCGGTCGTGTGGAATTTTGTTAGAAGTGAAGAGAGAGAGATAGGCGTGGAGGACCGCGGGGAGGAGGGAAGATAGTGCGGCGCAGGGGTGGTGTGAGATGAGGGAAATGAGGGAGGAGACGTAGTCGGAGACTGCGGCGGAGGAGTCGCCGGCCACGGCCGCGCGTGAGTGGAGAAAGGAGAGGAGAATTGGGTGTGATGACTCGGCGAGAAGGAAAGGCGGGAGCTGGGAGGAAACGGGATTGAGGTGGTGGTGGTGTTGAGCGAGTGAGATGATTTCGGTGTCTGTCAGTGGTGGCGGTTGCGGCGGAGAGTGGAGAGCGCCGGTGGAGCTTTCCGGCGAGCGCATGGCGACGCGCGGCGTTAGATTTGAGCGGGAAGAGTTGGGGGGGAAATGTGTGAAAATCAGTAGTACTAGTATTTCTTTTTGTTTTTGTGAAATACGTAGTAAATTCAATTAATGAAATTTAACGATAAACTATTGTTAATTAATTGTCGCAATAAAAATAACTGTGAATAGGAGAATCTACCCACTTTTATAACATGTCTTACAAAACTACCCACCCAAACCCAAAGTCAAAAAGTCAAAGCCTGACATGCTTGGTTTTTTGTAATGCGTCCAACTCACGTCACTTTCACAATGGATTTAGTTAAATATGACTCTAAATCTGAGGACACGTTAAAATAATAGCAATTGTTGGATAAAAAATTTATAAAATCATATATTATGAATCAAGAAAACATAATAGAGCTTAAAAATTCACTATTATGTATATTATGCAACAAAAAAATATTATGAAACAAATGGCGTAATTACCCGCCACAAATTCATAGCCGTGAACAGTAGCCGCGCATATTTGGTACCGGCGGCTACTGTTCACGGCTATGAATTTGTGGCGGCTAATCTACCCATTTGCAACAAAAAAATATTATGAAACAAATGGGTAGATTAGCCGCCACAAATTCATAGCCGTGAACAGTAGCCGCCGGTACCAAATATGCGCGGCTACTGTTCACGGCTATGAATTTGTGGCGGGTAATTACGCCATTTGTTTCATAATATTTTTTGTTGCATAATATACATAATAGTGAATTTTTAAGCTCTATTATGTTTTCTTGATTCATAATATATGATTTTATAAATTTTTTATCCAACAATTGCTATTATTTTAACGTGTCCTCAGATTTAGAGTCATAATTAACTAAATCCATTGTGAAAGTGACGTGAGTTGGACGTATTACAAAAAACCAAGCATGTCAGGCTTTGACCTTTTGACTTTGGGTTTGGGTGGGTAGTTTTGTAAGACATGTTATAAAAGTGGGTACTTTAAATTCCGACCCATAAAATAAAATGTTTACAAATTGTCAAATTGATTTCAATAAAAGCTACTCCATAAACAAGCCAAATTTGTTCAGCAGTATTCGAATCGTTAATTCGTTAACAAATTCATAAGTGATTTAATTCCCTAGCTAAACTAGTTTCTTGCAAAGAAAGTTAAGAAACTAACGATTGCGATTGCGACTATATTAATTTTTAATAAAATTATCATTTTTAAAATAATTAATATTTAAAATAAAAATCTGATCTAAAAAAATTGTGTAACTTCAATTAAGTTCGAACAACCTCACAAATTTCAAGATATATTAAGGATATAAAGGTGGCTTTACTATGCTTGAATGCCCGACAATCTTTCTAGGAGGGAAGGGTACAACAAAATTGTTGATTGTATTAAAAATGGTGAATAAAATATTAGTATTAGTTGTGGAGAAATGACCCAAAATAAAAACTAAAATTATTTGAAAGACGGTCCAAAGATAAAAATTAAAAAAATATTTGTGGACGGAGAAAGTATTTTTTATTTAGATGCAATTAAATGCTATAAAAATGAGCTAACTTATTTATGATATGATATCTAAATACTTCCCATTTTTAATTTATAGTATTCATTTAAAAATGGCACACGAGTTTTAAATAAAGGTTTTACCTATAAATTAATGTTAAAATGATTAATTGAATGAATATATATCTTTAATTCTTGATTAATAAATTAGGATATAAATTTTAAAATTAAAATAATTATTTTATTTTAAAACTGATAATAATTTAATTTAAATTTATCATTAAAGTGAATCCCCAAAAAAGCAAACAATCCGATTCCAATTGCCTAAACTCTAATAATGCGAAGGAAGAAATAAAAAATTACATTAAAAATAGCCGCGAGTTTCAAATAATATAGCCTGGGCCTATATTTTGTTCGCAGGCAGGCCTGGGTCTATATTTTGTAATTGGACATTTTGATGTGATAGGTCCGATAATGTGGATATTTTTATTTATTTGTAAATGTGGAAATATATTTTTCATATTAGTATATTACTAACATTTTAGAAGACTGAATAATGAATATAAACGTCAGATTTCATGTTAAAAATTTCAATTCGAGTATAATGACTCCTTAAATTTCAATTCGAAAACAAAAATGGGAATCATATTCGCAACTCACTCAAAATTCATGCTATTTTTGCAATATTTCGAAACTCGGGCTATTTTTATAATTGGATCTAAAGTAAAACTATAAATAATCTAATAAAGAATAGTGAGCAACTCATCATAAAATAAGAGGAAAATAGCACCGTTAGTAGTGATCCATTGAAGTAGGCGTGTGAGCAGGAAACAGTGACAGACAGAATACGCTGCAGCGTCTGCGCAACATATAATCCAAACTCCATTTATTAAGTTATTTTACTGCTATAATTTATTTACGCACACTCTCCCTCCTCAAGGGATTGCTCCAAAGTGAACAACATAAACTGTAATATGCAAAATAAAATGAGTACTCATATTTTTTTTTTTATCGGTGTATCATTTTTTTTGTAAGTGTACCCCACACTATTCAATATTCACTTATAATAAAAGTTAGCTCTTATTGCACTCACACACTTTATCAAATTCTTAAAATTCGTGTCATCATCAAATGAATACCCATTTCATAGACCGATGAAATAATAAAAAATTACACTCTCTATTCCATTACACCTATCTCATTTTTTTTGGACAAAGATTAAAAAATGTGTAAAAAATAGATAAAGTGGGATGGTGATTTTGTTTTTATGAAAATTATTTAAATTTTAGGTATAGAGAAATAATATATTCAAAAATGAAATGAGACATCTCATTATAAGAAGTGAGATATTTGTAATGGAACGAAGAGAGTATTTAATGATGAAATCATGTATAAAAATAATACTTAAAATATTTTAACTATAAAATTGATAGTTGGATCATATACAAAAATAAAAAAAATAAGTAAATTGAGACAAATTTTTAAGAACTCTTCAAACGAGATTGGGGCAATTTTTAGGACGGAGGGAAAACTGTGTTTAAATAGTTGTAAATTAATGTGTGTGTATTCACACAGAATTAGAGAAGGACAAAATTGAGTTTGTCGATCACCAGCTAGCTTATAATTTTTTTTCTTTTTTTCTTTTTTTCTTTTGAGAGAAAGCTTATAAATAATTAAGGTGTCAAGGGGCATATTAGCTCAAGGTTCAAGCCATAAAATTAAGACATCAAATACTCTTTTTTCAAAAGGTCATTGATTTAAATAAAATAAACAATTTGATGATATAATATAGTATATCTTATATATATAAACCCCAAGATCCTTTTGATTTTCCTTTTTATAATTATCTTTTTTTTTTCCTTTTCTTTTGTTGGTGTTATTATGTGGGAGTGTTATTGTATATTAAATCATGAAGAGTAGTGGCAATAAATGTGCACGTCATTAATTTCATTATTCTAATAACATAAATTTCCGTGGGGGTCTGCATATAAATTTCTGTGGGGGTCTGGCCCTTTTTATCGTAAGTTTATATTAATATCTAAAAATTTGAAAGGATTCAAAAAACATAAATCTAAAACGATTTGAGAATGTTGGACTAGACCAATTATGATTATATTCTCTTTCTAAGACAAAACAGAATAAAATTTAACAATTTTTTATGACCTATGTTTGGACTTTAAGGAGTCATTATACTCGTTTTCAAAATAAATGAACTATAAGGCGTCGATCAAATAATAATGTTGGAAGTTTAGGTAAATTATCTAATACTAAAAAAATACTATTCCAAAAATAGCAATGTTCTATTAAAATCTTAAAATAACTTAAATTTCTCTAATTTCGCACAAGACTAGATGTAGAGAACTAGAGATTTATAAAAGTTTTAACCAACTTAGCCAAACGTACTCTATGAGTTACTCTTTCACTTTCAGAGTTGATGGTTAAAATTAAAATAAAAAAAGATAAATGATGCTTATTTTAGCCCACCCCAGAAGTTTTAACAAACTTAGCCAAAAATACTATATATACTATAATTGATAATTTGCTCACTTTTAGAGTTAATAACTAAGAAAAAAAACGATGCTCGTTTTAGCTTAATTACTAAACTATTTGCTAATTTTAGTTGATGTTTGATTTTGATATAGGTTATCAAATATCGAGGTAAAAACTATGTTTTGGATGTTGTGAACTCGTTGAGACAATCTATCGCTAAATTACTAACCTTCCAATGTTTGATTATAATTAATTTCATTAAGTAATTGTATGTCAAACATTTCATTTTATTTTCATTGGAGAAATATGTTACGATAATTACATACTCATCAAATTTACTTTGTTTTCAAATTTAAGAATGACCTCATGGGTCTAGGTTTTTTGTTTTTTAATAAAATTTCTATTTTAGCAAATTTAAGAATGACTTTTAATTTAAGACAGAAAAGTCGTGATGGCAACCCAAAATTTATTCGAACATCATATCTCAAGAAAAGCAATTGTCTTACATATTTCCAATTGCCCAAATGACTTTTCAAACCCCCCCCCCCCCAAAAAAAAAATATCGTCTTAAAACGAAGTCTATTTTTTGTGTATTAATGTCATTATTTAGAGTTTGAGATATTTCTATAATATTGAACACGCTTTTAAGCTAGATATTTATGTTTATACTAACGTGACATTCATTTTTCGTGAAATTTAAATTTATAATTTTTTTTTTGAAGTTACAAAAGGTATCTAAATACAATCACGCTCTGCGTGTGAAACCATAGTACCAAACAATATAATTCAACAACAATTCATCACTACATAAAGTGAGAAAATTGAATCCAAAATCTCTCACAAAATCAAGATCTCTCACAAAGAAGAATTTTTTAATCCTAAATTTATTTACTCATGTTTGGTATGGATTATGTGATAAGGCATGATGTTCCGGTATCTTCGCCTAGCCAGGGTTCACCACTTGGTTTTCGAACCTCCTGTCTTCCCCACTCGTGCTCAAGCACTTAAATCTTCGTCTTATTCTTCTTCTTTAGATCACTGTTCCTCTTCTCCTTCAGTTCAGCTTCACCTTCTTCTTCTTCACCTCAGATCTCTTCTGCTCTTCTCCTTCACTTTATCTGCTCTGCACAAGGAAGGGAGAAAGAAGGCAAGTAAAATGTGATAAAAGAAAGAAAAGGAGGAATGCAGAGTAAAAGAGAAATCAGAGAAGGGGAAAAGGTGTCCTCGGGACACGATGGGGCGCCCCACCGTATTTTTCCCTAGAACTCAGCAACCCTTCCGGCAGCAGTTCGATCAAGACCAATGTGATGGATAATGGAGCAGCTTCTCAGATCTCAGCCCAACAGAGCCACCAACAGCAGGAGCCAAGTACATAACTCCGATGTCTCAGAAAGCTTCTCAGGTAACCACCAAACAGGGCTCTGGTGTACTGGAAGGCCCGGTGATACCACCACTCACACAGGGAATCCCGTACTATCAAAGAAACAACCACAAACTTGAAAGGAATAGCAGAGCCTTTCTCACTTTGATAATACCGGTCATCCCCATTTGAGAGAGCACCAGGGATATAAAGGAGAGCAGCAGGCTAACGGGAGAGAGAATCGCCATTGAAGGCGATGGAGAAACCAAGGAAAATGGCGGTGGGAAGGTGGAGAAGTTGAGGAGTGAGAGAGAGAGGATTAGGGTAAGGGGGAGCGGCGCTGAGTGAAGTGAGAGAGAGTGGGGCTCGGGGTATATCAGATGGGGTAGTGGGCTAAGGTTTTGGGCCTTAAAGTTGGCCCAGACAAAAGAATAAATGAGAAATGGGCCAACCTCACACCTACCAACTGTTCTTTTCTTTTTTCTCTCGTTTGTTTTACGATTTTTTTTCCTTTTACTTTTTCCATATTTTTCTCAAAATCCATTTTTCGTCATTTTTGTACTATTTTTTATTTCTTACTCAAAGTTTCTTATTATATTGTTAGTTTTTCAACACCGTTTGTTTTATAGATCTTTAATTATAGCATATTTAAATGATAAAATTAATGTATTAATTAAAATAAATGTTAAATAAATAAAATATATCATAAATATTAAGTGTGATTTGCCGTTGAGGAAATTTGAGTTTCGAAAAATTATTAATGTAGCGAAAAAATGACAATGATGATGCATACATATTATTATTAATAGACAAAAATGCCTTAAATCTTTAAATTATCAATAATGCTATTTGAACAAAATTTGTTCGGACAAAATATGATTAAATACTTTATAAAATAAATTTCTTTAAAAAATTTGGTTCAAAATAAAATAGGATTTAACTAGTTTTATTGTTTTCTTCATATTGTAATTTTTTTGTAATTTTTTAATAACCTTTTTAATGTACACAAACTACAAATAAAATAATAAAAAATAATAAAAATTGTTAAAAAATTACGAAAAAACAACAATATGAAAAAAAACTAACTAATTCTTTTAAAACTTAAATCAAAATTTATAAATTAATTAATTTTTAAAAGTTTTTAACTTAATTTTTGTCCGGACAAATTTTGTTCAAATAACACTACTCTTAAATTATACGCTCTCCATCCCATAAAAAATGATTCACTTCTTCAACCCCAAAAGATGTTCACACATTTTTAAGAGTTAGATATTGACCTTTGTGAAAATGAGTTATCTTGAATGAGATTATCCTAAATAAAAAAAATACCCCCTCCATCTTGCAAAGCAGAACAATTTAGTATTTTGTGTGTTAAGTGTTGTAGGTGAAAAAGTGAAAATGTTAATAAGAGAAAAAAAATTTAACATATAAGAAAATTGCTTAAATTTTGCGAGACAACTCGAAAAAAATATTGCTCAAATTTCAGAGAACGAAGATAATAAATTGTTTTTAATAGTACGAATGAAGCATACGAAAAATGTCATATATAAACACAGATATATTAATCACCATTGTTGACTCTCTCAACCTAAGTTAATTCAAGGGCCCTCTCGTTGATATCCATTGTGCATTTCTTGTGTGAAGTGGGCAAGGACAGATGAATGAGCAGACATTTATGAATGATGATTCTTATTTAATCAGAACAACCAAACAGAGGACAGTAAAATTCACATTTGCTGCAGCTTTTTCTTTTCCAAAAATCAATAAAACAATCAAATATAAGTTGCTAAATAACTATTGCCTTTCCTTGTCCTACACCTGTCGCCCACAGATTCTTTTTTGTGCAACTCCTTCTCTATCTGTGTTAAAATGGAAAAAGGAAAAGAAAATTAATTATGTGGTGTGTTTGTGTTGCTAAGAGATTCCAAAGATGATGTACCAAAAAGAAAGAACTCGATTAAATCACACCTCGAGGCTCAGCGGGGCTACTTTTGATTGAATAGTAACACACATACTCATATATTCTTGAATAACATAGTACAAGAATATTAAGATTCTTGAACAATAAAAGCATACTTATATGATGTGATGACCAATTTAACTTTGTGATATTCTATATATTCACCAATACAAAAAAATTGATACATATATATATATATATATATGGCAATATCGTATATGAACCATACATGTATGATAATGTCTTGTACAAAATCTTTAGCTTATACATATTCATTATTAATATTATACACACGAATTTGAAATTCTATTTATTGAAATAAAATGAAAAATTGAAAATTATCATCTTATTGGTAGCGGTTACTATATAGATACGGACATTCTGTCGTAACTTTAAAATCCTTCTCATTGATACAAATGAACGTTTTAGAATTCTTATCTTAAATACCAATACCTGTTACTACATAGATGCGTACTTTTTCAATCCAAATTTGAAATCCTACTCACTAAAATGAAGGAAACGTTCAACATTCTTATCTTGAATATTACTAGTCATTGCTCCCCCAATGCATGCTTTTTATCACAATTTTGAAATCCTACTTATCGAAATAAATGAGACTTTCACAAATCTGATCTCGAATAGTAGTAGCCGTTACTCCTAGACGTGCACTTCTTATCGCAACCTTAAAGTCCTACTCATTGAAATGAAAGACAAAATCAAAATTCTTTATCTGCAATATCAGCAGCCGTTATTATACATTTTTTTTAATTCATGGATTTTGTGTGACTTGGAGCGCAAATTTTTTTTTTGAGGAGAAAACCCAGAATTTTATTAACGTAAATCCCGTTGAATCAAGTCTAGGAGCCAAGTCGGGAAAACCGACTCCCAGATCACAACATCATTACACGAAAGAGCATAATGAGCTAAAGAGTGAGCTACAGAATTAGCTCACTCATTGAAATAACAAGTAATTATACAGTTATACTTGGAGCGCAAATTCAAAATACACTCATTAAAATAACAAGTAATTAACAATTTTTATCTTTTAGCATACTCGTAAATTTGTAACAGTTACTCATTCTTAAAATGGTAATTTTATCTTTTAGCATACTCATAACCGTTGCTTATCCCTAAATTTTGTATGAATAGGATTATAAGAGCAAAAATACAGAATCCTACATATTAAAATAAAATAAAAAATCAAATTTTATCTTCTTCTTTTTTTTTGATAAATTTACAATATTAAATAAAAAAATTAAATGACTGCACCACAGGAAACTCGAACCCAAGACCTTTGACCTTAGGCATTAACCCCATTAGAGCATCCGCAATGAGCTTACTTGATAGCCTACTTGATAGTGAGTTGTGTTATTGTGTAAGTAGTGCTGCATTAGAGTTACTTGATAGCCTACTTGATTGTTTTAGTTTTTAAATAGGAGAAAAAGATTTTTAAAGAGGAGAAGAGAATTAAAAAAAAAAGGAAAATTACTCGTGCATACTCGAAGACTCGAGTAACCCACCCCTGCAACGTCCTACTCGAGTGCAACACTCTACTCGAGTAGGCACTCGAGTAGGTGCGTTACTGATGCTCTTACCACTTGACCAACACAAGTACACAAATTTTATCCTTCGCAATCGTAATAGTTGCTAGTTAATCGGGTACATATAACCCAACCTAAAATGTATTGGTAGCTACTAGCATCCAAGACTACAAGAACTTATTACTCCCCCAAATTCACTGCCCCTTTCCCCCTCCATCTCCCATCCCTAATAATGCAGTTGAATTCCAATTTCCAAATTCTGATTTGAAGCGATTTATCTCTCTCTCTTGGTTAAATCTATTAATCTAGATTCTGGAGAGCCCCAAACAAGGCCCAAGAGAGTGGCGCTAAGAACAATTAGGGTTTCGGTTGTCTTGTTCGGTTGTCAGAAGTTAATTGCATAAACAAGTCTGCTTTCCACGTGCTTCTGGGGACTCTCTCCTTCACTCTCCATCCCCCACTTACTTCAATGCCATTCCTTTCATTTCTCTCTCTCTCTACACCTCATCTCCTTTGACCCCTCTCTCTCTCTCTCTCTCCCCATCCATTTCTGTAGTTTCCGAGAGCTCTGAGTAACGTTCAAGCCCAAAGATCAACATCCCAGATAGCAAGATTCGATCTTTCTTCTCTTTCCGTAACAAAGTTTCAAGAATCATATGCAACATCCGATAGAAAAATCAACAACACCCCACGTCGTAAGATTGGATTTTTTTCATCCGGGCTACAAATTCCTGCTGTAAAAACTTCAAAAAAAAAAAAAAAAAAAAAAACACTGCTTTCCCAAGATTCCCTCGAGCTCCAACAATGGTGATGGAGGTGGTGCATGAAGATATGGGGGAAGGCAGCATGCAATGCACGAACCACCCATACAAAAACAGCACTCCAGGTGGGATCTGCGCCTTCTGCCTTCAAGAAAAGCTCGGGAAACTCGTCTCCTCGTCCTTCCCCGTTGCCATCTTCCCTTCCTCCTCGTCTTCCTCCTCCTCTAGATCTGATTTCGGCGCCGCCGCCGTCGGCGACGCTGCCCTCCAGCCCCGCCCCCTGGCCGCCGTCTCCGCCAACGCGTCTGAGAATGCGAGCAGCGGCGAGTGCAACTATTACTCGAGGAGGTCAAGATTGCCCTTTGTCTTGACGCAGAAGAAGAAGAAAAAGAAAGATGGAGGAGGAGTGGCGGTGGGGAGCTCGGATTCCGGCAGCATTGTTTTCAAGAGAAGCAAATCCACCGCAACTCCGAGGAGAGGTATGCATTTCTTGGATGAAAATTTCTCTGACGATTATAGCCCTCATAGGAGGGGTTTTTGGTCATTTCTCTACATGTCAAAGCCTTCTAGTGTTAAAAAGAGTGAGAAAAGCTTGAAAGATTTGAACTTTACAACGCCCACATCTAGTAGCACTGTTGGATCATCTTCTGTTAATGGTGGTGGTGGTGGGAGTGGTGGGATTAGGGCAAGGGAGAAGAAAAGGGAGGATTTTGTGGTGGTGGATGAGAATGGGAGCCCTGATCAAGCTGCATTTGATAGAAAAGTGTCAAGATCCAGATCTGTTGGCTGTGGGAGCAGGAGTTTTTCCGGTGATTTCTTTGAGAGGATTTCAACCGGCTTTGGCGATTGTACCCTCCGCC
The DNA here is from genome assembly GCF_028751815.1 of Salvia miltiorrhiza. Lineage (NCBI taxonomy): Eukaryota > Viridiplantae > Streptophyta > Magnoliopsida > Lamiales > Lamiaceae > Salvia > Salvia miltiorrhiza. The sequence goes on from NC_080393.1 coordinate 4,001,541, forward strand.
GTGTTGAGTCACAGAGGGAAGGGAAGCCCAAGGTACAAGCTGGGCATAGGAACAGTGGGATCAATGGCCAAGATTGCATCAAGGAGAGGGTTAGGTGTGGAGGGATCTTTGGTGGATTCATGATCACCTCATCCTCCTCCTCATCCTCGTCTTCCTCGTATTGGATTTCGTCCTCTGCAGAGGATAATGGTGGGAATTCGAAGGCGATTTTGCCGGCAAGGCAGCTCTCCCATGGGAGGAGCAAGAGCTGGGGTTGGGCTCTTGCAAGTCCAATGAGGGCTTTTAGTAAGCCTTCCTCTGTGAAGAGGGATAATGCTAGTAAAAATGTGACTCCTAATTTGACTGCAATTCCTTCTTTACTGGCTGTGAGTGGCTGAGGATAAAGAGAGATGAAAAGGGTTGGATTTACTGAGATAATTAGCTGATATGTTACTATACATTTTCACATTTCAAGATTGGTGTTTCATGTGGTTGCTGCTCTACTCTGTTCATCATGTTGCTGCTGTTTTATTTTTGCCAGTTGTGATATGTTAAATCTTAGTTTATTTTTGTTGTAGTTTTCAGTCATGGAGTGTATTGAATTCTTCTTTGTATATCTAATATGATATTGGTATGATGAGATTTGATGTAAGGTTGGGAAATAAATGGAACCATGTGGAGAGTTTTCTTGATCTTTTTGGGGGGAATTGTCATTCAATATCTTCTTTATTTCCAAGAATTGGTGTACCATGTATTAGATCATGATAAAAAGATGTATGGTGCAATTGGTAGATTGGAATTGTAGTACTAGAAGATTGGTTGACATGATTGGTGACTTTTATGCATGGGATGGCTAAGCAACTTTACATGCAAAAAGATTTGGAAAATGGATTTGGGATTTAGATCTAGTTGTGCTTGTCTCCATCAAGGAGGCTTTCTAGTTAATGTGTTGCCATTTAAGATGTCCAACAAAAAAAATTAAAATAAAAAAAGGTTGGATCACATGTCACTAGCTGAGCATGTGCAAGGCCCCATTTCCTTTGTCTAATCATTGATCAAAACAAACAAACACAAAAGAAAAGAATCATATAGTTGGTTTAGTCAAAGTGTTGCACATGTTTTGGTGAAGATAAAGACACATTTGAAAGGTCTTAATCTACTCCCATGTCCACTCTTAGCTCATCTAATCTACACACACACACAGAATGCAGCTGGTGTACACTTTGTTATATAATGGAAAGCTATTCAAGGCCGCAAAAATTTGGTATTTTGCAACAATAATTTTCGAACACTTTCAATAATGTAATGAAGAGCTATGTCGACTAGAATCACTCACACTTGTCTTTTATTTCTTGTCCCATCCTACTTAAACTAGGAAGGGTTCACACCAATAGAGAGGTAGAAAGAGCAAAAAGACCCTTTTGCCCTTGAGGATCCATGTTTTTTTGGATAGGGTCGGACCCTATCCCCGACCCGATGATAGACGAAGTTCAGTGTTCCATGAATTTGATTGAAAGACAGAGAGAAATAAAAAAAGACCCTTTTGATTCGGAAGATATGTTTTTTAGATATCGGGTCATGCCTGACCTGATGATAGAGGTTGGTTCAATCAAAAATATTAGTGTAAAACTTGATTTAGAAGATATTTATAAGAATTTGAATTAAAAACATTTATTTATAAGACTATGAAGTGACCTTTCCAAGAAATTACTATATATTGAGCATGGTGACGAGTTCTTTGCAAATGAGTAATGTTTCACTTTTGAAAAGATACAAATACATAAATCTCTATGATTTTACAAGACTCTCAACATGTGTAGGATCTTCTTTGTCCGTTGCCTTGAATTCTTGCAATTTGTCCATTCTCATACGGCCGGACCACACCATCTTATTCATCAATATAGTATTTTTATTTACCTAAGTGGGGTAACCATATTTTTATTTGCAAAACTTGTGTTCTTATAATTTTGATTGCACACAAAGTAGGTATCGTAATTACACAAAAATGGTATATGGTAAGTACGTCCACATAATCTGAAAACACATAAAAATATATAAACTTAATTATAATGAAAATAAAAGTAGGGGAGTAATAGTGTGAGACGGTCTCACTGTGAGACATGTCAAGATTCGAATCTAAACTCATATTTGATGACATATTTATAATTAATCTAGATACCATTAAAAATGTAAATTCTTGATCCGTCTCATAGTGAGATATTTCATATAAGTTTTTGTGATGAAAGTGTAAGAACTCAATGAAAAGTATGAAAATTGAAGTCTTACAAAAATATACTCCTAACTTGCGATATTTCAATTTCACAATTGGTTAGACGAGGAGCATAAAACACGATCATGGTTTTCCTCAGAAAAAGATCTATTACTATTTTATAAGTGTACATTCTTACAAATTTTAATTATACTTATAATATACTTAATTTAGTTTTTAAGGATTATTTAATAATTTAATAATCTCGTTCGAAAATCAATTTTGATCATCTATCAATCAAAATCTAAAGACTATATTGGTTTCTAGTTAATTAAAAGGATCGTAACAATTTTGTTTTAATCCTTCTATGGATGAGTTTTGAACTTTTGATAGAACCTTCACTCTAGTACCGTAGAAAATTAGAAAAATCATAATTTTATTGACGATCGATCAATGATCATACAAAGATAGCGGTAAAAATTTAATTATGCATACTATAGGAGATATATGATACTCTTTTATGTATATACCCTACATATATATTTGTACGATTAAGAGATTTATAAGAGAAAATGGAGATGTGGACTTATGAGGGATGGGAATAAGACATAATATGCAAAAAGACATGAAAGAAAAGAGTCAAAAGACTGTTGTGTGATAAAAATCCATTTAGGTGGAGCAGAAGATTATTACACAACGGATCGAAATTTCGAAAAGGACACACACTTTTTGGAACCCACAAAACAGAGATAATATTCATTTTAAGTGAGCATTTTGTGTTTATATATTTCATGTCTAGGCCCCCCTCAATTTTGGGATATTTTTCCTTGTTGGAAGAGATTAGAGAGATTGATAATTGGGTGAAATGTGGTAAATTTTTGGTTGGATTTGGGTGACATTCATTCCATTAAGTGTGACGAAATTTACTCCTACAATTAGGGGTGGAGCAAAATACCGAAAAATCGGTATACCGCACTTACCGTATCGAAAAAATACCGAAAATACCGAAATTTCGGTATACCGAAAATTTCGGTACGGTATTGTGCCGTACCGAAAATTTTCGGTACGGCAACGGTATCAATTTTCCTCATACCGCGGTATACCGATATATACCGATACCGCGGTATATGCCGAAAAATCGGTATATACCGTTGTTCCGGTATATACCGAAAAAACTCGTATACCGTCAAAATAAATTATATATGTATTTAATTAGTGGTAAATTATTAAAAAGTTTTTTTTCATAATTACTAAAAAATTAATGACAACTTATAAAATATATATTTATTAATAATTAAAAACATGTAAATAAATTGAATAAATATAAAATAAATTGCATCTATGTTATTTAACTAAAGGACTTTGAAAAGTACAAGTATATTACATAACTATACAATTATGAGCTACATATATATCTATATTTATATGTCTACATACTATAATTCTAATTCTAGAATAACTATATCTCTAGAATAAGTTACATTCATGTTATAAAAAAATAACTAATAGATAATAATAAGTCATAAGTAAAATTTGAAAAGTAAATAAATTGAGTAAATATAAAACTCAAACAATAATTACAAGCTTTACTAGGTTATTGATGAAACTAGAATATCAATATATAGTCAATTATAATATATAACTATATAAGTGTGAGCTATATAGTTATATTATATATGTAGACTATAAAATATATAACTATATAAGTGTCAATTATTCGAGTTAATCACAAAATTTCGTATTCGAATATCAAAAATTTGAATTTAATACCAAACTAAACCAAAAATATTTGATTCATTTAATTAAGGGAAAAAATATAATTATGTTATTTTTCAAATATAAATAAAAGCAATTAATATCAAACAATGAAATACTTACTATATTTTCATTAAATTATTATTCAATACTCATTAAATCCTTGAATATAAATAAAAACAATATAATGTATTATTTAACAATATATCTCATAAAAAGATAAATAATAATATAACTATTTATTAAGTATTTGATACATAATATATATAATTTCATTGTTATCTAAGTTGATAATTTAACTTAATTATAGTGTACTAAAATATTTTAAAAGTTATAGGGTTACGTATATATTATGTTATATATAATAAAAAACTATATACGTATTATATATTATATATTATATATATTAATATTAATATACCAATAATTTCGATATACCGTATGGTATGGTATACCGACTTTCGGTATGGTATACCGCATTATCGGTACGACAACGGTATGGAAATTGTCATACCGAAATTTTCGGTATGCCGAGCTTCGGTATACCGAAAAGTACGGTACGGTAACGGTATGAAAATTCTCATACCGCAATTTACGGTATGGTATACGGTATGACGAAAAATTTTCGGCATACCGTACCGATCCACCCCTACCTACAATAGAATTACTATAGTGGGTAATATAAAAACGAATTTACATGTTTGGACTTGGACTATTTTGCTCTCTAAATATTAATATATGGTTGAGATATAAACATGCACGATCGAGGGCACATGGTATTCAACCATGTGGATGACACATGAAACAAAATATTGGTAATCTCTTCAATCGAATAACAAATAATGGTCACAATGTGTGCGTATGTTGGTATAGTGATAGTGTGATTAATGTCTAAGGTCGGTGATTTTGGGTTCGAATCCACCATGATGTGGTCCTTATTATTTCTTATTCACTTGTTAATTTATCAAAAAAAAAAAAAAAATCACATTTCTTCCGCCTATACTCACATATCATTCAACTTTATTTTATTAGCTACATAAAATTAATCATACCACAATTTTCCACAAACTTGGCACTTCGGATCAATTTGATCCGAAAAAATTCAGGTCTAGCTTAGAACCCAACTAATTCGTCGGGTCGGGTCGGGTCGGGCTAGGCTACTTCCGAAAAATTTGAGGTCTAAAAATGTCTAGCTCAGAACCCGGCCCGGCTAGTTCGTCGGGCCGGGTCGGGCTACTTCTAAGGACTCTATGCAATCACAATGAATGGTCATATATTTGTGGTTTATTATTTGACATGGATATTTTCATGATAATTTACTCATCACATCAAAATATAAAGATCCATAACCTCATATTCAGCTCTAAGCAACTCAAATCCCAACCGATTTGGGTCCCAAAAAAAATTGTTTAATTTATAGTCATGATATATAGCTGCAAAAGAGAAAAAATTAACACTACCTACAATTTTCATTCATGTTGGTTGAGAGATGGATTGTTTTGGAAGAGCAATATTAACTATTGCATCTGACCTTGTTTGTCTTGAGATATTAAAACTCACAACATTTGCACATGTCATTTCTGAGAGTTGTGTCCGAATGTTTTTCCCTATTATTTTCTTTTCCGATATGTATAACATTATATATGTATTCTTCACAAATGTTGGAAGAAAAAAAAGAAAGTTTAGATTCTTTTTTCCCCCAAATGCAATTTTACATGCCATGTCCCACGTGAGCTGTGGCTTCCACCATTTTATTCTATTTCGATCAACACTATATATGAATCAAGTTTGGACCAAGTGTGATTTACTGTCCTTAAATTTATATACTATTACTTGCAAATTAATGTATATTGGATTTAGCTCAACTTGTTGAAGAGCCATGTAATGTAACTATGGGAGCTTTTGAAAAGGTACCACTGTTACATGAAGGATCAAATTGAAATATCCTACTATTTGTAGAGGCGGAAATGCAAATTACAAAGAGAGCTCAAGATGTCTCATTGATATTTAATAATGATCTGAGTTGGGCCTTTTGGGCCGTTTTGATGTTCAATCTTTCCGAAGCTAGTTTGGGCTAAAGAGAGAGAGTAAGATTGTATTAAGTTTAATTTATAGAGTTTATAAGCCCAACAATTTATTTTTAAAAAAACTTATACTAAAATATACTCCCTCCGTTCCACGAATCTTGACGAATATTTATTACCTTCTCTTTTCTACTTTATCACTTTTATTGCATTCTCTCTCCTACTTTATCACTTTTATATTATATTAACTACACACTTGAAATACTATTATCTACAATTCCTTAATTCTCGTGCCGAAACCAAACGTGTCAAGATTCGTGGAATGGAGGGGTAGTAATCTTTTCAAAGCTTATAGGTTGTTAAACTTATAATAAGTTAGGGAGAATTGTGAGTTCAAGAGCAGCACATGCCACAGCTCATACCAATAAAATGAGAGAGAGGAGAGAGAGTTGGGAGTTAAATAATGTGTTAATGTGTAAAGAATATTATGTCTCAACAAGATGGTTGAGATTAGAGCTATATTAATTCAGATATATAGTTTTTCCAGCAACAATTAAACAATGATGATGCTTCATAAAAATTGGAGATCGGTGATAATTAAAAAGTAACTAGTATGTCCATCCGTACGATGCACGGCGAACATCAAAACTAAACAAAATGTTTAAATAAATAAATGTAGATATTAAATAAAATTAAAATATAAATAAATACAAAATATATTTTAAAAATAAAATAATACCCACATCAATTACTCAATAAAATCGATTTAAAAACGTAAATTTTCAACTTTGTATAAAATGTAATTGAAATTTTAGTTATTAAATAATTTTAAATCATTTGATAAAGGTATTACACGTCATAATATATATATATTAATATATTCATACATAAACATAAATAAAAAGGAGAGAAAATTAAATATATTAATTTTTTTTATAATTTATTCGTTTTAAATTTATTTTTTTATGATTTGATGTCATATTACAAATCTTATCACGAATTTAAATTTAAGATGCATTATAAATCAAATTTGACAATATTTAGAAAAAAATTAAAATAAAAAAATAATGAAAATTTGATGAAAGAAGAGAGAAAAAAAGAGGGAAAAAGTGGAGGGAAGAAACTCCTCTTTTTATGTAGTGTATAGATTATATGACTTATTTTATACTAGATCTCTTTTCTTTTCCATTGTTCGTCAAATTATATTGATCTTAAGATTCTCCTATGATTTTCTAAAATTCATTTTCGTTCCTATATTTGATCTCATAATCTATATATTTTAATTTAATTTTGCCCGCTGTTTTGATGCATATATTATTTTCATACTCAAGAAAAATGACTAGATATATTGAAATCACTATAAATTAAATTGTTGCGTCATATTTTCAATACTATGTTGATTTAACTTTAGTTTTAGTTTTGGTCCTATTCCCTCTTACAATAGGTCAAATTAAATTTATGATTTATACCTGAAATGATGATCACATAATTAAGCTAGTTGCTTGTGGTCTCATCCCTATAAACCAACTAACCCCGCTACATTTCCATGATTTGAGGCAAAACTTTTTCTAAATTATACCCACGTTTGATAGTTACTTACTGGCCCACTAATTCCGGATGGGATCATCTGTCCTATTATTTTGTGTGTACCTGTCTACCACTCTTAATTTATTTGTTTTGTAATTATTTTTTATAAAAATAAAAAATGTTATTATATTATGAACTCTAATTAATATTTATAACTAAAAATTGAAATTTTAAAAAATTATATACCCCCTAACTTTGAATTAATGAACCCAAATAATCAATTATTAATTCAAATAAATATAAAAAAAATAATTATAAACCCTAATTGAATGAGTGAACCCTTGTTAATTAGCCTTTTATAATATTAAAGCATAATAAATTAAAATTGAAGAAACTATAATTAAATATTATAATAAATTAAGATTGGTACACGGTGGTACACACAAAATAGTTGGACAGATGATCTCATGTGCACTAATTTGGTTTCTAAGTCCATCGAAGTGAATGTCACAATTAAAGTACATGAAATTCTTTGTCCCATTTTTAATGTTTTATTTTTATTTTTTTGAAGTTTTATTTATGTTTTAGTATAATTTTAATCTAAGATTTACTAATTCAATTAGAATTTATAATTATTTTCAGTTTTAATAATTGATCATTATGGTTGATTGACCTAAAGATAGAGTATATACTCCATCCGTCCCCCATAAATGTGCATAAGTGTTTCTGACATCGGTTTTAATGAAAAATTGTTTACGGTACTGATAGTAGAGAAAATAATCTCACATTAAAGATATTGTTAAATATATTATGGGTAAATAGTATAAGTTACAAGAATAAAATTATGAAAATTATGTGTGGGACAATGTAAAAAAAAATAGAGTATGCATACATTTAAGAAACAAATCAAAAACAAAAGATATGCATAAATATGGGGGACGAAGAAAGCATAATTTTTTAAAATTTTTATCTTTTAATAAAAAATAATACGAGTTTATTATATAATAAAATTAATAGTGAGAATCAGACACAATAAACTGTGTGACATATAAGATCTCATGCATCCGCAATAAAAAAGCCAATAAAATCAGACACAACAAACTGTGTGACATATGAGGATCTCGTGTGAGAATTATTGGTATAGTGGAACATAACATTACTATATATGTATAGTATAACATGAATACACTTGCATAGCTCAAAAGCCAATAAAATCATAGAAACAAACTTATCACCGATCTAGAATAGAGGATCTCGTGTGAGAATTATTGATATAGTGGAACACAACATTACTATATATGTATAGTGTAACATGGCATGCACCACTAGGGCACATTAATTAGCACTGAACCGGAAACCGGTTGGCCCCATATTGCCTATGTTCAAGAGTCCGGCCACAGTGCTGCCGATGAACTGCAGGTCGGAGACGAGGCCGCCGAGCGAGGGCAAGGTGGCGTTGCACGAGGCGAGGGGCGTGTTCACGGCGAGCTTGCAGCCGGAGAGGAGCGTCGAGAGGAGAAAGTTGATGGGGTCCAACAGCATGGAAAATACACCCGAATTATCTGTTGTAGCAGAAGACACCACGTTTCCACCACACTGCAGCTGCACCAAAGCATCTACAACACAAACCATAATTTAATTAAATATTTGGAATAATTCATTTCAATATAAAATATCATGTGCATGCTATGGTTTGTTTATCAAATATATTTAAATTTAATATATATGTACATATATAGCGATTTTCAGTTTCTTGGAGGTTTTGAGATAAATACATATATTAGGTTTATCATTTATCGTTGGTTATTAATTTTTTGATGAGTGCAATATTGCAATATTACAAATGTCCAAAATAAACCTCGTTACTACATGATCCGTCATCCGTGTTATGCTCTTGTAGTACCACTACACGAAAGATGAAACTTTTCGTGTAATGGCGTTAGATAAAATTTAAAGGGTACGTTCGCCCACTAACACACGTCAGATAAAAAATATTATAATGCATAAACAAATACGAACGTACTAGGGAAAACCGGGGTGGCGGTGGCGTTGGCGCCGGCGTTTCCATTAGGAGTGCAGTAGAGAATGCCTTGGATTCGAAGTAGGCTGAAAAGAGGGCCAAGAAGCCCTCCAAGCCCACCAAGCCCTCCAAGCCCACCAAGCTGCGCTTGAGCGCATGGCAATGCGATGCAGCCAATCAAGAGCCCTAACACAAGAAGAGATTTTAATGCCATTTTTCGATTTGGTTAATTTGGTATTGCAAATGGAGCCCTTTTTGTAGGGGAAAAACAAACGAGGGTCTATTCATCTTGATCACCAAATTCTTGCACGCGTGCATGCACAAGTTGTATCATTATCGTATCGTAACGTATCGAGTTGGGAGATTAGTTGATGCTCATGCAGTTTTGTGACGTGCTAAGTGGGGAAAACATTCTTTTATTTGAAAATTTAGCCACATTTGAGAGCTGCTTGTTGTATTTATTCTACTATATTAGCTTTGCAAAATGGTCCATGTAGCTAGCCATGAATGAATCGTTACCACAATTTTTTTATTTATTAGTCTGCAGAGTTGAATTTTGACATTGGTGTTTGTTCATATATTAGAATATGGTTAAAATTAATTAATTTAGATGTTTTTTTAAGCAGTCTGCATAGTTGAATACATTTGGTTTGAATGAGGAGCTGCAACTATAAGAAAGAAGGAATTAGGCAGTTGCCAAGAATGGGAAAACAAGGCAAGAGAAAACTTTTAGAAATTTTCATTAATTAATTAAGAGTGGCTATAATTCGAATTTCATATATAGATATAGGAAAAAAATTGTTTAAGTACGAAGAAAAAAGAAAACTTGGTTGAAACTCACCCCAACAACCCCTGGCTCCGCTAATAAGACACGATGGTACACACTAAATTGCGAGACAAAGGATCCTATCAGCCGCTACTGACCACGTATACATGCATGGGCGGATTCAGGATTTGCCGATAGGGAGCCAAATTTTTCGGACAGTCCGTACAGTTCAAGTATAATCTTAATGGACTTAGAATTATAGTTTGATCACTAATTATAATGAATATTTGTTTTCTTTTTATTGATTCAATAACAAATATATTGAAAGCATATAAAAAACTATCTCTCTATGTTTTTTTTAAAAATAATCTATCAAGAATAAATTATTTTTTTATTATTATTTTGAATTTTTTTTATCTTTCTCTGAAAATTGGACTGGACTATGAATTGAGCTACATAGATATTAAGCTAAATATATATTAATACATATAAAATAAAATTTTGGGGTTGCACTGAGCTCCCAGTGCAGCCCCAACTAAGATCCGTCCATGCATACATGCAGCTAATTGTGGTATATATGATTTTGTCTTATTGAAATATGAACATGAAATAATGAATGAAAACATAATTAAGCAGGCTTTAAAAAATTAAAACACAATTAAGCTCAGAGAATATTGGCTTCCAAAAACCTATAACTATAATTACGTGAGCTTCATTTTGCGTTTAACACATGTTAACATTATCTTTTTTTGTTTTATACATTTATTTTGATTTTAATACCTTATATATATATATATATAAATTGTTATTGAAATCATTAAATTTATAAATTACATATAAATTAAATCTCAATTTGTTCATTCTTCCTTTAACTTCAAATAATTAAAGATTCTTTATCGAATTTGATTAATATTAGTATAAATTAAGGTATCAAAGAGATAATTTTGTACGTAAGCAATTATAACGACATTATTTTTTTTTTTAAGCAAAGTTAGTTCGATGTGGACTCTAAGATGAAGTCATGTATCTGATGAAACAATGTAATTAACTACACTACTGAAAAGATGATGTTGTAACGGTAAAATTAAGAGACAAGTACGGTTAATTTGTGTCATTCATTGCGATATCTTCAACTTATATTTAATTATCAAAATCCCCTAACTTTCTTAATATTTTGAAAAATATTTCGAAATCGAGAATATTTTGTCGTTGAATTCGCAAAACTTACGTACGGACACAAACGTTTGTGCTACAAAAACTTGTGTGAAAATTACAATTTGAGTAAACGTTATGTTATATTTTCAACAAGTAACCTCTTTTTTTTTTTTGGAGGAATGAACCAATTGAACGTTAATTTGGATATTAGTCGAGATCAAATTAAAGATACTTCAGTTTCATTTCATGTATATGTATTTTAGAAATACAAAATTGAAATTATCAACGCTCCATTTATTTATACGGTGACATTATATATGGATTGCTACGACTACTAATTGACGATCCGGAATCCCGACGGAATGAGATTTTGGATGTTGAGGAAGCCAAGAAGCGTGTTTCCTATAAACTGCAACTCCGAGACGAGGCCGCCTACCGACGGCAAAGTCGCGTTACATGAAGCAAGAGGCGTGTTCACGACAAGCTTGCATCCCGAAATTAGCGTCGACAGAAGAAAATTGACCGGGTTCAGCAGTATCGAGAATAGACCCGACCCGTTTGTCACGGCGGTAGATACTACAGTCCCACCACACTGCAGCTGCACCAGTGCATCTACACCAACAAAAATGAAAATACATTGAGACTAGCACCATGCAAAACCTCAAATTTTCATTTTGTTTTGCTCTTTGCTACCTTATAAATTATAATCATGAAAATTTTCATTTATGTAACTTGCAAATCAGATTATATATTATGGTCAGTGTGCAACATATTGATTCCTATAAACAATGAAGAATTTATTGATGGTGCTAATTAACTTACTAGGAAAAACAGGAGTGGAAGTGCCATTGACACCAATGTTGCCATTAGGAGTGCAATAAAGAATCCCTTGGATTTTAAGTAGGCCCAAAAGAGGGCCTAGAATCCCACCAAGCAATTGTGGTTGAGCAAATGGCAATGCAACTAAGAGGCTAATCAAAACTAGATATTTGAAGCCCATTTTGGTATATTAATTGTAGTTGGTGTGTTGATTTCTTTTACAAACTTGCCTATTTTATAGAGAAATACAAACCAACTTGATCATGCGCGTGCTCACTTGCCCCTTGTGATATAGCTACCCATATAAGCAAAGTCAATGTGATACAAGTTGTGACTTCATTTTCATCCATCATTCTACACTAGAGAGCATCATCAAATATTGCATACATAATATCTCTATTCGTGAAATTTGAGATGTAATATAAAAATATAGACTACATGCAATTGTTTTATGTTTTATCCACCCCTACTAAATATACGAGTAGTAAGATTGGATTCTCTTTTGTTATATTTTAATTGTGTTTTAATTCATCAATATTATAGTATATATTTGTACATTTACTATTATAGTTAGATATAAGACTAATTAGTGACATGCATGTAAGCATGTACGAGAAAATCTCCAAGCGGTCGTTGTAAGCCGTTTTGTTGGATTTCAGCCTATAGCATGTCCATGCTAAGAGGGAAAGCCTTTTGAAAAATTTGCCACATTTGAGAGCAACTTCTTGTATTTATCATAATAAAGAGAAATGGCTACCACAATTCTTTACTTTCTTTTATACATATTACTAGCAGAGATGACGTGCATTCGCACATAAAAAAAAAGAATTATTTTAATAAATAGTTTTTTTATGAATGTAAATTTATAGTATTTCATTTCATTTTATAGTAATATTTATTTTCTTTTAATATATTTTTTTGAACCAATTATTGGGTGAATTTTGAAAAATATAATGTCATAAAACTGAAAATATATATTTGAATTTAGTATAAAAATAATTTTAATTAATTAACCACGCCTAATTTTATCATCATTAGAAAAAACAGACCAAAAAGAAAAGAAGATTATTTTCTAGGTTTCATCTTTACATAATTAATTTTGATTCCAAGGATTCTAATTAGCAAAATTAAACTTCTAATTAAACTATTAAGTATTTTTTTGTATTGTAATTCTAAATTTACACAATAAAGAATAATAACCTATGTGGATGAAGAGTTCTAATTAATACTATACTATTTAAATAAATATTAAAATATTAAACATAAATCATACTCTTTCCATTCTATTACAAATGTCTCAGTACCATTACAAATGTCTCATTTTTTTTCGTCAAATAATTAAGGAATTAATTAACTTAATTAACTAAGGGGCCCACCCACCCTACTCTCTCTACACCTAATTTTACGTACCCTAGTTAATTTCCCCCGAGGTCACATTGATCTCTAACGTACGCCGCATGAGTTTTCACACAAAATATGGTGTGCAAGATGATGAGTATGCTTCCTCAGATATGTCACATGCTCGATCATTTCTACTCTGTATCAAGTTGGATTGGAATTTATGTCTCATGTTATCCACATTAAGCTTGCTTAGGGTGTTGGATTTATTGGAAATGTATATGAAAGAGTTCCCAAGAGAAGTATTACAACTTGTGAACCTACGCTACTTAGCTGTCTGCTGCGATTCATTACCTAGTAATGCAATATCAAGATTGCGTAATTTGCAAACGTTGATTGCTAAGCTACACGATGGCTCTTGCCCAGCTGACTTGTGGGAGATGTCCGAGTTGAGACATCTCATCATGTTGGGTGCATATCTCTGGATAAAAGATGATTACATGAAAAAAAAATTGTTGTGAAGAAGCTGCAGACTATATTGTACGGAGTTTAAAATTATTTAAGGCCATTATCATAGGGCTATTTGCAAAAATAGGCCATTATTTTTCGGACTTGCAAAAATAGACCAATTATTTTAGTTTTTGGCATTTTTAGGCCACATTTGAGCTCAATTCAGCATTTATAGGCCATTTTTTGGGGTCAAAATGTGGCCTAAAATAGCCTGATTGGCCTAAAAATACCAAAAACTAAAATAATTGGCCTATTTTTGCAAGTCCGAAAAATAGTGTCCTATAATGGAAGGATCTTTATGAAGATCCTTCCATTGTTTCTCACTTTGAATATGCTCGTGCTTGGACCACAATCTCACAAGATTACAATATGAAGGCAATTTTATTAGGCCTTATTCGTTGCATAATTGGAAAAGAATGTGACCAACATAATGAAAAGGGAGATGGCGAGTTAAAAGATATCTTGTATAGGCGGTTGTACGGTAGAAGATACATGATTGTATTAGATGATATTTGGAGCACAAGATTCTGGGATGAGATAAGGATGTACTTCCCAGACAACAACAATAGGTGTCGCATTGTGATCACCACCAGGGAATCCAACATGGCCAAATATGCGGACTCGAAGAGTTTGCAACATCAGGTGCAGTTGCTAAACAAGTCTGAGGGTTGGAATCTATTCCGCCGAATTGTGTTTGGAGAAGAGGATGGGCCTCTTCTTGCCATCAGTGTGATTGGAGGGCTGTTGTCAAAGGTGGGAAGATCAAAAGATGTTTGGGAGAATATTGGGAACAACGTAAGAGCTGCGATTGGTGAATCAGACAAGCAGTTCTCAAATATACTATCCTTAAGTTATAACCATTTGCCGCTTCACTTGAAACCATGTTTCGTCTATATGGCAGCATTCCCTGAAGATTATGAGATTAAGCCCTCAAGACTCATTTGTATATGGATAGCTGAAGGATTTGCGAAATTGAATGAAGATAAAAGTTTGGAAGAAGAGGCAGAGGATTATCTCAAGTCACTTATGGAGAGGAATCTAGTTTCGGTTAGAAGTTATCATTGGTATGGAAAAGCAAAGAGGTACAACATGCATGATCTTTTGAGAGATTTATGCATGAAGAAAGTTGTTGATGAGAAGTTTCTACATGTCAAAAATTCCCCCGAGGTCACATTGATCTCTAACGTACGCCGCGTGAGTTTTCACACAAAATATGGTGTGCAAGATGATGAGTATGCTTCCTCAGATATGTCACATGCTAGATCATTTCTACTCTGTATCAAGTTGGATTGGAATTTATGTCTCATGTTATCCACATTAAGCTTGCTTAGGGTGTTGGATTTATTGGAAATGTATATGAAAGAGTTCCCAAGAGAAGTATTACAACTTGTGAACCTACGCTACTTAGCTGTCTGCTGCGATTCATTACCTAGTAATGCAATATCAAGATTGCGTAATTTGCAAACGTTGATTGCTAAGCTACACGATGGCTCTTGCCCAGCTGACTTGTGGGAGATGTCCGAGTTGAGACATCTCATCATGTTGGATGCATATCTCTGGATAAAAGATGATTACATGAAAAAAAAATTGTTGTGAAGAAGCTGCAGACTATATTGTACGGAGTTTAAAATTATTTAAGGCCATTATCTTAGGGCTATTTGCAAAAATAGGCCACTATTTTTCGGACTTGCAAAAACATGACCAATTATTTTAGTTTTTGGCATTTTTAGGCCACATTTGAGCTCAATTCAGCATTTATAGGCCATTTTTTGGGGTCAAAATGTGGCCCAAAATAGTCTGATTGGCCTAAAAATACCAAAAACTAAAATAATTGGCCTATTTTTGCAAGTCCGAAAAATAGTGGCCTATTTTTGCAAATAGCCCTAAGCTAATGGCCTTAAATAAATTTAAACTCATATTGTACGTGAGGCTAAGTCCGTCAGTGATTAGGGGGTGTTTCTTGGAAAGGACTCCAAACATAAAAAGCTTGGGAATCCATTATGAGACTGAATTGAGTGAAGTGGTTGATCTCACACCCATCTTCACAAACTCCAAACACTAAAATGCGATCTTAGACACACATATCTGCGCAGACTCAAATTTCCATCTACTCTCAGAAAATGAAGTCTGGTGTGTTGTCTAGTAACTCTGGCCGCGATGACGGCTCTATGCGCACTACCGAATCTGGAAGTGCTCAAGATACAGGTATGTACATTGGGAAGCAAAAACACATATGATCAAGAGTGGGAAGCAGCAGAAGGAGATGAATTCAAATCGTTGTTGTTTCTACAACTCGATCGTTTACAAGTGGTGCGTTGGAGAGCCGATGAAACCATCTTCCCTAGACTCCGGCATCTCAGTATACAATATGGTTTGGATCTTGAGGAAATCCCCGCCGGCATTGGAGAAATCCCAACGCTCCAATTAATCCAGTTGGTAGTGCGGTGATTCTGTTGTGGCCTCAGCGAAACATATTCAGGAGGAGCAACAAACTGAATACGGAAACTACGATCTCCAAATTCGCATCGAATATTATTAATAGGTCAGGTCAGTCTTATTATCCTACTAAACTCCTAACTATCCAAAACAAAACAAAAGAAAAAAGCTTTTGCCATTCTCTCAAAATATCACGAAACTCTTGATAATGAGGATAAAAATAATCCAAGATTTCAGAAAAATTCCTACTTAATTAGTGCACATGTTGTTGAGTTTCATTAGCATGCCGAATTTTCGTGTGTCGCATAGCTATAGAGAAGGGAACTAAAGTGGCGGCGTCTCCCTCTACTCCAAGTGGCTGGTGGGAGTATAACCATCCTTCCCAACATTCTTGAAATTGATTTGTTTTCTCCTTTCTTTACTCTGTGTTGCTTAACTGTTTGTTTTGGTTTAGACGAGTACTCTTTTCCCCTTTAGTATTTTTTAAACTAGGTTTTCGTTATAAGGGTTTTGATGAAGCTCGGCCCTTGAGTCTTCGGTTTGTACGTATCCAAGGGTTTTGATTGTTTTTTTTTTCTTTCATGTATAATATAATACTGTTATTTTATTCATATATATTTTAACAAAGTTAATTAATTTGGAGCTTCGGGTGAATTATGATCTTAAACATTTTTAATTCTAGTATACTTGGCTAGATTTAAGTTGGTCTTCAACATAAATTTATAAAGTTGGGAACCTTGTTATGTTGAAGTTAGTCGAGAAGTTGAATAGATCTTAATTATATTGATGAACCCACCCATATGCGCCTTGTAGTATCAAGCAGCATCTTTCTTGGGTGATGGATTGTTTCAACGTTTCCTTGCAAACGTTGATCAGGTTTTGAAGCACAGCTTGAAAGTTTGTATGTGTGGACTATACTCCACCACTCTCAATACTAATTAAAACAACTTTTCACCATTTTCTATACATTCAACAATTTTTTTCCACTTTCAATACACTAAACAACTTTTTTTCTTAAAATCCGTGTCACTCCTTCCTAGGAAGTTCTTTCTTGAACGGATGGAGTATTAGTTATGAGAGTGATCATCTTATAGTATTCATGTTGAACACCAATTCTCAAGAAAGCTATAAAATGTTTGCATTTGATATGAGAAAGTGGAGTGCAAGGCATAAAAATAAGAATACTCACTTGTATATATTCGAGTTCTAGCTAGCTCGATCTAAAAAATGTAATATGAATTGAAAACTAAGTACTAATTATTTTTAATTTATGTCAGTACTGACCAACTGACTAACTATTAGGGTAGAGCAAAACCGAATTGGAACCGCCAAACCGAATCAAATCGGGCGGTTTGATTTGGTTTTTATAGATAAAACGGTGCGGTTCGATTTAAAAATTGGGTTAAGTATTAATTTCACCCCTAACGTGGAGGCCCCTAGAACGTTTAGCACCCTATGGCAGGGGTGTGTCAACTAAGCCCCTGAAGTATCTAATTTCCTCCAATTAAGCCCTCCGACTTAACGGAGAGTTAACACCGTTAACTTTTTAATTTTTTTATTTTGTTGGTGGTGGGACCCACACCTTCTACCTCACCAAATTTGCCGGAAACACCCCAGAAACCTAATCATATCCTTGTTAGCCCACTTCTCCTTCTGCCTCTGCCTCTACCAGTCCATCTCCCAACTACTCCTCTCTCTAAATTTCCATGAAATTGATGCTCGTCGCTGAAACAATTCACTATCCAAATCCACCGAGCTCACCGTGATGACCAATGATTCGGCAGAATTAAACGCCATCAACTCGCACACCATCGAAATCTGGCAAGTCGACAAGGACCGATAACCTCTCCATTTGTCTCATTCTCAGGCACCACGGGGCTCAGCTGCTTTAACTTCTCCTGCTTAATTTTCTCAAATTTTTCCAGCCTTATTTGTTCAATTTTATCTTGCCTCGTTTTTTCAAATCCCTCTGAATTCAGAGGCATCAGAGCCTGCCTCCGCTTCTCCACCCGCGTGCCGTACTCCAATTCCTGCGCCATCTTCCACCGTTCCTTCTTCTTGATGTTCAATTCCTTTTGGACATCCAGCCACTCATCCGAAATTAGGTTTTCCGACGAGACATCGGCGTCTTTATTGGTGGTGATGTAAGCGCCGGAGCGCATGAAATTTCTGGTGTTTTCAATAAATGGGTCGTTGAAAATGCCCTCTTCGTAGATGAGGCAGTCACTAATGGCGGGCTCTTCATCGTCTTCGTCCTCGTCTTGTGGTTGAGTTGGTGAAATAGAGCCATAGAGAGGTTGAGAAGAGGAGTTGGGGGGCTTGATGGTGAGATTGTGGTCGAGTCTATGAAATTGGACGGCTGCTTCGTGAACGAATTGTTTAGGAAATCATATCCTTGTTGGTGGTCTGGTATATCTCGCTGCGCTCGAAGCCGTATTTGGCGTCGTCATCCGTGATAAATTTTAAGTTTTCGGTGAGTTTGGTGAAGAAGAAGGTGTGGGTCCCACCACCAACAAATTAAAAAAATTAAAAAGTTAACGCTGTTAACTCTCCGTTAAGTCGGAGGGCTTAATTGGAGGAAATTAGATGTTTCAGGGGTAGTTGACACACCCATGTCCATAGGGTGCTAAACGTTCTAGGGGCATCCACGTTAGGGGTGAAATTGATACTTAACCCTTAAAAATTTTCAAACCGTTCAAGTATGAATTTGAAGTTCTAAATGTTAACAGATCTTGTGGTTGAATTTGTAAATCGATTTCCATAAGTATGAATTTGTTGTTTTGAAGTTCTAAATGTTAACAGATCTTGTGGCTGAATTTGTAAATCGATTTCCATAAGTATGAATTTGTTGTTTCTGGAAATGTTAAGCTTGCTGCCAATAATTACTAACAGATTTTTGATTTAAAAACAAAAAAACAAAAAAATGAAACGGTTTAAGTCAAACTGAACTGAAAATTTACGGTTTGGTTTGGTTCGATTTTGGCAACTGAAACAATTTGAGTTGGTTTGAATTTTTTAAGGCAATTTGAATTCGAGTTTTTTCAGTACGGTTCGGTTTCAACCCGAACCGCCCGAATGCTCTCCCCCTACTAACTAGTATTTATTAAGACTTCGGACTTGTTATAATGCTATTTATTCGTGTTGAAAATTTTGAATTGAACGCTAGTTCCCAAGAAATCTAAAAAATGTTTGCATAATTAAAGAGGAGTTGAGTGCAAGGCATAAAAACCCCTTTCTTGCACAATACCTCCTACAAACAAGCACAAAACGGGTGTCTACTCTCACCATTTTCATGACTTGTAATTCCCCACACCACCCCACCACCCCATAACAATATAAACTCACAAACCACACTTCCACAAAAAATCAATAAATCAAACATTCAACAACTCAAAAGGCAAAATGGCCATATCTCTACTACATAGCCTATATTATCTCACCACCTTCACCAACAACTTGCTAGGGTTGGCCTCAATCCTAGTAGCATCCATGATCTACCTCACACGAAGGAAAAACACGACGGTGCGCCTCCTCGACTACGCGTGCTACAAGCCCCCGCCCTCCTACCGCGCCCCCACGTCCATGTTCGTGGAGCACCTAGAGCACGAGCACGAGCTCGACCAACAAAGCGTTGACTTTCAGGTCAAGATCCTCGAGAAGTCCGGGTTCGGGGAGGAGACTAGCGTCCCCCCGGCCCTCGCCCGCCTCCCCATCGACAAGTCCATCCCCTTCTCCATCGACGAGACCCAGACGGTCGTCTTCACCGCGGTCGAAACCCTACTCCACAAATCGAACACAAACCCTAGAAACATCGACATCCTCATCACAAACTCGAGCATGTTTTGCCCCACACCCTCACTCAGTGCCCTAATCGTCAACAAATTCAAGATGAGGAGCAACATCATGAGCTTCAACCTCTCAGGAATGGGATGCAGTGCAGGAATTGTATCACTAGGTCTAGCCAAAGACCTACTCAAAGTCCACCGGAATTCCCTAGCCCTAATTGTCAGCAGTGAGGCCATGAACCTCAACTGGTACACCGGCAAAAACCGGTCGATGCTGCTCACCAACTGCCTCTTCCGGCTAGGCGGCGCCGCCATACTCATGTCTAGCAGGGACCAAGACAAGGAAAGAGCCAAATACTCATTACAACACTTGGAGAGAACTCACAAAGGGCAAGACAACAAATCATATTCTTGCATCATTCAAGAAGTCGATCAAGACAACAAAGTCGGCGTCTCCATCTCCAAGAACACGGTCAGCGTGGCCGGAGAAGCTCTGAGGGCGAACATGGCGGTGTTGGGACCTAGGGTTTTGCCACTAAAGGAGCAACTAACCTACGCCCTTTTCTTGATGATGAAGAAAACTTACATACCTAAGTTTAGGAACGCATTTGAGCATTTCTGCATTCACCCCGGCGGGAGGGCTGTGATATCGGCGATCCAGAAGAGCCTCGGCATGGAGGAAGGCGACGTGGAAGCTTCTAGAATGACGCTGCACAGATTTGGGAACACTTCGTCGTCGTCGATATGGTATGAGCTGAGCTACATTGAGGCGAAGGGGAAGATGAGGAAAGGTGATAGAGTGTGGCAGCTTGCAGTTGGGAGTGGATTCAAGTGCAACAGCGCGGTGTGGAAGTGTCTCTGCGACGTTCAACGCGGCGACGAGACTAATGTGTGGAGTGATAGGATTCATTCGTATCCAGTGGAAATAGCTGAAACCATCAACATACTTTGATCGATGCAGATATTCATGCATGATGATGATGTGGACAAAAACATTATACTAAATGAAAATATGGGAGTTTTTTCATTGGGATTATTTCTATATAGCCATTGGTCTTGAAGCAAAAATTGATCGATCTCATGTAATCAAATCATTGAGATGAAATGATTCACTGCATTGGAGAATTGTTTTAGAAATATATTGTTTTACTTAGTAACTGGACATTTAATTTTAATTCTTTTTCAGGGGAACATTTAATTTTAAATTAATTGCATGATTAACAAAATATGAACTGAGCTTAAAATTTTAAATTTAAATATATATCTAATATATATATACTGAGCTTAGATTTTTACAGATATCATAGATTAGCATTTGTGATTATAATATATTATGAAAGCTTGAGTTTACACTTGGAAAAAACACTTGAAAAAGTATTTCGATGCATATATAATACTCCCTCCGTCCACTAATTCATGACCTAAGGAGCAAAACACGGGTTTTAAGAAAAAATGTATTTTTATTAGTTGAGTGGAGAAAGGGACCCACAATTAATGTATTGTTTATTAGTTGAGTGGAGAAAAAATGTATTGTTTTGGGACCCACCAATTAAATATAAATAAAAACTTACTAAAAATGGATAGGCCTTGAGTTGGTGGACGTCCCAAAAATGAAAGAAGGCCTTGAATTAGTGGACGGAGGGAGTATGAACAAGAGTAGAAGATGAAATTAACACCATTTTCATATATAGTATAGTTGAAACTATATCCCTCATTCTCACAATTTTTTGTGTGTTCTTTCCCTCCCTTCTGTTTCTGCATAAGATATATTATTGTTGAGCAAGCTAGTACATAACATGAGTTTGGCTTACAAACAGTTTTTAAGCACTAGAGGCGCCTAGGATCTCCTTGTCATCGCCATAGATGCGTTGTCTGAAGTCACTGACCATACGAGGAAGCCCGTCTCTCAGTGACACAGTCGGCTCCCATCCGAGGAGCTCCTTCGCCCTCGAGATGTCCGGTTTCCTCTTGTGTGGATCATCCTCAGTGTTTGGTCTGAACTCTATCTTTGCATTTGGATCTATTGTGTCTTGCACTACCTATTTACATGCACAATCCTTTCCAAATTAGGACATCTTTTCAATCAGCTGTCAAAACAAGCAGATTAATTGTTCTGTTTTTACCTTAGCTAGTTCAAGCATGGTGAATTCACCGGGGTTCCCCAGATTGAAGGGCCCCACGTGGTCGCCTTCCATTAGCCTCATCAACCCTTCCACCTGTCCACATCACAACAAGAGTTCATGTTCTTGCCAGAACTAGTTCAAAAACATATGACAGAATCCAAAGATTCATGTTTGATTTTTTTTTTTATGCTTTGGTTTTACCAGATCAGAAACATATTGGAAGCTCCTAGTTTGCTTTCCATCTCCATATACTGTCAAAGACTCCTTCCTCAAAGCCTGTAAAAACAAAATTCATAAGAATGTAACAAAGAGTAATCTCTCTGATGCTTGAAAACGAGCATTTGATCGATCTTTTTATGCTTTTTCAGGCAAACAACAGCAGCAACAAACTTGTTTTGTGTCTGAACTTCAATTATAGTACCTAGTTTGCCTCAATAAAGATTTTGGAGGAAAAATTGGATGGAAAATGGAGTGTTTGGAGTTACCTGAGCTACAAAGTTGCTAACAACACGACCATCATCAATGCACATACGCGGTCCATAAGTATTGAAAATTCGAGCAATTCTTACCTGAAAAACAATGAGAGATATACTATGTGTGACTTGCTGCATAAACTGCTAATATTGAAGTATGATTTTTTTGTGATAAATCATATAACCTCAAGATTAAGTCCCCTGTGATAATCCATGGTCAAGGTCTCAGCCGTTCTCTTTCCCTCATCGTAACAACTCCTAACACCTAATTATAAAAATCCAAACTTGTTCAAACAAGATTCTTGTAATCTAACATCTCAGATGAGTTTTTTTTTTGCTGTAATATTCTGGAGTTGAAACAAACTTACCAATGGGATTGACGTTGCCCCAATAGGCCTCGGACTGTGGATGCTCCAACGGGTCACCATAGACTTCACTTGTGCTCGTCAGCAGAAAACGCGCTCCAACCCTCTTAGCCAGCCCGAGCATGTTCAACGTTCCCATCACATTCGTCTTGTGAAGAGAGTAAAGTCAAGGATGCTTCCAACATAACAAAACTTTTTAGTGCTCATGGAGTTTAATTCCACATTCTCCTTTTTGCATAAGCAAGAAACAAAATGGGACAATGTTCATTTATTTAGACAACTTATTTCAAGATGTAGCTTGCAAAAAAACCATCATCTCCTTTTTTGCATAAGCAAGAAACCAATGAGACAAATTTCCTTAATTTTAGACAACCTAATTCAGATTCTGCACATAAATTTCCTGCAAAATCCGAAGTGGATGTAGATTCCCCTCAAAAAATCAAGAAATGAAGGCCAACTAGGATAATGCAGCATGTGAGATCACAAACTCATGCAAGAATTCAAGAAACTACAACAAAAATGCAACAAAAACAAAGGATCTAAACAAAGATTGCAAGGATATGATTGTCTTGACAGGGTTGTACTTGTAATGTACAGGAGATGCAGGGCAGGCCAAGTGGTAGATCTGATCCACCTCGAGCAAGATAGGCTCGACTACATCATGCCGGATGAGCTCCATCCTCGGATTTCTGAAATGGTGCAGGAGGTTCTCCTTTCGCCCCGTGAAGAAGTTATCAACGACGATCACACTATCACCACGAGCAACCAAACGGTCCACCAAATGGCTCCCTACGAAACCGGCCCCACCCGTCACCAATACCCTCAAACGTTTCCCTCTCAACCCCAAAGGAACTCTTCCACCTGCATCCATGTATTCGTCAAAAATAGAATGCCATTTCATCATGAAACCAAGGAAGCTCAAACCATCACTTCTTTTTATCAGTGAACTAGTGCACATTTTATCTATGCATTAATCTGTTATTTAGTTCACAAACGTAATTAAAATTATCAACTATCAACAACTCCAAATCTTGGACAATTGCATTGTACCAAAAAAAAAAAAAACTTGCTCTAAAAATATGAGAATTTCTTAAAGATTTTGGGAAGAAATGATGCAATTATAACAAATCTAAAGAGAGTAGTAAATGAGAAAAGAATAACTACGATCCTGATATACTATGCCTTAAAACAGAACAAGAAACAGAGGAAAATGGCTACAACACCAGCCTATAAATCTTGGAAAATTACATTGTACAAAAAACAACTTCCTCTTAAAATGTGAGAAATTCTCAAAGATTATGAGAAAAAATGATGCAATCCGTCATGCTTTAGGCCATAGTATAACAAAACTAAAGAAAGTAAAAAATAAAACATATATATATATATATATATATATATATACATACATATATATAACTAAGATCTTGAATCACTATGGCCTTAAAACAGAACAAGAAACAGAGGAAAATGGCTAAATTACCAACCTATATGTATATACAGAATCAAACACTAAAAAAAATCACAATCTCCATAAAATGAAAAAAGAAGCAAAAACATCAAAACAATTGTGCCTAGAAAAATACCTGCTCTAAAATGACTAATTTGATCATCGTAAGTATACGAAAATTGGCTGAGAATCCGCGTAGACTCATCGGAGATAGAGATCGGCCCCTTCCGCGGCCGTGAAGATGAAGATATAACGGAGAAAACGAGACAGGGGATCGCGATTCCGATCAACAAACACACAAATCTTTGTTCTTGAAGAATATATCGAAAAGGGTAAGCTACAGAAATCTTTCTTTGATGTTTGATGTTGCTCCTTCGCAGCAACTGCTCATCACTTCCCATTTTTCTCCTCTGTTTCCTATGTTTTCCTCTTCTTCTTTTTTTATTTCTTTTAATTTCTTCGTTTATGTCTGAAGATGGTAGGATGGCTGTAATAAAAAGAGCACAAGGAAAACACAGATTTTCGGATTGTGAAAAGATGATTTTTTGAAGGCGGAATAAATGAAGATTTTGGTAAATGGAGAAACAAGAGAAATTCAGGTGGAAAAATCAGATACTAGCGATAAATGCATTTGCATTGCATGCAATATGATATAGATACATTTAAAAAAAAAAAAAAAAAAATTCGGTTTGCTTTTTTGCGTGAGATTGTTTTGTTTGCATGGGAGTGTGTGTTGTGTGTGAAAAACTCAAAGTGAATAGGGAGTGGTGAGATGAGATCTAAAGCTTTTGCATGAAATTTCGGCGTAAGATCGCTGTCCATGGCGTGACTCTTGCTATTTTCTGTTTGCTTTTCTTTTCTTTTTTCTTCTTTTTCTAACAGTAATTTTTTTTAATAATTATTACATTTAATTTTTAATGCATAGTAAATGTAAGAAAATACTTAGCTTCGGTTCGATTTTATTAATCCGATGAAATATTAATGACCAGTAAATTGGAGTGATTGATTGTAGATCAAAGAAAACATAGATAGGTTATAAAGAAAAAAGAAAAAAAAGAAACATAGATAGATATCAACGATGGAAAAGGTAAGAAATCGAAAAGTGATGTATATTTTTATTTATATAGTAAAATCTGATTTCCTACCACCTCCTTAAGAAGTTGATGAAAATGATACCACTTTCCTTTGTGAATTCAAAAAATAATAAGGGTCAATCATGCTTTATGTTCCCATTTTTTAGAATTTTCTCAAAAATATATTCCTTAATTTTCATTTTTTTATTACAAACTCTCAATTTTGTGTCTTTTTCAAAAAATAAAAAATAATGAGTCATTTCGTCGAATTCTTAAAAGTCTTAGGTATTCCTCTTAAGAATCCAGCAAATAACGAGGTATTTGAAAATTGCTGAAATTGAAAATTTTTTAATAGATTATAATAGTTGTGGACATTAATTTTTTAAATTCGCTAAAAATTAAGGATATAAAATATGATTAATCTTAACAACACTAACAACAACAGAAATATATGTAATAAAAGATATATTTGACATCTCTAATCTCCTTGCTGACCGACCATTGAAATTGATCTTGTAGATGTTACATTAGAAAAAGTATATATATATTACATTAATTGCGGTGTGATTATATTGTTATTATAGATATTTGTAAAGTTAGATAGTAAATATCTCAATAAAGAGAATTGAAAATGTAGATCTGTCCAAATGTCATAATTTTGCAATCCGATTATGGGGACATCCGACATAGTAAATCTATAGATATTCCTAAGTTATCGGTTACAACTTCACTTAACTAATGAAGACACTAGAGTTTATATTTTTTTGGGACTATTTTAATTTCCTTATGGCATGGGGTGTGTGCAAACAAAGAAAGTGCTATTTAGCTGTGGGAAATTAATGCTAAAAAAATTGTACAATTATTAAATCATCAAAATTCACAAACATTACACATGCAGCTACATTTACCCTGACAACCTAACTTATAGGCGTAGAAAAGTTTGTCCTAGTACATTTGATTTGTCCCATGCAAATTAAAATTGAATCAATGTTCATTGTGCCGTACAATTTGGTTAATAATTTTCTTTATGATCTCTAGTGTTCAACATAGAGTGATGGGATCCCCAAAATAAATAAATAAAAAATTGGAGTGATAGAAACTAGAAAGCTCTAAAATCAAACATTCCAAGATATTTACTCTGTCCAGACAAGTATTTCATTCTTCATGACACGTACACTAAGAAAATGGATAATTGTATTCCTTTTATACTTAATTATTGTATGGAAAATAAAAAATAGAATAATGTGTTTTGATGATAAGGTACAATAAGAAGTTTTGCATCATTTATTAAGAAATTCTTAAATATGGTACTTATTTGGAAAATAAATCCATCGCCAATCAGAACACATTTATTCGGGGATAGAAGGCAGCATATATAGATATATAGAAGGTTGAATATCGTGAGAATTATATTTTTTACGAGAATGTAAGAATACTGCATCGAACTTATAAAATTACAACATTCGTTGTGAAATTAATTCTATTTGAGAATAATTAGAATTTTTCCTACTCATAGGATTTAAACTCAAATGTTACATCCCTCCATTAAGGTGAAACATTTATCTTTCTCCTTGTCGTCTCAAAAATCGCCATCCAGAAAAAGATATTATCTGATCTTGAAATTTGAATGATTATACAAATAAATCAATTCAAATGTTTTAGGTGAAATAAAATACCAAACCAAATTCAAATTATTTTTCAATTGATTCTATGGATAAATTTTAGTTTTAAATTTCTTGAACTGAACCGAACCTATCGGGCCTCAAAATCTCTTGGCCCGACCCAACCTAAAACAGGGTCGGCCCATCGTGAGTTGCTGGCATTAAATTAAACTGAACCGAACCTAACCTTTTTCGTTAAGACAGAGAGAGAGGTTTTGGATTTCTTTAGCTTCAAAAAAAAAAAAAAAAAAAAAAAAAAAACTCAAAGAACCTAACTTTTTCCAAGAGCTGAGCTGAGGAATAAATTTGAAGAGCATTGATATATCAAAGAGCTAAATTGAGGAATAAATTGAACCAAGAGCATTGATATTTTAAAAAGCTAAATTGTTTCCACCATTACTTCTTCCAACATAAAGTCCTCACATAATCATGGAACTATGTAAGAAGATCTCACACAAAATAGCATATGAAAAAAAAATGTAATAAACCAAGAACAAGGAAGGTTATGCATTATTCCACTACTGTTGAAACTGCAAAGAATATCAGCAGAAGCTCAAAATCCAGCACTAGTTCCCAACCTCAAGCATATCCCCTACTACAACACATCCAAAACTTCGTTAGATGAAGGCGAAAAACAAAAACAAAAACAAAAACACAGTTTCAACTCGGTATTCGAATCCCCTAATGAAAGCAATAATCTTTTCGAGAAAAACTATACACTGGAGCTATGCGCGTCTGCACCAAGTGCTACGACTATCTACTTTGGCATCGGGGTTTATTATAGAATTCTTACTCATCAGCTTCCGATTCAATTCTTGTGTCGGTTTTCATTCAGGTCAAGGAACTTTGCAACTCGTTCTGTTTTTGCTCCTGACTTGTGGTCGTAGTACTCGACAACCGCAGCCCCAGCCAATGCAGCGAGTGTGAGTGCTTGAGCGTGCAACCTGATTGGCAAGTGTTAGTGTTTTAATAGAAACCGGAGATGAAGGACTCTATTCTAATTGTCTATAGACGTTGCAGAGGGAAATACACGACTCAGCAATATGGATCTTTAAGATGCTATGTTACTAAAAATGGACTAGAATGACAGTAAAGCTGATGGCATAGGCATGCCTAACACACCCTATCCCTTTTACCCTCCCCTCTAAAAACGATTAGGGAAGTTAAGAACCCAAAATCGACTTCAGTTTTTGCCCATTGTGAAAGAACCAGATATAAGCATGCTAAGGCATCCCACCCCTTTTACCCTCCCCTCTAAAAACGATAAGGGAAATCAAAAACTCAAAATCGCCTTGAGTTTGCCAATGTGGAAGAAACCGGATATAACCATGCTCCAGATCCCAAAATCGACCCCAGTTTGCCCGGTTTGGAAACAACCAAATACCACCATGCACAGGCACAACAGGGATATATTTCTTGTTATAGAACGGGAATGGATACAACAAAATATTTTACTAAATTGCAAACTGTGTATCTACAAATCAATCTCAATGATCAACCTCCAATATCAAGCAATTGCATTCCTTACAAGTTTTCAATCCTAAATCCACTTTAAAAGCCAAAATCATGTGCCCTGTTGGCATGGCAAGAACCAATGCTAACAATCTAGAAGCAAATTACACGAATGCATCAACATATATTTATACCACACTTCATATTCATGCACTTCAGCCAACAACAAGCAAGAACCATAACTTCAAGTTTTCAATCATCAATCCAACTTTAGAAACCAAAATTACGAACACTATCACCATGGCAAGAACCTCAACAAATTTATACCCCCAATGCTAATAATGGAGGAGCAAATTTACACGAATGCATCTACTGTATACTTCCGAATCACAACAACCACATCAGAAAAAGCAGCAAGCACATGATTCATATACTTATGCCAACAACATTCAAAAACCATAATCCACAACTCATTATAAATCTCCCAGAAACAACCTAATTGCAATTGTAATCATCACAATAACAGCAAAAAACATATACACAAATTGAGCAACGAAAGTCAAAAGGAAAGCAAAAGAAAAAACCCTTTTAGCTACAACTTTCAAACAAGACACTACAATTCCTCAGCTAAATATGAATCCAAGAAAATAAAAATTAAAAGAAAGCAGTACCTAGCATGAATGATCTTGACGCTTGTCTTCATATTAGGCTGAGACCAATTGTATGCCATTGAACCCACAATCCCACTCGCCCACAGAGTCCCTAAAAACAAAATCCAATGAATTGAGAAGCGGCGAAAACACCAATAAAAATCCAATCTTAATAACTAAATAAAAAAAAACCCCATAAAAACAGAAGAAAAACAAGTATGTATTAATCGTTACCAACAGTACGAAGCTTGTGCTCCACAACCCATTCCCTCAAAGCTTGAATCTTGCCTTTTTCTTCTCCCATTTTCTTGATTTTCTCTCAACCTTTTTCTCTTTTCCGCTTCTAAGTTTTTAAATAATGTGTATTAATAAAAAAAGGGTTTTTTTATCAGAAGAGAATTGCAATTTGTAAAGCGCTGCTGCAAAACAGGAATTCCACCAGCACAAGTTATTGCAACGTGTTGGGCCCAATTTTAAGCCCAATATTGGAATTTCAAAAATTGTAAATTCCATCAGAATTAAAACCAAGAACTTAGACTTAATTCCGGTTATAACATGAACTTTTTAATGTTTTCAAATATTTTGGTTAAATGTTATTATTGACCATTATTGATATTTAGAAATATCCAACCATCTTTTCCGATATTTCTGGTCAATAAAGCTAATAATATCTCAAGCTGGTGTTATTTACGTGTCATAATAACTTTTTTAAATTATGTTAGATATAGTGTGACAATTTTTAGGGTGTGTTTATTTTGATAGAAAAAGTTAGAAAAAATATATTTTCTATCATTTTCACATGTTTCTTGTGATGGATAATTTTCTTCGGTCAGGCCCAGGCAGCCCTTTTTCACTCATTTTCTCACAAATGTTGGATAATATTATCCTATTGGGAGGGTGTGAAAATATTTTCCAACATTTCAATTTGTTTATCCATCTATTTCTAACAAAGTAAAAACATGATAAAAAAAAGGAGAAAAAAATAATATTATCTCACATTTTCTTATCCATCATTTTCAAATGAAAATTTTACTACCAAAGTAAACACACCCAATATATCATCGTATCCTCAAATTTCAGAAAGCAAAATTCCAATAGAAAGAAAATTGACTGAGCCCTCAAAAAAAAAAAAAAATTGACTGACCTATTGAATTTTAAGAAATAAAAGAATCTTGAATAATATTGAAAATTCTACAAGTTCTTTGTTGTGACATTTGAATTTTAAATTTAATTATTCTGAATAATATCTCAAAATCATTATCTTTCATGTCAATGTTAGTGTGTTTGATAGAAGAGATTTAGGGAGCTAAATATGTAAAACTCACAACAAAATAAACAAATTTTCTCAAGAAAAAAAAAACTTGAAAAAAATATATATACTCAAGCTTAAAAATATATTGCATATTCTTAAGGTATCCAAACAATTTACGCGGCCAACACCTTACACTACAATCAATTTACATGGACTTCATCTCTATATTAATTTACACCAAAAATTGGATTCTTGGCCAAAATCCAAAAGAATTAGCAAAAAATTATGCAGCTGTCAGCCTGTCACTTGTTCATCTTCCTCTAAAGAGGGATCCATCCCTGTCATTTTAGCATAAAATTCAAGAATTAGTCGAGTGAAACTTGGACATGTGAATTACTTAGAAAAGAAAAATACTAGATAAAAATAATGAACATGAAAAATATACCTTGATTACTCCTTTCTCAGTTCCACAAAGAATCATGTCATTGGCTGAAAGTAGGCTTGTTATCTTGCTCCCTGCTGATAACCTCCCAACTTTTTGCTGTGTCCCTCTCAACCATATCTGTTTTTTTCAGTCAAATTTATCACTACAAGTTTATGCAAATGTATAACAATTGAAAAATCTTGATGAAAATTCAAGAAATCTGTGTGGTTACTTACTTGCAGGCTGCTCATTGATGTGCTGCAGTTTAAGTAGATGAAATCCTCAACAACTTCCATTGCTAGAATGCTTGCTCCTTTCTCCGGCACCAATGACATTTGAGGCCGGCTGCTTCGTCTCCATTCCTACATTACTCATCTCATTAGCTCAATGCAGCTTACATTGATGTTAGTGTGATTCTGCATAATCTTGTTCTTTTACCTTCATCTTTGCGCCCTCAACGGCTAAACTTGCACCATACAACCAATCTTTATACAAAGAAATCGACCTAATGGGCTTGTTCTGCATCCAGCTCTTCGATGGCTCTTTCATCTCTTGCTGCCTGTTGTTGATGATCACCACCTCCACGATGCTTGAATCCATGCACCCCGTGTAGACCTTCCCCTGCGCCACTCTCATGCATTTCACGCGCTTGTTCTTCAACACGTCTCTTGGTTTTCTTGATGCATCAATCACCTGAAAAAGAGCACATCATAAGTTTTGCCACACCTTTTTTTGGCTATTTGTTAACTTGTTATGTTTCTTAACTACTTACCTTCAATTTATGGCTTTGAGTAGTAACAAACATCAATTCCCCTAAAGAATCTATGCTTCTCAGAGATTCCTTTGTAGGTATCACTTCGATGCACTCAAGATTCCTCTGCTGCATATGCCACATCTGCCCAAGAAACACAGATCACGCAACATGAAGTAAAAGAACGCGTCTTTTTCTCACCATCCAAAACAATCTTGATGAGAGGAGATCACTACCTTGATAGTTTTGTCAGCAGAGCAACTTAAGAGGCAGTTCCCCAAATCATAGAGAGCCAAGCACGTCACGGCCTTTCTGTGCTCCTTTCTCTCAACAACAAGCGTCGCTGTTTGCCCCCTCACTTCCCACGCCTGCCATTAGGCCACACACATTATGAACCAAACAAAAATGTAGTAACATAGTATGCAAGAAAAAAGCAAATCAAGAAACCTTAATAGATCCATCAGCATATCCACTGCATAAATAGCCCTTGTAGTAAATGAGGGCAGTCACAGCTGCACTACATTTAGTAGTCCCTGCCTCCAATATCTGGCTATGAACACACGATATTCGCTGCATTCACGGTTTTCCAAAGCTCAGCATCACCACCAGAACATGCAATATCATACAATGCACCAAAAAATAAGGCAACTCACCCACTTATTTGGCTGGAAATAATCAGCCACTTTGAGCAATTCCTCAGCCATCCAAGTCACATTCGACAAACGTCTAAGTGACTCTCTCACACCTTCTGATAGATTGATTATCCTCTTCATCCCTGCAAGATGATCAAATTCAAGCTCACAACAATGAAACGAAACAACACATTTTTGGCAACTTTATTGCTTTACCTCTGCCTGAAGTGTAGTTGTAAATGCACAAGCAGGCCACAAGGCGTTCCTCAAGCTCGAAACCAGGATGCACGAACTGCTCGACGCTATGCAGTAGGATCTCACAAGCAGCATGCCTCAGCTCATCCTGACCTTTCATGAGCTCAAGTCCTAACCAAGCAGTAGCCACCAAACTATCTCTTGAAACTCTCCTTGTCTTGCTCCTCATTCCCTTGTCCAATGCCTCAAAGACACGTGTTCCTAGCTGCAGTATCCGCTGCGCGATCTTGCTGCACCATGAGTCCACTCCACTATCCTTCAAGCACAAAAAAGATCCAATTTTGATGCTGTTATAAACCAGGGGTCTCGACTTTCTTGAATTTCTTGAAATTTAGACATCAGTTTGTGAAGTTACTTGCAAACTTTCATCAAGAAAGTCATAGGTTTTGATCAGATTCCTATGTTGTGATAAGTTTAGGCCAGTTTTCTTCACCAGCCATGCCATTGTGTAGGCTTCTCCTGTCCAAGAGAAAGTCCCACCGAGATTTGCTAGTATGAATGATGAAAGAGCTTGTGTTTGTGGGGATTCTTCGCGTTGCAACGCGTTGAAGAGGGCCTCTGCTGCTTCTTCTCTATACATGGACTTTGTAGATGCATCTTCCTAAAAGAGTGAGGATGAATGCAGTTTGTGAGAAGGGTGATGTGCTAATGGGTAAAACTACTCACACTTGATAGATACCTACTTCTATTAAAACATGTTAAAACTACCTAATTTTAAGTGAACGGACAAAATAGCCTTTGAATTTGACAAAATCTGCGAAGATTTCAGGGACACTCTTACATTGGCTGCTTGAAATATTTTAATCGGACGACAGATCGAGTATTTTATCAAAAAAATTGACTTACAAGAACTTCTAGCTGTAGTAGTAAATTTGCTGCTAGTATTCTGTATTCAGGAGTAGAATTCTGTGTGAGTAGGAAAAGAGCACACAAATTGTTGCTGCTTCCTTGTTCCTGCATCTCTTCCAATAAGGCAATGGCAGATGATCTGGCAAAAAGTGTGACAAATTCGTGAGATCAAGATGAGAAAAAGGTGATGAGTTTTGTGTGATTTTATGTACCGTGGCGTTTTGAGCAGCTCGTTGAAAAACTCGAGAGCAGCAGAGGCAGCTTGTTCTTGGTTGCTCCAAAGGAGGGAAACGAATGGCGCCGTGTCGTGGGAGATTTGGGATATGTATTTCCTGCATTTATCATCGATGCACATACTCTTTGCTAGTACACATGCCAACGAAGCCACCTCGTCGAGGTGGCCCCGCCTCGGGGCCCGGAGGAGGGCAGAGATCACCCTGGGCGGGGTGATCGCAGCCAGGTGGGCGCTGTTCGTCTCAAGGTCGAACGCGGTCACCAGCATCTCTATGATCATCAAGGAGGCAGCTGGAGGGGTGATCACCCCCTCCTCAGCCTCCTCCTTGTGGCTCGTGGAGGTAGTCTGCGTGCAGACTACCTCCACGAGGCAGGGCAGGAGCTCGAGCTCCCTCACCTCCGCGGGTGCCGGATTGATCAGGTGGATCAGGACGGCCGCCTCATGCACGTGGCGTTTGAGGGCCGCGGCCAGGTCGTGTAGCCGCAGCCCTCTCCGTTGCACGTCAACAGCGACGGATCTGTTCGAAGTGATAATGGTGGAGAGTATGCCTAGTGATGTCCTCACTACTATCTCCTCTTCGGAGGTGGAGATCGCTATGAGTAGCTCGTCTAAGATCATGTCTTTTAAAAGAGAGTATTTAAGCCCCGTCTTCGTGCTTAGCACGTCGTAGATCGTGTTCATATCTACCGTGTAGTTCACCTCGGTTTTCTCGAGGTCTTCTGCAAAGCAGAGCTTTAAGATTATTCTCTCAATTACTCCATTTTGTTCGATCAACGAGGTTTCCTCTTGTTGTTGTGTTGCTCTAGAGCTTAGGCTCTTTGCTCGTCTCGAGAAATCGTGAGCATAGTGACATCTTGATCTGAGGCCTAATGCAGTCCTCAGATCTGTGTCGCAAAAGGAAGTGGAGAAACTCCGGTATATGGATTCCGCGGTGGATCCATCGTTTTGCCGTTGTGTTTGAAGTGATTGGGTCCTCTCTAGCCACGTCTGGCCAGAGGGCCTTCGTGCATTCCTGCATTAGATCAAAATTAAGTTAGCTACGCGAATTCTAGTGCTAATTTAAAGTGGCACTCTCTCGTGCAATTGATTTCTGAATTACACTATTTCAACATGTCATTCGAAAATGTTCTAGTGTCATTTTCCAAATGAAGTAGTGGCATTCTGGAAAACAAGTTGCACGGTGCAACTGATTGCACAGGAGTATTTATGTTTAGAGTGTTATAAAAGTTACCAAGATAGTGAAGCAATGGGATTGAAATCTTCTCCTTCTTGATCTTCAATACAACTCTAGTTGAAAAGGATGCAAGAAAATTGATTGATTTTCAGTTATAAAATTGATTGATTTAAGTGATTTATTTATATGTAGAAAATACCTCAACGGATGTATCCTCGTTAGAGGAAATATTGTCTGAAATATCGTCCAAACACGAGGATTTTGGTGTGTCTGGTTGGGATTCTGTTAGAATGTCTTTGAGGCATTTGATGTTTGACGTCGGGGCGCGGCTGACGACGGGCAGTTCGTCCACATCGTCGGCGACGATGCTTTCTTGACGAGTGATAGGTCGCTGCAGCCCGAAAATTAAAACATCACTGTTCAAAACAGATCTATGAAACGACGATCGGGTTCGACGAGAACTCAACACGATCACTTACATTTGGATTAGTCCTCACTCCATTTCTTTGCTCGTACAAGTTTTGAACTCCGCTCCTGAAATAACTCATCTATCAAGCTTTACACCCATTCGTCTTGAAAAAAAAAAACAAAATCTTGAAATCAAAAGTAAATTTAGCCATTTTGCAAATTTGACGGTTTCTAAAAGGGTTGATTGCATCTATTAATATGATTTTCTGCACGTTTTTTGATTTGGAACATAATTTTTAAGTTGTTGCATTAAAAATATACTCTTATAATTTATGCAATTTTCAACAACGATTCATTTTTTTATCGATCGAATCAAACTGATATGGCATAAATTAACATCGACTATCATACCTTAATTTCCAAAATCATGCCATAATAATCTACGAACAAATCTTTTTTGATAGAAGAAGAAAGAAAAAAAAAACACTCACAAAGGTGTAGAAACGGCGTCGCTGCGGCAGGAATCCCCTGCGGACATGATCTGGTAGTACATCAGCCAGGGCTTATATCTTCCCGCCATCCATCTCATCGCATCATCGATCATGCCATCGTCAAACTCATCCAACGGCGCAGACAAGCCGAGGGACTCCCGAACCCCGCGCCTCACAAACAGGGGAGCAACCTCCCGCCAGATTCCCGGCGCGAAATCGCGGCGCACGATCCCCGGACAGATCGAGACCGCCTGAAGAAAATGCGCGGCGGCGCGCCACTCGTTCCCGCGCAGGAACTCGACGGCGGCGAGGCAGAGGTAGGAGGAGCAGACGAGCCGGTCGTTGGGGATTCCCAAGGTGGCGCCGCCGCCGTCCAGGGAGGCGGGAATCTGCAGCATTTTCTCGGAGGCGTCGAGCCTGCTTTCTCTCTCGTCGGCGGAGAGAGAGCCGAGCAGCGCGGCGGCCTCGGCGGCGTTCTCGACGCCCCAGTAGAGGTTCGAGAGGACGGAGTGGTCGGAGAATTCGAAGAATTGCTGGGATTGAATCTTGAGCTTGGAGAGGCATTTCCGTTTTAGGGATTTCTCGGCGAGGATGGCGTGCATGTGGCGGTGGATTACGGCGGCGATGTCGCGCGCGGCGGCGATGTCGGGGTTTTGGGCGGCTGAGGAGGAGGAGGTCGGGTTTGATGGCATTTTGAGGTCATGAAGGTGGAGATATGGTGAAGATAATCAAGAGAGAGAGAGAGAGAGGTATTTATATGTGTGTTTGTGAGTGATAATTTTGCAGCAGCTCGTGACGAATATAGACAACTCCAAACTCCATTTTAGGTGGTCTTTTACGAACATTCATAGAGATTGCTACTGACAAAGTTACGGTTGTTGCTTCCATTAAAGGAAGGGGAGGGGGAGAGAGAGAGAGAGAGAGTGTTTAACTAACACATTCAGGTGAGAGTTATTAAAATAAGAGAATTTTGAAGTGATAATTACGTAATTTAAATACTCCACTATCTATGAAGTGAAAGCAAATAGTCATGAGCTATTAACTAGTTATTAATTTTCGTAATAGAAGATTAATTATGAGTAAAATTTTGAAGAAGCCAAAATGAAGCATAAAACACAATTTATGGCCACACATTGAAAAAACACAAATTTTGGCCATTTTTATTGATTTTGACGTTTTTACCCTTAATGAGGCGGACCGGGTAGGATCAGGCACGCGGGTCGCGTGTCGAGTCGGTGGTTGAAATCGAAGGAGGCGGAGATCAGATCAGATCAGATCTGTCGATGGTTGAAATCGAAGGAGGCGGAGATCAGATCTACCGATGGAGGAGGCGGCGCAACGGTCAGATCAGATCCACCGCCGCCGCCTCATGAGATCAGATCCATCGCCGCCTCATCAGATCAAATCTGCCGCCGCCGCTGCCTCATCCTCATCAGATCAGATCTCCTCCACCGCCGCCGCCTCATCCTCTACTCCGACGAAGTCTGCCCAAGCCGCGAGAGCTCCGACGAATTCTCCAAGCTTGGCGCCGCTGGAGAGAGGGAGGGAGATGAGAAAGAGAGATGAGAGAGAGAGAGAGAGAAGGGTAGAATAGTCATGACATACAAAAAATGGCCAAATTTTATGTTTTTTCAAATGGTGGACAAAATTTGATGTTGTATGTTGAATAGGGCCATTCGGCCCTATTGTTTCATTAATTATT
Organism: Salvia miltiorrhiza; assembly: GCF_028751815.1. Classification (NCBI taxonomy): domain Eukaryota; kingdom Viridiplantae; phylum Streptophyta; class Magnoliopsida; order Lamiales; family Lamiaceae; genus Salvia; species Salvia miltiorrhiza. Next base: position 4,039,281 of record NC_080393.1, read on the forward strand.
GTATTGGAAATCGATTATTTGTAAACGAGGCTTTATTCATCGAGGCACTCAAAGTCTCTCTTTTGTGAGAGGTCTTGGGTTCATTTTCGCATGTGTGCGGTGTAGTTTTTCACCTTTGTGTGGATAGTAGTTCCGCGCGCATATGGTATATTTTTCCATCTTTGTGTGATGTAGAGGTCTCGCACGGTTTCCCACCTTTGTGTGGATAGTGGTTCTGCACGCAGACGGTTATTTTTCCACCTTTATGTGGTGTAGAGTTTTCGTCTGCATGCGAATTGCTTATTTAATTAGATAATAGATACCTTTTGTAATTCTAAAAAAAAATCATTATCTAATTGACGACGGTAGATTTGTCTCATCAAAAAGTTAGTTAATCAAGATTAATTATCATTAATAAAAGTAGAATAATGTTTTGTAATTTCTTTACAACTTTTAAGATGTTGCAATTATAATAACAAAATCTGTCATTACTATTTCAAAAAACGGGTTAGTTTTATTATTGAAATAATTAATTACAAAAAAAAAAGATGCGTGGTAATTATAAAATTTTAAAAATCGTATGAAAACTTTAGACTAGGATAAACATTGTGATGTTCCTAGCATATACAATGATCAACTCTAATAATAATTGATATTGTCACCCCCTTAGTACTAGATTTTTTTTAAGGGTCACTATATATATAATCTTAGTTAATCTTAGTTAATTAGAAGAACATATATAGTTGGCCCTAATTAGTAGGTTGAATAACAAAGTTCACTTAATGCACACTTTGGTAATAATACCTTAAAAATATATGAAAAATATTGCAAACCCATCTTGTAAAAAGTAAAATATTAGTGAATTAAGCCATCGATCACGTCTAAATGATGTTACTTCATAAATGATTAGGCAATTATTGATGCAATGTACTATGCTTAATTTGTTCTTTATGTCTACACCTTGTTATATAGGACAATTTTTTTAGTATAGATTCCTTATAGTTTGTTAAATAACTAAGCTAAATATATACTGTAAAGTAGAGCGTAATAATTTGAAAGGTGTTTTGCTGTAAATGGCATGTATGGGCAAAATAATTGTATATTTATATTTAATTTGTCTTTGTCAGTCATATTCATAGTGGTGGCAAACAAAAAAATTATTATCCTGGATGAAGCAACTATATGCAGTACTAGGATGTATACAAATAATTTTTTATTCGTAAATAACAATTTCTTAAGAAGATCAATTCAAACTATATTCCATTTAAAAGATTTATATATATTATTGTTACCAAAGATTATTATCTTTTGTCCACTTTACTTTAGGGCAACCATTACCTACGTATCAATCGACACCTATACTGCTTTGCGATTTTGTTGTTTTATAATTTTATCAAATGAGTATATTATCTTTTGATGATTTTTTTTTTCTCGTGTGATTTTAAATGAATTGTCTCAACTAGCTTACATCTCAACATGGTATCAATATTTTCATATAAAATTACACATGCATATTAATATTAATATTACCACACATGCTGCCCTATTGCAGCTTGACCTGTCAGTAAAGAATTATTCAGTTCCGATTAGCTGGCCCCATTTTCAATAGTAAAATTTAAGGCTGATCAAATTTTTCATATTTCAAGAATTTTCTCAAACATGTGATTAATTGCTAAATCAACCCCTCAACCCCAAAACTTCTAACAATATCCAGGAAAAAACAAGAAAAAAAAAATTCCCAGCCACGTTGAAGTAAATTTTTCTGAAAAACCCCCCATCAAAACGTGGCCAAGTATCATCTAGGTACAATATGTGAGGGTTTTCAATGAAAACATGTATGTTTCTGACCCAAATTTAATTGTTTTTTGTTTGGTTTGATGAAATACAGTTCTTGAAATACAAAATGAGGCTGTAATGAAAGTGACTTGACCCCAAACAGAGGCAGAACCCAATGCAGCTGATTGATTTAATCAAGCCCAACTCTTGGACCATTGGTTGAGGGCAAATGAGTAATTTTACAATCTATTACTAGACATTTTTTAGTGGAATAACTATTGAAATAGTAACAAGTAAATTGCTGTGTGTGAGTAGATGAAACGAACCATAAATATAGTATTGGCTATATTCGATGTGAACTTGTCAATATAACCCTATACATAACAAATAGAAACCCTACTATATACTATCATCCATAAAGTCACTTGCTTGCTTTTATTCTATTCTTTGGTTGAAATAATTGATTGAAACTTCAATAGCAACCACTGTATTTATAATGGCAATGGTATGGGCTTGAAGTTAGGCTTGAAATTAATTCGTCTCAAAAAGTGGGGGATCTCTACTTGATTGAACAAGTTTTGTAGAATTCTAGGATAGGACCATATGTTAAACGAATTAATGATATTTACAGATATATTATTATTTAAATAAAGAAAATCATTTCACACAGAGATAACTTTAAGAGAAATATTAAGTCCACCTTGATCCTCAATATTCTCATGTTAAAGGATGAAGCTAGATATATAATTCTCTTAAATAAGTACTCCATATAATTGAAAAATGGAAGAGTACTGAAAGTGATTTCAATTCAAGAATATAGTACAACAATAAATTCAAAAAGAAAGAAAGAAAGAATATACAATAAATCAATTTGAATTCAAATTATTACGAAAGTAAAATGAGAGATAATCGCACGCAATTTACCACTTTTAATTTTTAGCGAATTATATACAAAATGAAATTAATATATAATACATACACATGTAACAAAAAGATATCGAAGGATTGATATGCAAAATCAAATTAAGGTCAATAATAGAATCAAATGTGGGTCTTAAAACACAATGGATTTTGCACAGAAGCAAAATCTTGTCTGTCACGGGCAGAAATCAAATCAATAATGAAAAGAAAACATTTGGTTCTTTATTAAAAGATACCTCAAATAATTTCTAGACTTTGGCCCAAACTCACATGTAAAAATACAAAAATTGATGTGAAAAAGAGAACAAGACAATTTTTCTTTTACATGTTCCATCTCATACAAGTCTATAACTAACTAGAGTTCAAACCGATTTTGTCCAAATATAATCAGAGGCCATTTTTTTTTTATAAATAAAAAGATGCCAAATTAATTATTGCCAATCATAGGGCCAGGATGACAACATGGTTCTTAATTTCATGAACAAAAAGTATTTAGGTTTGGTATTCTATTAGGCAAAACTTAACATTGTATATAAAAAAAAAAAAAAAAAAAAAGTCTACAAGATTACTCTTTTTACTCCTAATATATTATTATGTCACAAAAAATTGAAAAAAGTAAAGAATTTGTATTGAAGACATTGGTATGATGAAAATTTTATCATCATTCTACCGTATAATTCTGAAATGTGACATTTATTCAGAAACAATATTTATCTTTAAATAGAACAATTATTTGAAGACTATTTCATTTTATGAATGTAGTCTTTGAACTGATCTAGTTGTTGAGTTTCACAATGTTATGATTAAAACATCACAAGTTCGAATTATGTGTGCAATGACCGTACACTAATATAATGAAAGAAATTATTATCGATTACCGAAACAAAATGGAACGCAAAATTTGATTATTTTTTCATTTACTAATTACTAGTTAAATTTGAGTCCGTGTACTTTGATTAATACTAAAATTTGGCACTTGTGTATAAAATTGGAGTTTATATATTTGTTATTTATGCTAAAATTAGTTCCTTGTATTGTAACAATGTAGAAGCCCGATTTTAACATAAACGAACGATATATATGTACTTAATTTTTACAGCCGACTAAACTAATTAAACTAAAGATTAACCTAAATGTGCTTCTTCTTCTTTTCCATTTGTTGGATTGTCGAGTTTTTGGCTTTTTGGTGAATGACTATTATCTTGTGAGTTATTGCATCATAAACTCATTTACGTCGTTTGACAGTGTTTTATCAATTTTATATTTATAGAAAGTAATCAATCAACTTTACGTGACGTCCATTAGTAAAAAAGGATGTGTTCTTGAACTATTTTTGGAAGCTTACTACCTAATAATAATTCCCCTATCTCATTATTCATTAATTAGACCAAGACCCCATACTCACAAGACTATACTAAATTTTTTTGATATTTAAACAAAAATTAATTACAATTAGAAAGTGAACTTTCAAATATTGCATTAGTTGGGGTGTTAATTCATATTAAAACAGCAATAATTTTAAAAATAATTCAACAAAATAACAATGTTAATTATGCACTACAAGAAAAATGCAAAAACACTACACCTAAAAGACAAGTGTTTTAACAAAAAACCGTGGTCATAGACTCTAAAAGCGTGGTTGTAGATAAAACCGTGGTCTTTTAGTATTTTTTCATGCTAAAAGACCACGATTTTTTAGTAGCCTAGTCGTTTCAGTGTGGTGGTATTTAATGTATGACATCGGTTTTAAAAAACACATGTTAAAGAGGTCAAATAGTGTAGTCTTATTGAATTAATTTAATTAATAATTAAAAAATACTTCAAATCCCTAATTAATCCTAACACACAAATTAACCGCGCGCGTCTACTCTTCAATCACACTCTCGTCGCTGCGCTCTGCCGCGCCTCCGCGTGCTGCCTGCTCAGCCATCTCCCTCCGCCGCCTGCCTGCGCGCCGCCTGCTTCGCCTGCTCCGCCGTCTGCTTCGCCTGATCCGCCGCCGCCTAATTCGCCTGCTTCCCCTGCTCCGCCGCGCCCTAATTCGCCTGCTCCGCCGCCGCCTGTTTCACCTGCTCCGCCGCCGCCTGCTCCGCCCCCTACCTACCTGCTCCCATAAGCTCAGCCCCTAATTCGAAACCCTAGCCTAAAATCAGGTAATAGCTGAATGCAGGGGCTATCTGTAATCAATTTAAGGAAATTCATATAGTCATTTAACGTATTCGATTAAGGAATAGGAATTCATGGTTGTCTGTAATCAATTTGAATCGATTAAGGAATTCATGGTTGTCTGTAATCAATTTGAAGGTTTAATTATTTGTTAGTACATTTGATTGAGGCACTCTCTCACACAGATTTACTTTTCTACTTCCAGATTTGATCGTGACTGGAAGAAAATTGAGGCTTTTGTTGGCTCAAAGACAGTAATCCAGGTAACAAGTTGATTCTCATCTTTGTTCATGTGCGTATCAAATAATTACTGGAAACTATCAACAAAGCCGAATCTTAGTTTCAAGTAATAGCTCATTGTTTCCTTAGTAAGAGTAATGTACATATGTGATTGCTCTGTGCTTAAATTATCCTAACTTTTAGACATAGGTTCAGCTGAACATATCGTTTGAACAAGTTTTACTTCAGCATATCCTTAGTTTCGGCTTCCTTAGTAAGAGTAATGTACATATGTGATTGCTCTATGTATTGCCTTATGAGTTATGACATGTATTTGTTGCAAAGAGATTTCTTTTGCTTCATTTATATCTCAAACTTTTGTCTGACCAGTAACATTCTTTGTGCTTCTTGTGGGACTTAAGGATTGCATTGCCCATTTGCTTAACTATTTATGCTTAAATTGTCTGATTTTTGTTGATTTTGATTGCAATTAAGTTTAAAAGCCAAATTCTGTCAACTTCGGATTTGGAGTCTATTGCTTTTGTTTTTGATACTGATTAGTATGGAGCTGTTCTTGTCCAAGAAATTATTGAATTTGGCTCAGAACATAGAATGCCTAATGTAACCGTCGTTTTTCCTGAAGAGCAAGTATGTCAAACACCTACTGGCAATCTGTGTAGAATTTACTGATGATCATGGTTGTCTTGTATTGTTGTGCAGCCGGATGTTACTCAACATAGCATGGCATCTTCCGACTTGGTACCGCTTGTTTCTGTTCACTATGGCATCCCATCAACTGCATCAACTCTTGCTTTTGATCCCATACAAGGCCTGTTGGCAGTAGGGACTCTGTAAGTTCGATGTCCGAGTAGATGTTTGATGCATTGGTTTTTCTGTTTTGCGGTGTAGCTAGTGTTCATTTTATGAGGCATACAAACTGGTGTGCAGTGGTTTACGGTTAGCAGTTATTTACTTTCAATAATTTACCTATTTTGTAAGTTCAGTTGTAACGTGCATTTAGTTTCAGTAGTTAATAAGCTACATTCTTTTGCTGTTACCTCATTCCTTCAAGTTTAGCATCATTTTGCTATTCCCACTGCAGTAACTCATCATCTTAAGCTTGCGGGCATTGTTGTTGGCTATTAATTAACTATCATAGCTTTCATTGATCACTCCTTTTTATGTCATGTGATATGGAGTGCAATAGCTGTTTACATGATTGAATGATAGAACATCTGATCACAGTGGGATGCTCTAGCCCTTAAAAATAGTATATCCCGTAGTATTACTAATCATTTATTTTTTTGCATGAGCTGCAGGGATGGCAGGATTAAAGTGGTCGGTGGAGACAACATTGAAGCTCTTCTTATCTCTCCTACAGCTTTACCCTTTAAGTACCTAGAGGTTTGTTACTATAGTCATAAGAAGAATTTTCTCTCAGCCATCTCCCCCTCCATCTATGCATGGACTTAGTTCATCTCTCTTCTTTTACTTCTTTACTATTTCTATTTTATGAGAAAATAGTTGAGTGTGATGGTTCTCAGACGATTGGCTCGTTGCATTCATTGGTATTTGTTTTCAATAAAATTTATTAAGTATTTGGTGGTTGACTATCTCATTGTAATACATATTTTTTACTCACAGTTCGATAAACCAAGTTACTCCAAAGAGGACATTGATGACGTGCGTAAAGAATGGGCGGACTGTGTACAAGATCATATACTTGAGTAAAGAGGTAATGAATGATCTTTATAATTTTGCAATACGTCGTGCATGTGTAGCTATATATTTTTTTGCTACGTGAAGTAATGCATTTTTTCTTTATTTTTGTCCATTTATTTTATGCAGGTATGACGTTGCTAGTTTGGATGCAAAGTGGAAAAATGTCATATACACTTGAAAGTTTTAGTTGACGCTTAGTGAAGAACATTGCTTAGTTGCATATTTTGGTTGGTAGAATTATGTTTAAAGTACAATGCAAAAAATTCTAGTCCGTTGAACTAATTCCCGTTTCTAGATTATTGTACTCTTGAATATTAAACTTTATTTAAATTTATGTGTTTTGATTTGTGTTTATTATTTATGAAATTAGTTGGATATTAATTAATTAGATAATTATTGAAACATGGGAAAAAATGCTAATAGACCACAATTTTAAATCGTGCTAAAAGACCACGGTTTTTAAACTGTATTCTATTTTGCTTGTGTTACGTTAAAAGACCACGGTTTTAAAAGTGTGGTCTGTTAGCGCATGTGATATGATAAAAGACAACAATTTAAAAACCGTAGTGTATTAGGTTGTGCGATATATATACGACCACAGTTTGAAAACCGTGGTCTATTAGCGCCCATCTACCACTACACAACCTACAACAACACTCTTTTTACCCCTACGACTACGGTTTTTAACACTAGTCTATCAGCATTTTTCTTGTAGTGATGGAACAATCCATTCAGATGTATATTGTGAGTTGATATTCAGCTAGTTCAATAATTTTATTTTACATTGTGTTTACAATATTTGACTTGGTGGATGTAAATTACGTTAATTAAATGATCAATTATATATATATGTGTACACTTAAACGTATTAGATAATTACCTAAGGTTGGCCCAAAAATTGTATTTATATGAGCGAATTACGAATAGGCAAGATGATAACCTGCCTATTTGATATGTTCTTTTAAATAATGTAGGCAACCCAAATTTTAATTAATAAACTTTTAAGATAATGCAACTCAAAAATAGTTATGAAAAATCATATATACTGTAAACTTTTTTGTACATTAAGTACTTGATAGATTAATAAACTCTCCCAAATAATTTTTTTTTCTAGTCCCGATTTTGATTAGTTCAAAAAGTATCAATTTAACAAGATAATAAAAGAATTATTTTTTGAATAATCCCTACATACAGGTTCTATCAATATTATAAATTAATAATACTTAAATTTTACAAGTATGAAAATTGTGGTAAATTCTAAAAATGGGAATCTAGTTTTGCCTAATTTCATTTTTCTAGTTGCAATCAGAAGTTGGAATGTAAATTTTTAAAAATTACTATAGTTTGAAAATTTCTCCAACTATGATAAAAGGTTCTTGAATTAAACACTTCTTAGTGGTTAGTACTCTTGATATTGGGCCTTGATGTCCCTATCCGTATTGGGCCTTCATCAAACCCATTAAACTTTAATTGGGTTGAAAATCTTTTCACCGTCTTACATTGTAAGCAAAATTTAATACAGAAAATTTTAATAAAATTTAAGAAATTTAAAGAAGTGGAACACTGAGGAATGTAAAATATTTTGATTTAAATTTTAAATTTAAAATATGTGTGACATTTCTAGTTTAGATTTAAGCGTGAATTTAAAAAATTAAACAAATTCAAACCGTAGTTTTGAAAGCCCTTTTTTTTTTTTCAAATTCTGCCTTGATTGGTTTTTTTATAAATAGTGGCATGATACATGGCTTATTATTCTGATTAATAGTAAAATATAAGTATATAGAATAACTATAATGATTGTTAACTAGAATTTTAGCGATAACCACACTATTTCATGAATCAACGTAAAGATTGATAGTAAAAGAACCATTCGTCACTCTTCCGGTTATAATATATGGTGGATTCTATTATTCTCTCATCCACTTTTATATGCAAATAATCTAAATATTAAAAACATTATTAGAAGAGACTAGAGAGGTGAAGTTAAAATGATGAATGATGTATCGTTGAAATGAATTTGAAATTGATTAAAAGTTGTAATTTACTAATTTTCAATGAGACAAGACTGCTCAAGATGATCTCATGAAAAACTACTACTAGCTTAGAAAATTTGAGTAGTTAAGAGATGCTCTGAGCTCTCTGACTTTATAGTGTTTATAATAGTATTATTTTCCTTCATGCACGCAAAGTTGTTAGATATCCCAAGTCATCACTCATCATCATCACTTGAGATGCTCTCTCAAACAATACATTTGAAATCTGATCATCACCTAATTTGGTGAACGCTATACCATGTTTCAAACTAAATTAGTATAGATTATTAGTAGCATGCACGATATTTTTTTAGTTGTATTACTGTCTGAAGCATATTAATATACAAAAAGGCTTATGTCGGCTCATGTGATGGATCAAGATTCATTGTAAGTACTAAAATTTCATTTTTTTTTTCTTTAATTCATCATTTTCTACTGCGAATTCATCATATGCTAATACTTCATGATTTATATTTTAAAATAAGTTTTTAGTACACTACGAATTTTTTTATTTTTTCGATTGCAGTTAATTTCACGGAGAAAGCAATAATTTTTTTATATTTCAGTGCGTGCTCTCAATTTTTATAATAAAATAATTTTTTAAGTTAACCAACCAAATATATATGTATTGTGTATACATATAAAAAGAGAGAGGAGGAGAGAAGAGCCCTTCTTGATCCCTTCATTGTAATAATATCATCTTCGTGTCCAATGCCACTCCATTAATCATCTCCTTCTCCATGCTTGGAGCAAACCAATTCTTGAAAAAAACCATTCCAATTTCCGTGCAACATCATCACCATTTCTTGCACTGCACATTCATCCTTGTAATAATACTAATATCCCATGTTTCTGCCCAAAAAAGCATCAAAAGGGATTTCCCCACACACTTGAATTTCTTGAGAGGGAGGAAAAAAGTAGTGTGGTGTGCAAATGACCCGGCTGTATGTTCGGATCCGAATACCAACCCGTGGGGCGGACCCACTTGCTGTTTCCAGAGGTATTGCAAGGACATATTGAACGACCCGAACCACTGCGGGTCGTGCGGGCGGGCTTGCGGGTTCGGGTTCGCTTGCTGTGGGGGAGATTGCGTCGATACGAGAAATAATCCTCTGCATTGCGGGGCTTGTTTTGAGGAGTGCCCTGGGCGAAATAGCTGCGCCTATTCGATGTGTGACTATGGAGGGTAAAATGGTAATTCCGCATTTCTTTGTAATATGATTTGTATAAATAAGAAATTTAAAACATAAAAAGTTCATTTTGTTTTTTCATGTTGATTTTATTTGATCTTTTGGAACCAAAGAGTGAATTGTAATGGTTTTGGATAATAATTTTGTGAATTAAAATTTGACAGAGTCGTCTCATCGTGAAATTGATTGTAATTCAAAAGCAGTAAACATATAAGTTTAAATCCATATTTTGACTAATTTTCATGGTGAGATGGTCTCACATAAAGTATTGTATCGAAATATTAGACTTGCGACCATTAATAGCCCAAATTCCATGGCTTATTAATAAGGAATTATTTTTGGATGAAATAATCAAGTATTTAAATCAGTGCAAAAAACATAATCAATATTAATTTAGGCTAGGAGGTCTAGCAAAATTGAGACACCAAAATATTTTCTACTTTAACAATACATAAGTCATTGGTTCAAGTCCCACCGAAAACGTGTGAATTATATTTTTTCAATCAATATCTAGAATTAAGCTGCAGTTCAACACCCTCAATGGTAAGGGGTTAATGCCTAAGGTCAAAGGTTTTAAGTTCGAATCCCCTATAACGCGACCATTTAATTTCTTTATCTAATATTGTAAATTTATCAAAAAAAAAGTTAGATTGAATTCAAAATAATAAAAAAGGCAAGCATTTGGTTTCACGGCCTAATTTTTTTTGGAGCTAATTGTAAAAATAAGACCGTAACTTTTACTATTTTTAAAAAATAGAACTATATGTTACGAAATTTGCAAATGAGAATTTTCACTTTTACATTTACACTCTTATTTAACACATCAAAATATTCTTTTGAAGCTAAAAACAAATTGGGTTCAGATTTGTTAGGAATTGTAAACTTCCCATCTTTTGATTAATTCTAACATGCATGTGAACTATGCTATAATTCAATCATTAATTAGAAAAACTTGGGCATGTCTCATTTTATTTGCATCGAATGCAGTAATGTCGAATGTACAACTAAACCAGACAAATAAAGCTAAAAAAGAACGTATAATCACAAGCTAGGATGAGATATTTATCAAGCACGTTTTTCAATCGGTTAGAAACTAATGCAATATACTCTCTCGAAAAAATAGTCTCTTAGGCGGGTTACACGAATTTTAATAAATAATATTATTTAATATTATATACTGACTTATTCATTAATCTAATATCTCACGTAAAATAGTATTTTCATTAGAATCCAATCATATATATATATATATATATATATATACATCTTCATCTCATTTTTATTTTGGTCCATCCCTAAAATATCTTCATAATTTACTTTTGAAAATAATTACACTCACTATTATTTTTACAATCTTTATTTTTTATCTGATCAATTCTCCACTTATTAAATACACAATTAATTTTTATTAAAATTCATATATCATTTATTTTTAAAAAGATATTTAAAAAATGAAAGATTAAATTTGATTAAAGCTCGTCACCCTCCGACCTCCGTTAATAAGATGCTTACGAGAGGAGAGAGTGACTAAAACAAATATACGGTCCCAACTCCCAATTCCAAATTTCAATAGCATAGAGATCCCAAAGTTGTTTCTTTTTGCCTAAGAAGTGCCATCTGTCCTTAAAAATATTAATTCAGCCCTAAAGAAATATGGACCCCCTAATTTTATGCTACGAATAGGTTCGAGTAATTACTTTTCAGTTTATGTTTATTTAATTTAATTTGTTTATTGATTCCACAATGGGCAGTGAGAGCTTGGAAACTTCCCCTCACCGCGTTGCATCCAACGGAATCGAGAAAGAGGCTTTTTATTTCAAGAAGAGAAATTTCTATGCTAGATCCACTATATCATTCTTTGCATAATACAAATAACATCGACACAAATGCCATATTATATAGTACGATTATAAATAAATTATTTTCTCCACTAAATTGCAAATTCGACACGATATAGTATTCCGATTCACCTTTACACCGATAAATAGTCATGCCCAATAAATTACACAAATAAAACATTCAAATTAAAATTTGGGAAATATACTCATTTAACGTGATAATGATATGGTCAACTCATCGTGTCGACACCAAAAATTTGAGCTTGGATTAAATCTACTTTTTTTCAACTTAGTTTTGGTTGGGTTAAAGATTAAACTACGAGCTTTTATCATGTTAAATGAGTAGATTTTCCCTTGAAACAATACTATAATTAAGACTGTAAATCAGATTGTTGTCACATGTATTCCAAAATTTTCTTAATTTTTAATAATAATTTTTAATAGACAATTATGTTATTTTCCAAAAAAAGAAAAGAAAAAAAGAAGATACTACTCCCTCCGTCCACGAATTAAAGCCCTACTTGCACTTAAATTTTTGTCCACCAATTAAAGCCCTATTGTGCTTTATGTACCTTTTTACTCTTCTTCTTTTCCTATATTTACTACCCTTTGCCACTAATGGACCCACCTTACAACAACTTTATCATTTTTATATTCTATATTTATTACACTTTATCACTAGTGGACCCACCACACAACACCTTTAACACTTTAGTCAACTACTTTATCACTTTAGTCAACTACCCTTATATTTCATCTACAACACCTTTTTAAGCTTTCTTAGTCTCCGTGCCCACCCTCAAACGGGGCTTTAATTCGTGGACGGAGGGAGTACTAGTTTTCTTGTTAATTAAAAAATAATACTCCCTCCGTCCACCAATTAAAGCCCTACTTGCCCTTAAATTTTTGTCCACCAATTAAAGCCCTATTGTGCTTTTTGTACCCTTTTACCCTCTCTCTTTACTTTAAATTACTACCCTTTGTCTAAAAAATTTATTTTCCAGTTTTAAGTTTATTTATTTATTTTCTAAAAAATTTAATTCCAGTTTATTTATTTTCTGAATTTTTAGTTTATTTATTCTCGAATTTTCAGTTTATTTATTTTTCAATTTTCAGTTTATTTATTTATTTATTTTCTGAAAATTTTAATTCCAGTTTATTTATTCATTTATTTATTTTCAGTTTATTTATTTTCTGAATTTTCAGTTTATTTATTTATTTAATTCCATTTTATTTATTTTCTGAATTTTTAGTTTATTTATTTATTTATTTCCTGTTTATTTATTTTCCAAATTTTCAGTTTGTTTATTCATTTATTTTCGAATTTTCAGTTTATTTATTTATTTATTTCCAGTTTATTTATTTTCTAAAAATAATAATTTTCCATATTTTAATTTATTTATTTATTTATTTTCGAATTTTCAGTTTATTTATTTATTTAATTCCAGTTTATTTATTTTCTAAAAATAATAATTTTCCAGATTTTAATTAATTTATTTATTTATTTTCGAATTTTCAGTTTATTTATTTATTTAATTCCAGTTTATTTGTTTTCTAAAAAAAATAATTTTCCAGATTTTAATTAATTAATTTAATTATTTTCGAATTTTCAGTTTATTTATTTATTTAATTCCAGTTTATTTATTTATTTATTTTCAAATTTTCAGTTTATTTATTTATTTATTTATTTATTTCCAGTTTATTTATTTTCTGAATTTTCAGTTTATTTATTTATTTTCGAACTTTAAGTTTATTTATTTTCTAAAAAAATTATTTTCCAGTTTTTAATTTATTTATTTATTTATTTTCGAATTTCAGTTTATTTATTTATTTATTTCCAGTTTATTTATTTTCTGAATTTTCAGTTTGTTTATTCATTTATTTTCGAATTTTCAGTTTATTTATTTATTTAATTCCAGTTTATTTATTTTCTAAAAATAATAATTTTCCAGATTTTAATTAATTTATTTATTTATTTTCGAATTTTCAGTTTATTTATTTATTTAATTCCACTTTATTTATTTTCTAAAAAAAATAATTTTCCAGATTTTAATTAATTAATTTATTTATTTTCGAATTTTCAGTTTATTTATTTATTTAATTCCAGTTTATTTATTTATTTATTTTCAAATTTTCAGTTTATTTATTTATTTATATATTTATTTCCAGTTTATTTATTTTCTTAATTTTCAGTTTATTTATTTATTTTCGAACTTTAAGTTTATTTATTTTCTAAAAAAAATTATTTTCCAGTTTTTAATTTATTTATTTATTTATTTTCGAATTTCAGTTTATTTATTTATTTATTTCCAGTTTATTTATTTTCTGAATTTTCAGTTTGTTTATTCATTTAGTTTAGAATTTTCAGTTTATTTATTTATTTATTTATTTCCAGTTTATTTATTTTCTAAAAATAATAATTTTCCAGATTTTAATTTATTTATTTATTTATTTTCGAATTTTCAGTTTATTTATTTATTTAATTCCAGTTTATTTATTTTTTTAAAAAAATAATTTTCCAGATTTTAATTTATTTATTTATTTATTTTCGAATTTTCAGTTTATTTATTTATTTAATTCCAGTTTATTTATTTTCTGAATTTCAGTTTATTTATTTATTTATTTCCAGTTTTCAGTTTATTTAATTAAAGAGTAAAAAAAGAAAGAAGGAAATAGCTTATAAAATAACCCTACCCTTTTAGTCATTTACACCACTTTTACACCACCTTTTTCAGCTTTCTTAGTTTCCGCGCCGACACTCAAATGGGGCTTTAATTGGTGGACGGAGGGAGTAGTAATACATCGATTTGTTCGCCAATAAAAATTCCGAAGACTAATGAATAATTTCAAAAAGAAGCGCGTACGTCCAAATCCCATATTTCAAAACCCTTTTATTTTCTTTCACCCTTCCAAAAAGAAGCAAACACACAAAAAAGCGAAACACACACACACACACACTACCAAGCAGAGCATAAGCAGAAATCCGATATGATAGAAGAGCGCCGCGCCGGCCCTCCGCACGCCGCCATCCTGGCAGTGGTGGTGGTTCTGGTGATGGTGGTGCCGACATTGCTCGGCGACCAGGGCGAGGCGCTGACGGAGTTCATCGCGGAGCTGCTCAGCCCCGTGGGGCTGCTCCTCCTCCCCATCGTCCTCCTCCTCACCATCCAATTCCTCTCCTCCGACACCGGATCATTCGTCGCCGCCGTCTTCTCCACCGGCGAGCCGAATTCCATCCACCGCGCCAGCGGATCGCCGGTGGGCGTCGCGCTCGTCCTCATCCTCGTCCTCTTCCTGCTCTACAACAGAGTCTCGATCTTCGGCGGCGACGACGATGGCGGCGACTGATGTTCTCCGATCTGAAAACCGCCGCGGGAATGGATATTATTTTCGGTTGATTTTGGGATCTAAATTTTAGTTCTTTTTTTTATTATTATCGCTTTTCTTATTTTTTTGGTGATTTCATAATTTCATTTTTCTTTATGAGTAATATACGTAGTGCTGCTGTACTAACGCAAAGCTAGCTAGCTCGTGTATGATATGAACATGTGCAGTGTTTATGAAATTACGATATTAGCCCTTTTGTTGACTTCTTGATTGCTTGCGGTCGAATGCTTCTATTATCAAAATATTGTATTAAATGGGTTCTTGGGTGATTCTTTATTTGGGATCTCTAATTTTATTTTTATTATAAATATATTTTTATATTAAATTAAATATCTAATTTTATTAAAATTAAATATTATAATATTAATTAGAAAAATGTGTCATTATAATATTTCCAATTTTTTTTATCAAACTTTGTTTATTTTATGTACCATTAAAATAATGTCATTTTACTATTAAAAATTAAAAGATTGTGTTGTGATATGTTTTAAAATTATGTGAAATATATACTTCAATTGCATTCGTCCCATTTTTTTAATAAAATGAATAGTGATTTTTATGTAGTAAATAAAGAGCCCCATCAAAATTTGAAATAAGTTATTGAGATTGATTTAAAGATGAATTTTTTTGGAAATAAAGGGTATTTGAAAAGATAAAAGGTAAGGAAAAAAAATGTAAGGTCGTGTCTTAAAATGGAAAATACTATTTTTGTGAACACTAAAAATAACAAAAATGTCATATTTTTCATGAACGAACGAATATTAAATATGAATTCACATAGCTTTGCACTATAATCTAATGGAGAATAATTTATATATATATAGAGAGAGAGAGATTTTTGTTATGTCGAGTGTCATGCTCGGCAACCCCTCTTGTGAGGATGTGGGCTTGGAATCTATATCGACAGTTTTTATTTTCAATTTCTATTTTTTGTTGCATCTTTCTTTGATCTTCTTCATTGTTACACTCTAGATACCCCTGAACTTCCTCTCATAATATTGAAAACATTGATTTTTAGATCTTGTCCGTGTCTTCATCTCCACGACTCCATCATGAGACAAAAAGAGATTATCTTGATTTTTAATTGTCCTTTTAACTATAGAGTTTGAGTTTGAACTCGAGCTGAGTTTAATTTTAATTAGATATAAAAATACGCTTATCTGATTTAATAGCAATACCTACTTTTTATGTTGTACTAACTAGCTTGCAAATTTGTAATTACATTCATAGCTCAAAATTTGAAAATACACACCGAGGCGAGGACTATCCTGAAATTTGTGTTGCTTGAGAAGGGTATTATCGTCCTTCCATATCCCTGTTAGCGAGTCAACTATTGGTGGCTGAAGCTTCCCTTTCAGATAACACATGCTCCCTCCTCCGTCCCACTACCATTTTCTTGAGCACGAGAATTAAAAAAGATAGAATTTTTTTGTGTAGAAGAAAAAGTGAAAAAAGTGTTTAAAGGATAAAAGTTTTACCCAAAAAAGAAAAAGTCTCACTTATGGTGAGTCATCTAAAATAGAAAGAGTCTCACTTATAGTTGAACGGAGGGAATACAACCTAAACCAGGCTCTTTTTAATTTCCATTTCTGTCCTTCACTATCAACTATACGGAGTATTTTTCTTGTATTATTATACGGAGTATACGTAAATGTATATAATTATACTCCCTCCGTCCCATGAAACAAGACTAAGTTCTTTTCGACACGAAAATTAAGAAATTGGTATTTTGTATGTTAGGTAGGTGAAAAAGTGAAAATGTGAATAAAGAGTAAAATTTTTGCTACTTTTAAAGACTGGTCTTGCTTCGTAAAACAAACCAAAAAGAAAACTTGGTCTTGCTTCATGGGACGGAGGGAGTAGATCACTATCAACTAAAATAAAATTCAGATACTACACGCGATCAAGCTATATCTATAGATATACCGTTATCAATAAACCAAATCCCAAATGAAATGAAATACGAATCAAAAAAGCTCGGAAGCCTCACCTTATTATTGGCTAAAATCGCAGACATCATCAAATAATTTTTCCATCTATCTGAAACGCTAACATTCAGTGTGTGGCAATATTGATAGCAGCAATATAATATACATAAATGAAACGATAACTTTCGCATGGTTCCTTTGCCAAAAAAACCTCCCTCAGACAAGACCCTCGAACGAGCTCATGGCTACGAGGTCGGATTAGAAACGGGAGGAAGCCAGCCTCTGCCGAGTTCTACTGCCAGCGAGGGATTTCCATGGTGGATATGCAACTGATAGTGCCTGAATCTCCGACTGGAGGTCATCAACTTGGATGATCTGCTCAAGCACAGCAAACTATATGGTTAGAACGCATAATGAACAGTCTTCAGTCTTTAACATAAACGTAAGCATAGACGCAATAATTTGCTTGTTGTGGTTTTCTCAGAAGAATCTGGACACCATTTAGGATTAAAAAGAAAGCCAATCAAAACTACAATTATTACACTAAATGTTATATCGTCTTTACAATGTTATTCTTGACCTAATTAATCCAATACCTAATTAAAGCAATTTATAATGTCCTAAAAAAGCAAGAGGAAAAGTAGTTAGGCCTCCATAAACTCCGAAGGAGCTTGCAAAGTCATACCATCATGTTTTCGAGTTTCTTCAAGTCTTTGTTAACAGTTCACGCCTTATGAAATCTGGAAACATTTTGTAAACAATAATCTACAGTACGGAACAAAAGAGAGCAACTAGATGCCCTCTCAGCAATAAAGAAAACAACTTCAATTGATCTTAATGCTGGTTGAAAGTATCAGCCAGAAATGCATCAACTATGTTATTTCCAGGTAAATCTCAATTTCAAATTCATGCACGTGTAAAATACGAACTATTAAAGCATGGTGAATTTGTTGTGTAAAATGTGCTTGTGCTGGACAAGATTTATAAATAGACAATCAACAGATTTTATTTTCTATCATCACCCATAAGCTATCCAGATAAACATGGAAGTTCTTGCTTGCATCGCTGCTTGATTCTATCATTTCCATCTGAACAATAGGGTCAAATGAAGACTAACTAAACACAGGTCAAATCCTTGAGCTTACACATTTTATACAAAGCAGTAACTACATAAATTAACATGCTGACGGACTAATTCCAATCCTCAACTTCTCTTATACAGGGTTCAATCTAATTACAGGAGTAGCTGGATCAATACACTTTATTGCAGCAGTGGTTCACTATAATCAAGTTAATCCACTAGCTATTTAGTAATTAGTTCGTGAATTAATTGAAAGCATGGTGCACTAGCCTCGATGTGTACACCCTTGTGTTCTACTCCCTCTTACAGCCGAGATTAAAGGCTTAACTTACAAGTTACCTTATCCATGCATGTTCAGACAGATGGAGAATTTTGGTCGGGCCCAACCAATCTCTCTCCCTCCAAGCCCCTCGACCCTCTTCCCACGGCTCAATTTGTCATTTAAAAAAGGATAAACGAAAAGGCCTACTAAGGCATTTCTGTTTTTTCTGCTCTAGTAAACATAGTAAATTACAAGTTTACTAAGATACATGAGTTGAAAACCTTTCCATCGAACTCGAAACTACTTTCAAAGTTTAACTATGATTTTAACTTGCACCTACAAACATCAAATGCTCAATCTTTAAACCTCACTTGTTTTGCAATAACAACCTAATCACAATATAAGCATAATCACGTGATACGCACTTTTCATATAATTGGTGCAACATAAGTGATATTCCCACAGTATTGAATCAAACCAGTTCTCTAGTAAAACACACCATTTGAGATTTTGAACCATCATAACACAAAGTGAAGGAACAGCAACATCATGCAAAAACTCGAACTCACCTTCATGCGGCAAAACTTTGAAGCCTATCGCAATGAGGAGTCGGGAAGTGCCTATTCCAGTGACGCCTCTGCATTTCCATGTGACAGTAACGTCCAAGCATATGCTTGTAATCCTTTATCACGTTATTCTCAATTTCATGCCGGCCAGCGGTTCCAGCCGGATAGGTCCTATCAAATTCAGGCGACTTAACAAAGTACTCTACTCCATGTTTCTCTGTCATTTTCTTAAACTGGTAAGAATAGTTCTTCTGCAACGAGTACTCAGGCTCCGAAAATGGAAGATAAGCAAGCAGAATGATTATCAAAAACGGCAGCAGCTGAAGAAGCAGCATAAGACTAGGGCCCGTGTTACCCAAATCTTCCCTTTGATGTGCAGCAGCAGTATGCGTTCTAGTCCTGTAAACATGAGCATTCCTGAAGGCGTCACGTTGGCCAAAAAACGCTCTGAATATCTCATCAGGATCAAATTCATCGTCAAAGAAGTCATTCCCTGTTCTCCTCCGCCTCCTCCTAGTCTGATACTGCTGGTTATGCTCGAACTCGTCCACCAAACCCGTCTGATCATACTGCCTCCTCGACTCATCCTCACTCAAGCACTTGAACGCCTTGCTAACTTTCTTGAAAGCCTCCTCAGAGCCTGGTGCCTTATTCTTATCAGGATGGACTTTCAGCGAAAGCTTCCTATACGCCTTCCTAATCTCCTCTACCGAACAACTCTTCTCCACCCCAAGAATGGCATAGTAATCCTTCTTCGTCTTGATCTGCCTCACCAAGAGCACGTGCTCGTCCGTGTAATTCCTCTCCCCGTTTGAAATCCCATCAGAATTTGCGGCAGCACCCTGATCGGTCTTCACCGTGGAAGCCTTCTTCACATTACTAGATGGGCCGGCAGAAGACGAGGAATCGAGATTCTCACAAGCGGCCAAGAGATCATCCACGGATAAACTCTGGTTAAGGCGGCGAGCAATGCCAATAAATTTCACGGCTCTTTGCTTATTACCTGCTGCAATTGCCTCTTTCGCAATGTTTATACATCTCAACGCCTCATCTTTGTTGCTATCCATCACGAATTTCAGTTGCCCCCAAAAAAAAAACCCTACTCAAACATATAAACAGCCCAGCTCAAGAAAAAAAATCCCAAAATTCAACTTTGGGAGCCAAAACCTAGAAAATCCACAGGCCCACAAAATCATCAATTCAGAAATTCATCCACACCCTACTGCATCAAGTTCACCGTCGATCACCCAAAATACCACAATTTCCCCTAACTGAAACACGCAAACACAAAATCCCAAATCATGATCTTAATCAAATTCAACAATGAAGCACCCTAACTAGTATAATTCAATAAGCACAAACCACAATCAGGGTTCATCAAAATGAAAAACCCATGCGCACGCCAAAATTTTGTTAAGAACTGAGCATCAACCATCCAAAATGCCATAAAAAATTTAAAGAAAGCCATATATTTTTACCTATAAGTATTAGATCCGTAATCCCATGACCGACTGGTCCGACTCGTAGAGAGAGAAAGAGCAAGAGTGAGATGACACGAGAGGAATATGTATAGGTGCAAATATATAGTGCCCTAATTGTCAACCAATTGAAATGTGACAAGTCAATTTGCACACATTGATTTTCCATTTGTCTTACTTTTTTTTTTTAACTTTTCTCGCACTCAAGATATTTATCGCTAATTTTCCACTTTGATATCACCAACGACCAACCCACTGAATGTTATTTTATCATCCATTTATCTCATTATTTTTTTTGAAAAACATATATTTATCTAATTATTTATTTTTTCGAAAATGTAAGGATTATCGGACTTTCATTTCTGAATAAGTGCTATATTTAAAAATAAATATAGTCTTTTAATACAAAAAATATTTTAGAATTTTATAAGAAAAATTATGCGAATTTTTTTAGTTTATTCTTACTTCTTCGTTTAAACATGTAATTTTTCAGGATGAAAAATAAATTATCCATTTTTTTGGAATGTGATATTGGCAAAAGTCACTTTCGAGGAGGGAAGAAATAGTTTAAGAAATATGTATGCTGGAGTATTTTAATATTTTCTCCAAAATACCGTAATTATCCAAAACCGCGTAATTATTAATACGAATTGCACATTTAATCATTTATACCATTATTATAGCCTCTTCAAATTGAATATTAGTGCATGTATTTGGTGACAGAGGAGAAGTCATACAAGTTGAATCAGATCAAAAGAAAAAGAAAACACACACACACACAAAAGGTGCAATTATAGGATCTTGAATCCCTTATAGAGGGGTATAAGATTGTTTAATAAGAATGGACAAAAAATTAAATCTTGATACCCAAAAATCTTGTAATTCAAAACTTCACTACTACATATGTTAAAGAATCAATTTTTTACACTATGTTAGTCTAGTCTACATTAAGAGCAAGAGCAATAATCAATTCTCATCATCAGAATCAAAGAATTGCCTTCTCCTCAGGGACTCGATCACCTCAGCTGGCTTCTCCCCTCCATGGCTAGGCGCCTCCCCTCTCCACGACTTCAGCTTGGGCACGCTCATCGAGCCGAGAGGCGTGGAGGCGCCCGCATGCACCTCCCTGAGCACGGACCGCGCTGTGGCGGCCGCTGCAGCATCAGCCACGGCCGAGGCAACTTTGGAGTTGCTCTGTAGGTTCCGTGGCAGCTTGCTCCTTATCGTGTTGGGATTCGTCGTCTCCTTTGCCTTTGCCACACCGTTGGGGGACTGGAACGCCTCCGACCTCCTCACCGTGGCAACTGCATCAGCGGCCGTGTTCTTGGCCTTCATGGACTCGTACCTCTGCATGTCGTAGACGAGTTCCTTCTGCAGCTGCCGGTCAGCGACCAAGATGTCATCGATCTCGTTCTTGTAGTCCTTCAGCAGGATCCGGAGGCAGTCCATGAGGGCGCCGAGGAGGGGGCTGTTCTTGCTCTCGAGGAGGCGTTTGAGCTCGATGAAGATGGGGATCGCGTTCTGGATTAGGCCTTTCCTCACTGCTTGTGTTATGGCCCTCCCTTTCGAGGCAGAAGTGGATGTTCCTCCTCCATCTCCGCCTTCTTCTTCGATCTCTGCTGCCTCCGATGATGCCCCATGGCTCGACTGGATCCGGATCTCCTTGCTCGAGAGGACTAGGAACGCATCCTAAAGCCATAACAAACCGAATCAAACCAAAAAAGGCTAAAAACAAAACCGAACCGAAGTGACCAAAATTCAACGGTATGGATTCCGTTGTACTCCCCTCTAGCCTATCATAAATTCATAATCATTCATAAAAAGCCTCAATTTTTCAACAGAAATGGAGTAGTGAATGTTACCTGTATAACAGACTGGGCTGTTGTATCCTCTAGAGAAAGCATGCCATCAGACGCAGCAGCAAGAATCTCAGCGCATACTTTGGCGAAGGTGGCCAAGAGGTGCTCCGGAGCCATTTGCTTCAGGAGAGTCGAGTAGATGTGCATCCGTTGAGACCTCGACTGCTCGTCGTTTCCCCTGTGATAGAAACAGTGGTATCGTATTAGCATCCGAAATCATCAATGCCAGCATGAGTTCAGCCAGTTGATCAAAACACGAAATACCTTATAGTGAAGAGACGGTTCTCATTGCGCGAGCTGGTGGAGTTGCTACGCCCGGTGTGAGCGTTGCAGTCGTTCAACACGAAGATGGACTCCACAAAGCTGTTGTAGGCTAAAAGAGGGGCCTTTGCTGGAGAACAAAAGGAAAGATCAGCACGCGAAGGTAAAGAAACAAGATGCGGTTTCTCAAACTGCTGTGCATGATAGTAGTAAATCAGTAACCTTTCAAGATGTTCCCAAAGAGGAAAGCTGCTAGTTGTCGGATTTTCTCCGATTCATCAACTAAACACAACAAAAATCTGAGGAAGAGCAGCCCTCTCCACTTCACATAGTCGCGCTGTATAGAAGAAAAATGTTGCATGAGACAATTCTCGAAAACTGATCCTCTATAACTTGTTCTTGCAATCAACATGTACCTGTAATAGCCTTCCTAGTAGGATAAATGTCTGCCTTCTTACTAGCTCACAAGGATCGCGTAGGCACTTTGTGATCTTTGACATATAACTGTAAGGTTTCGACTCAGATATTAAGAGTCGAATAAGTTCAAGTTTCACAAAGTTTTGAAGGTAGAGTGGAACTCACCAGTCCACCATAGCAGTGTATCGCACACAGAAATCCGCCATCGTCACAACAATGTTGTTGCGAACTGTAGCAGATTCGCTCTTTTCAAGCTCCTGATAAACATAGTTTATGCAGAAGATATTATAAATCGACAGACATAATCCAATCTATACATTAGGTTTTAAGCTGATTTTGATGTTACTTGTTAAGGACCCCAAGCATGAGTTCCAAATGTACCTGCACGAAAAGAGGAATGTAGCGCTTTGCAAGTTTCCCATCGGCTAGACAGATCTTGCCCATAGCCAGCCATGCATGTACATATAAGGAGGGGGCGAGCTGCTTAACAGAAACTGCAAGAGTAGGTAGTTTGCTAGATTTTGGATCAGAATTCCCCGACGTTATGATGGAGTGTACGGTTGGAACGAGATCTTTTAAGCTGGCTGAGGGGCAGATGATAACTAATGATCCAATTGTATAAATGGCAATTATCGCTTGTGCTAATGACTTCGAGTCAGCTGTTTTTGATCCTCTCTGACTTACAGAGGCCTGTGGAGGAGTAAGAAGATTACTTTCTTTATCAGAATTGGAGATTTTCGACATGTACGATTCTAGGACTTGGGAGGCTTTGTATTGGAGTTGATCCACCCATCTCATTACAAGGGTCTCGGCCTCTTCCTGATTTAAGGCCTTCCTTCTGCACAAGGTTCTGAGTGCTTTTATATGAGCATCAACCTGTTACAAGACATTTGAAAAAAAATGAAATTCAAGAATCATAAAAGCACATAAATATAAAAAAAATGAAATAAGATTCTCATTCTAAGAGATGCAATGCAAGGAAAAGCCTTGTTTTGTAGAAAGTTTATCCTTTATAGTTTATTGTTGAGTATGAAAAGGAAATCCTCATATTTCTGTAACTATCATGTACATACATGAACTGTAAATAGCAAGAAACATCGAACATTATTAAATAAAACATTTGGAGGGCATACAAGATGGTATTATCATGATCAAGGGCCATAAGAAATGCATAAAATGCATGCTGCCTTGAGTTTATGAAGCAAGGTTAAACTTTTTTACAAGTTATCTTTAAGACTTCGATGATTGTTAAGCAAAACTATTTTCAGCTGGAATGGCCCGCTTAAGAAGCCAAAACCAGCATATCAAGCTTTATGTACCTCGGTTGGATGCATGTTGAACCTTTCGAGTCTTTTGAGGAAGTTCTGCGCTAGGTCTGCAGCAGGTTCGGGAGGTAGGTCCATGGAGACATTAGAAATTGTCTGCAAAAGATATACTCGATCTCCCATCCAAGTAATTGAATGAGATTCTACATCAACCATTTCTTCATCCATAAATCCACTCCCAATAGGGCTTTGGAGTTCACTAACTGGCTTATTATTGTCAAGAAGCTGCCAATGATGATGAAGGAACTCCCAGTCGACTGCTTTTGGAACGAATGCAGATACCTCGGACAACAAAAACCAGGCACCCTGGGGTGCTGTCCAATTCCCCATTGGCATGGAATCGTGCACCCACTGAGCTTCAGAATCCCTAATGATGTTTTGAAGTGATGTAGCTGTTTGCCGTTGGAGCTTCTTCTTTTTCCCTAGGCTCAAGCAGATCTTTTTTACCCATGGTGAAACTTCTCCATCGCAAAGCTCCTTTAGCAGGCCAAGAACTCTTTCCGTATACACTGACTCAGCATCGATGTTCAAGCTACTATTCTTGCCTTTCTTGTCACAAGCCCTTGATACGCGATCAAGAACCAGTTCAGAGAAAAGGCTCTCACATTCCTCCTGGATGCTGGTTTCATTATCACCTATCAAACGTGTAACAGAATGCATCCACTCTTTGGTCACGAGACGAGTTGAGTATTTCCTAAAGGCCTAAATCAAGAGGGGATAGTAATATAAGAACGAGATTGTAAAAGAACTCATCACAATAAACACAGACAAGAAAAGGAAACTAAACAATAACTAGCGGCAAAAAAACTATGCAGTGTTCATAAGTTTCAATAGAATTGAAGGGACTAAGCAAAGCAAGAACAAAGATCAAAGCACAAGCATGCAAATGGTGCTAACTACAAGCACTCAACCACAACCATATCATTCAAAGTAATGAAGATCATATCGGAAATCACACATAAGCAAGGAAATTCACCTCAGATAGAGCAGATATTGCCACTTTTCTAATACTAACAAGTGGATCGGAGCAAGCCATGCCTACTGTCTTCAGCAGTTCTTCATCAAGTTCGTCTCCCAACAACGACATTGATTTTGATATTAGCAGAAGTGCTGCTTTTCGGACAGCAGCCTTCTCATCTACACAACGTAGCTTGAGAATCTTGCTCATCCCATCGATCCCCTCACCCCCGTGTCCCATCACCTCCTTCAACACTGCCCTACTTCCATCATTTCCAGACAAGGACACCACAACCTGAGCTAGGTTTGTCAAAGCTCTAGCTCTAACCACAGCTGTCGAATCAGAGCAGCGCTGAATCAATGCTTGCAACAGCTTCAAACCCCAAGAATCGTCAACCCTCTCAACCACATCAAATTCAAAAGCACCTTTCAAAGACATCAACAAAACAGGTATCAAATCCACTGACAGAACACGAAACTGCGTCTTCCCCTGGCTCATCCTCACCACATAATCAGCAAACTCAACCTGATGATCACAATCCAAAGCCTTCACAATCTCCATTATCGACTCAACTGCTGAAGCCCTCGGCTCAGTCTTCTCTGGTGCCCTCTGCAGCAAGAACTTAGGCATGTTAGCAACGGCCTTCTTAATCTCATCCGAATCCTCACCCATCTCCACCATCCTATTCACCACAAATCCCAAGCCAAAGCTCCTCACTTGACACTTAGGCAGCAAAATCAACGGCCTCAACGCCTTCAACACCTCCGCCGCAGTACCCCCCAAATCCCCATGCTCACCTCTCAATGCCTCACTCAAAATCCTCGAACACAGCTCACAAAGCCGCCTAAAACTCCCCAAATCCCAAGAATCAGCAGCCGTCATCGGAATCTCAGTCACTGTCTGAACCAAAGCCTTCAAGCAATCGGGAAATCGGTCCAAATGAATCAAGCCCATCACCATTTCGAGCTTCTCAATCAGAAAAAACAAGTCTTTCACATCATAACTCCTCTCTTCCCCTTCATTCTCCACAAAATCCCTAATTTCAACCCTAGCCTGATTCCCTCCATTTTTTCTCTTCCCCTTTTTCTTCGCGCCTGCGCTTCGAGACGCGGAGCCTTCCCTTGGGGCCGAGGAAGGGTTCTTGACGGCCAATCGTATTACGCGGAGAAGAGAGAGGAAAGCCATGGGAGTAAACAGAGTGAAAACAGGGGAATTTGGGGATAACAACAGCGAGAGATACACCTTTGATGCCAGAACTGAATTGCTGGAGCTAACGCCTGAATCCATGGCTGTGGAAATGGCATTTGTGAGTGAATTGAGGGAGAGGTTTCTTGAAGAAAGTTCATTGTAGAAATTCTCGATGTCGATTGTGTCGTTGGTCTTGAGAGTGAAATCCAAGAGGGTGTCTAAATCTCTGAGAAAGGATTGTGAAATTGGTGATTGAGCTTCGAGATCTGCAACTACTCGAGCTATCACTTCATCCATGGCGAAATGTTGAACGATTCTTCACCGCCGTGGGCGTTAATGCAGAAGGCTTTGAATTTTCACATTTCCCGCTTCAAAATTGAGAGGTTTGTGAATATTTGTTGAAGATGGTTTTTTTTTTTTAGGACAAACTAATTGTAGTCAACAGGTTTTATTTATTTGTATTTGTATTTGTATTTTTTTGAGCTAGCGCAACTGTGCAAGTGGTTGGGCATTGTATGCCCAAACTCAATGGTACAGGTTTTATTTATTGTTCCTAAAAAAACAGGCTTTATTTATTTGCCTCAAAAAAAAAAAAAAAAAACAGGTTTTATTTAGTAGTTTTTAGATTCAACCGTTTATGATTACCACCTTAAAAATGGAGTATTATATGATAGAGAAATATAACTACGAGTTTGGTGAATATGAAAAATTCTTCGCTGTCTGTCCTTAACTTTTAGGTATGATATATATGAAATTTTAAGAGATTATAACTTGAATTAAACATTCATATTTTCAAACCTTAATATATAGATTTTAAATTCGGAAAAAAGATTTTCCTCCAAATTCCAATTAAAACCCTAGTTTAAATTCAATTTTTGGTTTTATAATTAATAGTCTTCCTTCGTATAAAAGATCCAGAACTCATTATCCCTTGTAAAAAGTCAATGGATTGGAGTTTATGATTCCATACAATTTCATTCCAGTAGCTATGCAAATCTTAAATTCTTTATATGGAGAGCTGAAATTGAAATCATCTTGGGCTTCAAATGGGTGTTTGCGAAGTTGTGTCCACTTAATAAAGAAGAAGAAGAAAATGTATGTTCTAAATATAAAATAATTTCAATATTTAGCATACTACTATGAAAATCATCGACAAACATAGTGTGCTAAGGTAATAGACAACAAACAAAGCCATTGATTTAGGAATAAATAAGGCAGCTCATGAACTTGATAGTTTTTCTTTACTTTCTGAGGATGTAATGATCTGGAAGTCGGATTTTCCGTCCTGACTTCTTGATATTGTACATTCAGACTTGATTTAATATATATCGTCCTTCCTGTTTCAAAAGAAAAAGTTTAGGAGATGAAAGTTGGATTATTTAGGAATAGTTCTTGTATTTAATTTACATATAATTATTTAGAATTTTGAATGTTTTAAAAATCATAGTTGAACATAACTTAAAAGGGTTTATTAAAGTTTCGCCAAAATTGGTGTGTTATGAACAAAGAAACAAAATATTTTATGAGGCTAAAAATAGTCATGATAAACAAGACCTAAATTTACGGGAAAACTAAGTAAAAAAAATCAAATCAAATGTAACATTACATACTAAGCACAAAATTCATTTTCTTTTTTCATGGTACAAACCCATTGTTACCTAACAACTATTCTAGCACCTGAAAGGATGAAACCTAAATTTGTTTCATGAGTCGAGCGACTCTAATGTTGCTCCTCTTGAGATCGATCCTCACTCGAATTTGTCGTCAGCGAAAGCTCTAAAGACGGATCGCCGTATGACTCGTAAGACAAGAGCGACTCGTATGCCGTCGTATTGGTGTGCACGCTATTTTCTTCTCGTCTTTGGTGGATTAGCTCGCTATCAACTATCGTTGAAGATGGCAAATTGTTACGGAAACGAGTACGATGATAAACTGCTCTAACTTCTCCAGCATTTGGCCTAACAAAAACTCATATGAATCAATACTTCAGCCTACAAGTTTAAATTATATTGTATACAAAAAATAATTACAAAATTTGAAATACCTTGAAATAGATGTGTCTTGCATTACTACGCGATCGACCCTAGTTTGTCGGATGGAGTTGGAACCTTGTGGGCTACCATAAGTCCTTAGCAGTGCATCGGCATTCAAGGAATCGTTGCCATAAACGGCTGAAGTGTTGCCTTCATAATTTGAAGGGAACACTACAGTGTTATGGTGATAGTGCACTGTAGGGGCTATCATTGGTAACCTAAGATCTTGACTACCGATTTGATCCCTATATTATATTTGAAATAATATCTTATTATAATTTGCCATCATATTAGTCTGCACATTTAACCATGGCTTGTTAGTTGCTGCCCTGAAAAAATTAACTATGACTTGTACAATAAATATTTACATTATGATTGCTACATAAAGTTAGAGGGATTTAAAGTGTATCATCTATTATAGCATTTGTGTCAAAATTAGAGCACTCCCATCAGATCACCTAAATGCATCACTAACTCTAAATTTAGGCTAAAACAATTGAAAATGAGATAAAAAAAATGCATCCAGCAGATCCCCTAAATTGGATGAGGCCCACAAAAATTTTTACACCTACCTAAATTCAATCTTAAATTTACACCCACCCAAAATTTATTTTAAGCTTATAATTAGTAGGGCCCACACATAATTATTGTTTTTACGTAGAAATAGGAGATCTGGTGTATGCATTTATAAAATCGAGATCCTAAAATTAAATAGGAAAGCTTTAGGAAGAAATATAGAAACATAATTTTGGGAATTCTGTTGGGAGTGCTCTTACATCCTCATACTAGTTGACAAAAATGCTTTCAAACAAGCTCCTATTTCTTCCCTTTACCAAAAAGAGGTATTGTTAGTACTACATTCGACTAAGAATAAATAAAAGAAAAATACACTAGTTTTGCGCCATAATTTGATTTAGTGAAAGTTTTTAACCTGATTTTTAACTCATTTTTTTAGAATTAACCTGATTTTTTTTATAAATTAACAGTATTAAATAAAAAAAATTAACCTAATTTTGATAAATTAACCTGATTTTTAACTCATTAATACATTATACAAGTCTTTTTTTTGAGGGTTCATTATACAAGTCTTACAAATTGATTTAGTTACAATTTAGCCCATAAGTATTTTTTCGCACCGAAATTCGAAAAATCCAATTTGCCAGATGGATATGCGATATGTTCACCCACATAAATTCAATGATCTGAAAATTTGAGATATTTCATATTATCAAAACGACATCTTTTTACTTATGGAAGAAAAAGAAAAAGGAAAAAAGCGTTATATTAATAACGTGAAACATGTCAATTTTCACACCTAACTATATTTATATGAGTTAAAATGTCACCGGTAAAATTCGGTCACCAATTAAATTTCCAACGCTATAAATTAGTAACAAACCTAAATTGTCACTAAATTACTCCTTAAGACTTAAATAATGCACTATTAATTAAAAAATTAATTAATATTGTCGCTAAATTAATTTATGGAGCTACTATATTAGTATATTTTCTTTAAATAAAACTATGAAATTAAAATCTATATAAAAAAAATCAATATTAAACGGGAAAATGTCAATTTCATCTTAAAGTGAGCTCAGAAGTTTCTATTATGTTACTTGCCTGGAAGTCGAAGAATCACCCCTTCCACCGTGTGAATATATGTGAATTTCAAGACGACGCTGCAATAAAAATAGTTTTTTTTTAAAAAGTAATTAATTAATTAGTCTATTATGCAAATAGAAACACACAGTGTGTCCACCATAATTAAATTCAATCCATAGTTTTTTTATTTAATTTTAATTAGGATATATCCATCTTAATTCAAATTAATTAATTCAATTATAAAGAACACACTGTGCATCTTTACATTGATTTACCTCGCCTACTGAATAGTCTTCGTCATCGTCAAGTTCCACTTCAGGAAAAAGCCATTCACCACTTTCCACCACCCTACAATTTGGGCATTTCATTTCGCTTCTGTAGTTGAATTCTGAACCAATACAATCTATATAAACACAGAAAAATGTATTCATATAATCATATGTGGTAGCAACATTATTTCTTTAAAATTGAATAATTTCATTTTTTTTTTCTAAGAAAACTATAAGTGAAGAAAATATAAGAATTAAGACACAAATATAAGCAAATTTAAATAACAGAAAAATCAAGAAATAGTAAACAATATACAATAAAAAAGAGTGAATAATAATTTTTTGATATAAAAAAAAATCAGATAATAATATATATATACCCAAGTGAAAGAGATGGCCACAAACGAGCTCTGCTTTTCCTCTACTATTATCATCTACAACTGAGTTTAAACATATGGTGCATAACCGCGAACTCATCTCTCTCTATCTCTCTCTCTCTAAAACAATGAGAAATAAAAATAGTGTGGATTAGTATGTATATATAGCCAAAAAATAGCATAAAAAATATTTGAATTAATTCAAATGGTAGGCTAAGCATCTGTGAAACACTGTTTCTGTCCACCACTGCATTAATGATAAATTTGCAGTGTCTCTCGCCATAAATTTACAACAGAGAACCAGCCAAGTAACAGCCAAAAATCCACAATAAATATTATTTTCCTGCAATAGATTTCGAGATTATGTGATGCAATTTGACAACAATAATAAATCTGATTATATATCCACAGTAAATAATATTTTCCACCTATAGGAATTTGAGTGCGTTCACATTGACCAAATATGTCTTTGAATGTGAAATTATAGTAATATGTCTCAATGAATTGATTAGTTTATAAGTTTTTTTTTTGGCAAATCAACAATTAAATTTATAGACCATTCCAACGGTGTACTCAAATTTGAGATAAATCCCCTTCAAAAAAATTTTTTGAGATAAATTAAAAACTATATTAACAAATTAATAATAAACTAATAAAATTTGGACTTGAATTGGAAATTTCTCTGTCACCAGGTCAATATATACGCACAAAATTTAAACTATCCGTATTAATGATTCTTTTAAAGGATCATATTCACGATTTCTGTTGAGGGGATCGTATTAATGATTTAGTGCTCGTTTGGTTCAAGTAGATGAATGTAAAGAGAATGGAATCAAATAAAGGAGTGAAATGGTAACAATAATAATTAATTTTATTGAGCGTTTGGTTTAACAACGAAAATGAATCATTAGTAATAGATTCCATTTTTTCTTGTTTCTCCTCTATTTTGAGGAGTAACAAATTGGATGATTGAATTATCCTCACATAAGGGTAATGGTTAACTCATTATCTAAACAAAACAATAAGTAATTGATTCAATTAATTGAATTCATTTTCAACATCTAAAAATACTCAATCAAACGTAGGTTTAATGGCACGTAGTTGGGGAGTCGAGGTTTTATTTCTTATAACCAATTGATTGCGTGTACGAATTCTACAAATACCTTTTGGGTCATAAATTTTGAAGTGTTGCATTTTAAATAAATTTTGATTTGATTTGTTCGTTTTTTTAAAAAATAATAATAATTAGAAGTTTGAAGCGTTGCATTTTAAATAAATTTTGATTTGTTTGTTCGTTTTTTTTAAAAAACAATTAGGGATGGCATGATTGACTCGTTGGTCCATTTTGCAGCCTTATAAGAAGATGAATATTACTAAATTACAATACTTTGCTATCTGAATACTTATTGTTGGTGTAACTTTTAATCAATATCAATATATATATATATATATATATATATATATATAAATATATAAAAGCACGACCACTTTTAGAAATAGTAAATTATATTTTTCTATTAAAAATTATCTTACTATTTTTGAAAATATTCTTTTAAATTTTATTTATTAGTAGTTTATTTCGTCTATTTTAAATGATACAAATATCTTTTTGTTATCATTTTTTCTACTCATACAATTTATTACATTTTCATGATTTGTAGTTTTTATTTTAAAATGAGTTTGTAGCCTAACTTTACCTTCTATGACCATATTAAATACGTTTTAATTAAATATGTAATAATATATTTTTATCTAATCATAAAATGTTCGGTGTATATATATATATATATATATATATATATATATATAGCGCGCTCCAGTGAGACCCCATAATTTTCGTGAAACACTAGGACAATGAATAAGACATATAATACTAATGAACAAAACGTATATCTAATGAACAAGATGTATATACTGATGAAAAATGAAATTTAAAAAATTCGTAATGAATAAGACATATATACTGATGAACAAGGCCGTATATACTGATGAACAATGCATTATATGCTGATGAATAACAAAATTTAAAATATTCTGCTCCCTCCAGGATTCGAACCTTGTGAAAAAAAATCACCCTCCATACACATTATCAGTCATAGGATTGATAAAATAAACGCACCAGATCGTGCCCTAGATCTCACTAAAATTAGGGGGTCTCATTGGAGCGACCCCCTATATATATATATATATATATATATATATATGTTACTATATAATATAAATAAAATTATCAAAATATTAATATATATAAAATTTATGATTATATATTGATTTTTAACATATGTATTTACTTATCTTTCTTTCATGAATATTTAGTCAACAAGTATAAAAGAAATTTTGAATATTTTAGATTAATCAAGCCACTATAATAACGACAACATATTGTCGTAATTAGTAACTTTTATTTTTAATTATATTTCATACAATATATGTATATATATATATATATATATTAATTTTAATCTACAATAGATAAGATCTTATAGTTTATGAATGTTCATTAATTTAATCTAATACATATCTATATAATAATAGTATAGCAGGTGCAAAAACATCCAAACATTCAAAATTATAATTATTTAAACAAAATAACTAATAATATGAATATTATATGTAATCAAAGTAGTCAACTAAAAGTAATTTGTCACTCGCATATACAAACGTAACAGATTAAATTTTCACCTTTAAAAAATTTGAGGACATTATAGAGCAGCAACTCTCAATCAAGACAAGTGATTTACTACATTTGATACAAATTTTATAATTTTTCAGTAAAATATACGAACTAAGAGGTGATCGGGATTAAAAATTTAGAATAAATCAAATTCGTTATTACAATTTGAACTTATGAAGATGATCATTTTTTTTTTCATGAAGAGTCTATTTCGATATAAAAAGAAAGCAAGAATGTGAAAATGTCAGTTCAAAATAATTTCACCTCATTGAATTTTTTTTAAAAATAATTTACTTTCTTCAAAAATATCTTAAACTTTTATATTATCTTATGTCATTTTCCTCATTCAATTTATTCCATTAAAAAAAATAATTCATATTAGTTTCAAATTTATCTAACAAAAATAATAAATTCCATTGAAATAGAGTATAAATTTTAGTGTGCTCAAAACAATCATTCAACTTTTTCTCATCTCTATTGTCCTGATCCGCATTGATAAAATATAATCTATTATTTTCAATTAAATAGGCTTATTTTTCTTTTCCAAATATCCTAAAATATAGGTTGATTTTCATAAAAGGTAATGCATTTTTAAATTATTTATAAATATATATCTATTTAATTCTTTAATTAACTATTGCATTAATTTATTGTCAAATAATACATATGGGCATATTAGGAAGTTACTTGTATTTTTCTTTTCCAATGATTTTCTTAATCCTTGTGCAAAATTCAATCAGCCTATATATAATTGGAACGAATTAAGTATTTTGAAAATTCAATCAACATATATAATTGGACGAATTAAGTATTTTGAAAAAAGTCTGAGTTGTATAATATGCATCAAAGAATAAAACTTATAGAAAATATTTTTTGCTAATATGCATAAACAAAAAATTTAGAAAATCTTTCTTACTTGGTAGAATATATGAATATTTTGATGGACATTTTAACTAGCTAATAATGATCGTTGATAAAAATATATTGTTAATTAAGATATTAGTCATTGATTTTACTCACATACAACTATAAAAAAGTCACATTTATTTGAACAATTATAGTATTAGTTAGATCTATCTTATATAAACAAAAAAAATTATGAATGTTATCTTTTAAATAATGAAAATATTACTAATTTTATTATAGTTGTATAATATAAAAAAACATTAAACTTAAAAAAATATAAATTATTTATATTTTTTTAATAATTTAATTAAATAACTATTATCGTGGATCGCACGGGAACAAAACTAGTTAGTGAATAAAAATTAGGGGTAAGTGCCTGTAAATCCATAACGTTTACACGGAATTGGTTTTTGCTCCTATGTTGAAAGGTGTGGCCCCTAAATACATAACCTTTTATTTTATCCTGTTTTTATCCCGTCATCGATTTTTTCTTACGCCGACGCCGGAAATTACACGGTGGGCCAACGCATCAATTTCGGCTGCCCACCGTGTAATTTCTGGCGCCGGCGTAAGAAAAAATTGGTGATGGAATAAAAATCAGACAAAATAAAAGGTTATGTATTTAGGTTGTTATGAATTTACAGACAATTATCCCTAAAAATTATTGCTTTGGGCCAGAAGCTAGTAATGATTTTTGGTAATTTTTTTTTTATCAATATTATTGAGACTTCTAGTGCAATCCATTATATAAAGAGGCCCAAGCCCAATGGTAAAGTTAGAAAATGAGATAGAATTGTAAATAAAAGAGAATTCGTGTCTTGTATATTAATTTGAGATTGTCAAAAACCCTCGGCCTCATGTATATATATACGAACTCAGCCTCCATTATTAATTCTCTCATTTCAGTCTCTCTCTAGACTACATTGATTGAGAGCTGAAAATCGTGAAAATTGTGCAATCATGTTGGTTTATCAAGATTTGCTCACCGGTAAATTTTCTTTCTTGTTTTTAATGTATATTTAGTTTTTTATTTGGATTTGAATTTATGTTTCTTTTTATGGTGTTAAGGTTTTCAATGGTTATTGTCGTGTCTAGATCTATTTGTCAGCTGTAATCTTTTTTTTCCTAGTGGGTTTTGGTTACTGCTTAAAACTGATTTTGTTGTTAGGGTGATAGATCTGTTTCTGATTTAATTGAATTTTGCTGTTCGATGTCTTTTGTTGGCTGGTTGGTGGTTTAGGATTAAGG
Organism: Salvia miltiorrhiza; assembly: GCF_028751815.1. Taxonomy (NCBI): domain Eukaryota; kingdom Viridiplantae; phylum Streptophyta; class Magnoliopsida; order Lamiales; family Lamiaceae; genus Salvia; species Salvia miltiorrhiza. The sequence goes on from NC_080393.1 coordinate 4,074,944, forward strand.
ATTGATAAAAAAGATTAGATCTTTCTGTTACATATTAGCTTTGAGATTTGTTTTTATCTGAAGATATAGTATTTCATTATTTTGGCCTTTTCATTATTCGAATTGGGCTTAACTGTTGAAATATGAATTTCGTTGTTACTTTTTAGCTTGGTAAATGCATAATCATTTATAATTGAATGTTTACTGCAGTGTGATGATTCAAAAGCATGAAAGATTGACTTTTGAGTATCGAGATTGTTACTAGTAGGAATTTGTGAACTTCATACATATTTTCTTTATCTCATGCTTCTTTAAGTGTTTGATGAATTTGTTGAGGATATCTTGTTGCTCTATTATATATGGTTGTTACATATGCTATGTAATTTTGTAGGTGATGCTTTGTTTCATGAATTTATAGAGGATATTCTGTTGCTCTATTATATCTGGTTTCTTAAATAGACTATGATATTTGTAGGTGATGAACTCCTCTCCGACTCTTTTCCCTATAAGGAAATCGAGAATGGAGCTCTATGGGAAGTCGAGGGAAAGGTTAGATTTTTTAGTTTGCAACGTGATTTATATGTTTGTAGTTTTTTTTTTTGAGGCGATATACGTTTGTGGTTTTAATCACATTATTATTTTAGTTTCCCTTTATAAGACTGTTGGAGATTTGATTCTTGTGTTGTAAACTTTCTTATGCATCACAGTGGGTAGTTACTGGATCAGTTGATGTCGACATTGGTGCAAATCCTTCTGCCGAAGGTGGTGGGGAGGATGAAGGTGTTGATGACCAAGCAGTCAAAGTTGTTGACATTGTCGACACATTCAGGCTGCAGGTTTGCTTTCTATAATTCTTGTGATATTTATGTTTGACAATGATATTTTTGATTTTGTGGTCTGACCAAATTTTCTTTAGGAGCAACCTCCCTTTGACAAGAAGCAATTCATTGGTTATATCAAGAAGTACATTAAGACGTTGACCCCTAAGCTCGATGCTGAGAAGCAAGACGAGTTTAAGAAGTCCATTGAGGGAGCAACCAAGTATCTGGTCTCTAAAATCAAAGATCTTCAATTGTATGAATTCTCTCCCTATCTTCCGTATAACATTGGAATTGTTGGCTTGATCTCCAATTTATGAAGCAATTATTTCTTTGGTTTTACCTCTTATGTATAGATTCATGCTAAGATTGCAATGTTTGTGCATGTCTTTTCTCGAGTATATTGGCTAGAATGATGAATGTGTACTTTTTTCTCTGGTTTTAGTTTTGTCGGAGAGAGCATGCACGATGATAGCTCCTTGGTGTTTGCCTACTACAAGGAAGGTGCGACCGATCCAACATTTTTGTACTTCGCCCATGGTTTGAAGGAAATCAAGTGTTGAGTGTTTCTTACAGCCACATATTTTTATGTTGTTGTCCTTTGTTATCTCTACTCGTTGAGACATCCTAATTCGTGTGGATTTTAAGTTAAGATTATTTCTAAGGTATTGCAGTTTTGACCTTGAGACATAATGATTTATTGCTTATTTTGGGTTTAAGGTTACTTTGTTGTGAGTTGCAATTTGACCATATCAATTACTTTTGAAATATTTTGTTTTAGAATATGAGCATCTTTGCAGCATATGCTTGTGATCCTCTTTATAGTCTGTAGGCATCGTTCTTTTTCTTTTGCATAAAGGCTCTGCACCAACCTGTTATTATGGCATAAAGTTAGCTTTTTCCCCTTTTTTTTGTTGGCAATGGTTGCTTGGTTTGAAAAGATTTTTGTAATTCTAGATCGTGTGTTACTTTAAAAATTTGTAATTTGTAATTTTTTATTTGGTGGGTTGTTTTCTTTTATATGGAATATTGTGGTATGATGGATCAAATATTTTATTTCATACATACTTCAAAAGCATATTGAGGCAACCAAGATTTTATTGGGCCTCGAATAATCATGAGAAGTCTAAAGCATACTGAATTGCAGTATTATATAGTTCGAGTTAAAGGTATTTAGTGAGATTTAATCTTACTAGTTTTTTCTTTTTTCTTTTTTGAGGAAACTTTTTCTTTTTTTTTTTTTTTGGTCAGAAAAAATTTATTGAAGAACCAAAAGGTACCAGAGGTACCAAAACAAGGTCAACAAAACAAGGGAAAGGAAGAACAGTCGTCGCCAGACGAAAGAGAAAACAACCAAAAACAGGACAAAAATCAGTCCACAAGACTAACTGCATCAAACCAAGATCTGAAATCAGGAGAAGGTGAGCCCAAGTGAAAAGCCTTCTGCCATCCCCACAGGCGAGTTTTGATTTCTGCAACAATTTTTTCTTTGGCCCAACACCCATGGTCAAAAGTGCATCTATTTCTTTGTTTCCAAATGCACCAGATAACACAAATCCAAACACCGGAAAGGAATCTGATATCCTTCTTACGCCCGAGATTAATGAAAGCAAGGAAGTGGTCATTTCTAGTAGAAGGAAGAGTCGACTGAACACCGAGCCAAGAAAGGAGCACATACCAGATTTCAGTGGACTTGGGACAAGAGAAAAAGAGATGCTCCATGTCTTCATCATCAAGGTTGCACAGTTTGCAAACGATCTCCGAGTTCGGGATAGGAACCTGCCTCTTCAGGAGGTTGTCGGTCGTCGCCATTCTTCCACATAACGTCCTCCAAGCAGTAACTTTAGCCTTGTGAGTGGCTGGGGCTTTCCAGATGAAAGAGAAGGCAGGGTTCTTCTGTTGGGGGTTGCTAACCCCATCGCGTATTGCCTTGAGAGCCGACTTAACAGAGAAACAACCATCCGGCGATAGTTTCCATCTCCAGGTATCGGTTTTCCCCATCACCAGCTTAACATTCTTGATAAAAGACAGAAGGATAGAGACTTGGTCTTTCTCTCTATCTAGAAGGGTTCTTCTCCACTGCAAATCCCATTCCCAGGCTCCTTCGTGCCAACTTCCCATACTTTTAATGCTGCCCCCTGGTTGTTACTGAGGCGAAAGAGTCTAGGGAAGCGGTCGCATAGTCTCGTTCTCCCTGTCCAGTGATGATTCCAAAAAGAAGTTGACTCACCATCTCCTAACTGAAAATCCAAATTGTCCATAAACCATCTACCACTTTCCCCCTTGCTCAAACTCAGCACTTTATTCCACCAACAGGAAGGCGAAACCCTTCCCCCTTTCAAGGTGATCCCATCTGTATCCCAAACGATATCTCCCTTAACTGCCCTGACCGCCCGAGCCCATAAGGTCTCTTTTCCGGTGAGAAAACGCCACATCCACTTAGCCATTAAGGCCAAGTTAAATTTCTCCAGGTCAATGATTCCCAGCCCGCCTTTTTCCTTCTCAGCACAGAGATTCTCCCATTTAAACCAATGGATCTTTCTCTGATCCATACCACCTCCCCAAAGAAAATTACCCACCAAAGCTCGGATTTCAGACAGAACACTCTTGGGGAGTAAAAGAAATGAGAGCTGATAGATAGGGATCGAAGAGAGGACTGAGCGAATCAGAGTAATCCTGCCGGCCAGAGAGATCTTACGGTTCTTCCATTTTGTAATTCTGTTTTTGATTTTGTCGACAATATACTTAGAATCTGCTACCCTTGACAGTCGGGTTCCAATCTGAATCCCCAGATAATTAGTCGGGAGGACCCCTGCAGAACAGTTTAATTGATCCGCCATTTCTTTGACAACAGAAATATCAGTCCGTACTCCAAAAATGGTACTTTTATCAAAGTTTACCTTGAGGCCAGAGATCAAAGCGAAGAGTTTGAGGATACATTTAAACGCCCAAGTATTTTCTTTCTTTGCCGGGGCCACAAACATCGTGTCGTCGGCATATTGCAGATGGGAGATATGGCATCCTGAATTTCCTAGCTTAACAGGCTCCAAAAGATTCAAGTGGACTGCTCTTTCGATAAGGAAATTCAGGCCTTCTGCGACGATAAGAAAGAGGAAGGGTGAAATGGGGTCGCCTTGTCTGAGACCGCGCTGAAGAGGAAACTCGCCCGAAGGACTGCCGTTAACCAGAACATTGGCAGTGGCTGAAGTCAGGCATCCCGAAATCCATTGTCGCCATTTAGGACTAAAATTCATCTTCTCCAACATAAGATCGAGGAAGGACCAATCGACAGTGTCATAAGCCTTGGCGAAGTCCACTTTGAACAAAGAAACTCCAATATTCCTTTTCCTAGCATCCTCGATGATTTCGTTCAGCACAATAACGCCATCAAGGATGAACCTTCCTTCCACAAAAGCACTCTGGCAATCAGAAATGATAAAATGCATAACCTGTTTAATTCTTGAAGCCAACACTTTAGCGATCACCTTGTAGAGGCAATTGATAAGAGAAATGGGTCTGTAATCTTTCATCTCAGAAGCCGCCTCTTTCTTTGGGATTAACACGATGAAAGAAGGATTACAACCTCTCGCCAGTTTGCCATTGGAATGGAAATCCTTCAAGACCTCGCACAAATCACGTTTGATGATGCTCCAACACTTCTTCATGAAGAGAAAATTAAAACCGTCGGGCCCCGGGCTTTTGTCCCCTGCACATCCCCAGACAGCTTCCTTGATCTCTATCTCTGAAAAAGGAGAATCAAGCCATTCTCGCGTTTCTTGGGGAATTTTGTTCTTGAAAAGATCATCCGGAATTTTGTTCTTGAAAAGAAACTTTTTCTTTTCATTTACTCTTTAACTTACTAAACTATTTTCAGGGTCATTTCTTTGTATTCTTGTTTGAATCTGAAGTATTTCTGTATAAAGATTTCAAACTAGTAATTGACAAGAAAATTTGACTGAACTTAGATTGTGATTTTATATACTCTTGATTTACATCTAAAAGCAAACATAATACTACTTGATTTAACTTTTATAGTGTGAAGAAAAAAGAAATACTCCATATTGATTTAACTTTTATAGTGACAAGAAAAGGAAAAAGCAAAAAGGCAAAAGTGTAGCCGTCCCCTGCCGACTGCCCGTATCACCGCTCCACCTTAACACCATCTACCGATTTATTTTTTATATTTATAAAATTAAGATTTTTTAATTATTTATCGATTCAATTTTTCGGTTGATGTATTTATAATATCCCGTTAAACTATAGATACATTGAATAAATACTGATTTAGCAGGTACCAACAATCAAGTATTCTCAAAAAAAAAAAAAAAAAATCAAGTTTGAATTTTATTCTATTTGAATTAGATTTAGATATGTGGACAATATAATGATTCTTCTGATATGTTAGTGCTTAATTTAATACTGTGGATTGTGTTATTTCATTTGTGTAGAATTAGCCCGAGAAATCTGTGTAGAGTATTCAAATTATTATGAGATTTGAATAAATTTTTTAATCACAAGGTCATTATTGTACGAAAATAATTATGGGACTTGAATAAATTTTTTAATCACAAGGTCATTATTGTACGATGCAAACATGGATTTAGGTCATTGAAATTGGAGATCTCATGTGTGTCAAATTAGTGTATCGTGTGTAGTATTAGTATGAGTATAAATACGTGTAGAATATTGGGATTTTTATGAAATTCGAATAAGATGCAATTGTAATTATATCGATGCAAATATGAATTTCGGTCATTACACTTGGGAATTGGGATCATGTTATATCCATTTGAGATTTATTTTATGCCTCTCGTGGACTAATTTCATTTTCGACATTAGGTTTGACTTCGACTTTTTCTATTTTGGGATGTTTTGAATGTTTTTATTATTTTGTTAAATTTTACAAAGATATAGGTTTGCTTCTGAAATTATGAAGTACAATATCTGCAGTATATATGATACACCTCCACGTTATAAAAGGTTAAATCAAGAGAGTCACTAGCTAAGAAAATTAAAACATTATATAATCACTCTCAATTATTTGAATATCAGCTGATAAGGATAAAAAACAAATATGTCTACCCATATTATTGGTCCCAAAATTATAATTTAGAGTTATCAGTATGATTATTATTTAAGGATAAAAATAAGAGTTTAGCATCTCACAAATGTACAAACATTTTACAACGAAAAATTACTATGCAAGCTTTTTATACAAATAAAACACACAATTATTTGAGAAATACAATTTACAGAATTGCAATGTCTCTTGGTGGAAACCGACAATTGACATGTCACTCGAAGTATTACTTCAGAAATAGCATCTACAAAATCTCATCATGCCAAACATATCCTACACAAATTAAGCAAAATAATCCTTGAAATTCGAAAGCGAAATGGAAATCAATAAACTCAAATTAAACACTAATAACCTACAACTTCATGGTAATTACAATCCACATTGTTTGTTTAGGCTTGCAAGTCCAATTAAAAGGATGAATTAAAAGGATGAATCAAGAAATAGTTCAGAATCTTTTTGAGGAATTGGCTCCAAAATATATTTTACAGATGATAATACAATATAAAATAAAAAAATATATTATTATCGGGATTGATAGCCATAATTTCATCCGAACTATCCTAGAAAAAATTCAACCACTTCACATGAGGATCTCTTTGTGGAAGACAATTGAGGATTAGCTTTAATAGATTTTTTGATTAAATTATATTATTTTATCAATCATGCACGATAGATTAACATACAAGACTGCATACGCATATGTTACAAAATATTAAATTGAAACGAAATATGAAATTAAGGATGGGATTGCAAATTAATCAAAGGGTTAACCAAGTCATGCAATGTTGGGGACTTGTAGATTGTAGTAATATTTAATAATTAGATACTTTAAGTTAAAGCAAGATTTTAATTAATTAAAAAAAGAAGTGTACTGCAAGGCATGACAAGGTAGGCTGCATCTGACGTGGGCATAACTACTTGATTTTTCTATAATTCAAAATCAATTTCTATTATTTTTAACGTGTTTCCCTTTTTTCTATAGAAGAATAAAGTTTCTTTCAAAGATGATTTGTTATTACTAAATAAATCAATCACTCTTTTAAAGATGATTTGTCATTAAACATAACCATTGGAAGAGGTTTCCTAATCCCAAAGACCGTGTAGATGGATGGGACTAAGAGTTGGCTTTCAAGTGGAATTAAAATTTTAAAACAACTTTCCAAAAATTAAAATGAATATTATATTTGCTGAAGAAAACGACATCAACTTACTAAAATTATTAATTAATATTGGCCAAAAACCTAAGTCCTATTATTAAAATCCATCTAGCAAATTCATGCACATTCCACATGGACAATCCTGATTCCAAAGAAATGGTCTTATCTAATTTCATGATTTTCTTTGCATGTAATTTTCTTTATATTTGGCATATTATGAAAGATTAACAAACGATAGTAAAGTCTGGTAGGGTGAATTTTCGACTTTTTTTACACAATTAAAAGAAATAAAAAAATTATTTTTATTCATTGATCGAATTGCAATCGTATTAAATTTCCAATATAAATACTTCAATCGTTACTTTTTAATTTGTACTATTAGTGATACTCTTATATAGTTGTAGACATGTAGTGCATGAAGAGTTAGGGGATAAACACTTATTAACATATAAAATACGAACTAGATAAAATGTATTAATTTTATGTAGAACACATATGAATTTGTTGTGTAAATATATGAATTACGAAAAATAAATTTTTTGCTATCTATTGGATTCGAAATTGAGACCATGAATTCATCAAATAAGGTGGTGAATCAACAGTAGATCTCTTGATGATTTAAAGGTTGAAAATGATTTTTATTTCACAAAAATTTGGGTGCAACCTGTTGCACCGTATTCAGTTATACAAATGACACTGCCTATAATTGACACCATTCGGTTATACAAATGACACTGTATATATATAATTGACATTATTCGGTTATACAAATGACACTATGACATTTTAAAATGTTATAATATCATTTGTATAATCGAATAGTGTCATTTATATACTCAAATAATGTCATTTACACGGTTAGTATCATTTGTATAACTGAATAGTGTTAATTATACACAATGTCATTTACAATGTTATACTTCCATTTATACGCAATGTCATTTGTATAATTGAATTGTGTCATTTACACGATTTTGGTCAAGATGCAGATCAGGGTGCAACATAATTGTATGGTGCAATCGGTTGCACCCATGACCACCTCTTTTATTTTAATCCACCCCCATAGTGTATATTAGTATATACATACTTGTATATGATTACTTCCAACCATTGAGTTGATCACTAGCTATTTCTTATTTTCTTCATTAACGATGTTTAGAAGTGGATCAAAATAGATCAAGAAGTGTACATACAAATGTATCTTAGAATCTATCAGATTGTGAAATTTAGGTAATTAGTCAAAATCCTATAGAGATCGATGCTTTTGTGAGAAATTGCTGATACCAACTCATGCAGATGTGTTTTTAGTCAGTAGAATAGTAATCGGTACGTAATGCTTACACAATTGTAATTTATTAGGTATCTAATTAACTTATATTATAATTTATTTATTTTATATTTGAGATACTTGCTGCTTATGAATAGGGATGGGAAATTAATGACAATGAATTGAATTTGGACATTCAATTTTTTTTTTGGCTTAGGTCCAGATTCGTCAAATCATAAAAATGAGATCCGGGTTTCGAATTCATAAGATCTACGAATATATGTCCCTAAGAGGACACCAAGCGGTGCAATCTCCTGTTTGTGAACAGTGAGGTCCTGGGTTCAAACCTCACTGCTCCCCCTCCCCAACTCCCCTAAGTCAAGTTTAAAAAAAAAAAATCTACGAATATATAGTTATAGATTCAAATTTATATACGAGTATTTTTTTGAATTTTAAAATTAATCATTAAATGAACTAAAAACATAATAACACTATAATACAATCATTTAAAGGCAAGTCATTACGCAAAAAGAGAAAGCATTATAATCATCCAAAATAAGTCATAAAACCACATACGAAAATATTACAATCATCAAGTGCCAACACGACACAAACATAAGAAATAAGGAAATTGTTGTAAATATATCTAAAATATATATTTCCCTATTAAATGACTTAACCTAAACCCTAACCCTAGCTTTGTATCTCCTATAAATAGAGGCATTTAGTCCTCATAATATGCAGTTCCTACAGATTTATTCTCTCTATGCTCTCTACGCAATTATCTCTTCTACTCCTCTTTTCTCTAGTTTATAACACGTTATCAGCACGAGTCTCTAATCAATTGAGTGAATATTGAAAGTATGCATTTCAAATCAATTGATTTAGATTAGAGGTATGCTCTTGAAAAGAATCGAATCTCTAATCCTGAGTATGGAGATATGCCCTAGGAAAGAATCGTGTCTTTCCATCGAGGTACTATTCGATATTCTAATAAATTTATGTTCTTTGATTTATGAAATTGTTAGAATTGTAAGATTTAATTACTTCTATGTTCGTATGACATTCCATCGAGGAAATCATTTTTTTATCACGACGGCTGCATTTAGATTAAACATTCGATTTTGTAATGGTGTCTCTAATTCACGAGTATTCATGAATTGTGCCTTGTATTTGATAATCGCAAATCATATATCAGAGTGAAACATGATACTTGGAGTAATTGTCAATTAGTAATCCCTAGTTTTGTCTTATACTTAATAGAATTGAAGGCAAATTGTGCATAAGGGATTATTGGGTGCAGACTGTGCAGTAGTGGCAATTATATCTATTTGAATTCACTATTTTAGTCAAATCATATTCTTTTGTCACTCTAATTCCCCTTTTTCCTTTAAATTTTTGCTTGAATATGTATAGATCAGTTTGAATATTATTAAATGTCACGATTATGAAGATCAAGTTCTAAGAGTTCTCTTGTTGATATTGATTATACATTTTGTTAATATAGTGTTTATAACTATTAATATATTTTCATAGTTTCCTGAAGAAACATGAATTTATAATTCTTAATAATCTATGAGATTATTAAAAATAAATCGTTGAAGTCTTTGATGAAAATACAACGATATAGCTTCATATTAAATATGAAATATAATGTGTTCCTGATGAACATGTGAGATAAAATTAATATTCTGAAAGAATATTAAAGTATTGAGATTGAATTTTTATTTTAAGCTTTATTTTGGCATTTCCTTATTATTTAGTATTTAATTTATTATTAAATTGCTTTACTTTATATTGAATTAATATTGATGCTCCCGAAGTAGCACAATTAATATTCCTGAAGAATATTACATGTTCTTGAAGAACAATTTATATTTTAGGTGATATATGTTTATTCTTGATGAAAAATAACATATACACATAATTTAAATATTACAAGCTCTTGAAGAGCAATTGATCTTCTCAATTCAATTGTTTTTGAACTATTATTGAGAATATGAGTTATACAATTAAAAATTGATAATATTTTTGTGTGGGCTCCGGAAGAGCTTCATTGATTTTCCCATGAGAATTGAATAATTATACAAGATCAATTATTTTATCATATAGTCATATCGAGATGAATATCAAATTCATACACCCAAATGATTTTAAAATAACTCAAGACTTGAGTATTTGGGTTGTCTACATTACAATTAGTGCGTGATTAAAATACCTCCTGAAGAGGATTTCTCATCTACTAAACTATTTTATCATCATTCAAATGCACTCATAGCTCTATGAAAATTATATGTATACATTATGAAAAATACATATATAGAGCCAATAATTGAGGATCAATTCATATGTTGTTACTTTGATTTATCCAACTTAAAACTTTTTTCGGCATTAGGGGAAGATATGAATGATGAATTACACAATGCCGTAAATTTCTCGTTGGATTAATTATGTTATATTCACGCATTATGAACTAGAAGTTCAACAAATTATAATTGACTGCCAAATGAGTGAAATCTTATATATATATATATATATATATATATATATATATATATGTCATATTGCACCACAAATAATTTAAGTCCACGAAGGACGAAATTGATTTAATTCTTATTGACGCCAGAAGCGTAAACGACCTATTGGTGCCTAAGATAAAATATCCGCGGATTACAAAATCAAATAAAGAACTCAAATAATTCCGAAACCTCATGAAGAGGATCGTCCTGAAGACGACAATCCCAATACATTTTGCACGTGCACTAAATTATCGTAATATTGGGATTACGAAACAACTAGACCAAATATTATGAAAAATGGTGAAAGTTTGGTTTTACTAAAGTTCCCATGAACTTTGTGAATACGTGAGAATCGTATAATAGAAAAAATTATAGTTGTCGACAACAACTTTTGCCTCAACAAACTGTTAGTTCAACTTGAAGATTATTTGGATCCAAAACAAATTATATTATTGTGCCAGAAGCACTTAAAAATATAGAAGTAATCAATGAGGTAGAGCCGAACTCACTAAATGAAAATAATTAAGCGAGGTTAGTAGCTCAAGGGATTGAGATTCCCAAATATATTCTCATGTTATGAATGACATTATGTTTCGTTATTTATATAACATTTTATGGCAGTACTCATTGATATAAATAACAAATTTATGGACGTTATGGTGTATTATTATATAGGCCATTAAACATAAATATATATGTGAAAGTCCATAATCAACTAAGGAAGTTCTTCCCGAAGAAAGAACATATATGAATACTCAAAACATGAGGAAGTTAACTTATGTCTAAAGATGAGTTTTGAAAAACTTAGTTTAAAACTAAGTATTGTCTTGACTTGTAGATCGAGCATCTTTTCAATAAAGTATTTCAAACTAATTGATTTAATCGACCTACCCGAAGAAGGTTTTTGATGAATATGAATATATCACATTCATTCACCTAGACCAAAAGAAAACAACGAAATTACTTAGGACTCGAAGTTCCTTACTTGTGTGCTATTGAAGCACTACTTTTATCATGCATGATATACAATTCGAAGTTGACTTGCTAGCAAGATTTAATGTTTCTCTAAGAAGGAGAATTTTAAATGATATTAACCATGTTATTGATTATATTCAAAGCAAATTACAATTGGTCTATGTTATGAAAGAAATAGAAATTTAAAGTTGGTGGATGATGTTGATAATTTATTTAATTTCGAAAACTATATTGAACACATTCAAGATTGTTATCTTGAGGGGGAGCAGGGTCTTTTAAATAGTTTTGAAAATTAGACTTTGAAGGTCAATGGCCCTGAAGGCCAAATGGTTGTACTCTTTTTCCTTTACTAAGTTTTTTTCCTACAAGGTTTTCTTAGTTAAGGTTTTTAACGAGGCAACTAGTGTAATATATGAGTAAATATACGTCTTGTACTTTTTTCCTCTACCGAATTTTTCCCATAGGGTTTTTACGGAGAGGTTTTTAACAAGGCATGAACATCTAGACTCTAACATCAAATGAGGAGTTTATTTGAAGTCAAATTGCACGCAACTCAAAGGATACATGAAGATTCGATCAAGCGATAAATTGGTGGACTTATGCACAAAGACATTACCAACATCGACTTTGAAAAAGCTAATACACAAGATCGGCATGCATCGACTCAAAGATATACAATGATCATTTTCAGGGGGAGCAGTTGTACTCTTTTTCCTTAGACTAGGTTTTTGTCACATTGAATTTTTCCTAGCAAGGTTTTAATGAGGCAGCATATTTTTAGGGTTAGTCATTTAAGGGGGAGTGTTGTAAATATATATAAAATATATATTTCCCTATTAAATGACTTAACCTAAACCCTAACCCTAGCTTTGTATCTCCTATAAATAGAGGCATTTAGTCCTCATAATATGCAGCTCCTACAGATTTATTCTCTCTATGCTCTCTACGCAATTATCTCTTCTACTCCTCTTTTCTCTAGTTTATAACAGAAATAGCTATTTCGCAGAATAAATTTCCATAAGAAGGAAATAGGGGGTTAGGATTAGTGTTAAAAATAGCTTTAAGAATTAAATTGAAATAGTTAAAACTAAAAATAATACATATAACAATAAAATAAATAGTTCCACAGGTTGGATATAAATCTTAATCAGAACTCAATTCTGAATTCAAAGTTTTGAAGATCCAAATCCTAAAAAAATATAAATCTACGAATTTGGACTAAGTGTAATTAAGCTCCACTAATACTTCTATTTGTGGGTGGGTACCAAATATATATACCTACATAAAAAAATATTCATAAATATCATATTCATAAGTCATACTTATTAACTATCATATCAATATATCATCACTCTTATCAACTATATACCACTTCATAAGTAAATTCTTATATACTTTAACTACACATATTTGTATAATATCGAACACATTAACAACATACATCTTTCATTAAAATGTATAATAAACTTCTCATTAAATTAATACCATGATAATCCTATCCCCATCGTATATATAGGAGGAAAAATACAAACACACTAAAATCCAGAACATGGGTTCACAAGCCAGAAAAAAATAAATAAGAAAATATACAACTCATACACTTCAGAAAATCAGACAAATCATATCGTTGGCTGTAAAAATTCATCCAAAAAATTGATGATTGAAAAATAAAATAAAAAAAATTAATGATACGAAATTGTGTCCCAATCAGCAGCAGAATCCAATGCGAAAATGTGTTGGGCAAGTGAGAGTAATTATCCCATGCAACTTGGAAAAGGCAGCATTGTCTGCTCACACAACTCCAACTTCTTGGGCTCCGTGCTGAGATTACCATTAAATTCAGGGACCCAACATTAAATATACTCCGTATAATTCAATTACCCAGGGGTGTATTTGTAATTTCGACTTAGGTAAAATAAATAAATACGCTATAAAGTTCCTGGACAATAAGCTTGTGCCTAATTCAGACATGGTCGGCTCCCACGAATTGTTTAAAAGGAATAAATCATTTTTGTCGTTTTATTTTCTTATTTTCACCTTAGTTGCCGCCTCAGCACTATGCAGAAGAAGCACTTAGCCTCTTCAATAATTTATTGGGTAATGTTGGGTATCAATACTTTATGGTAAATATTGTGACATTTTTGAAAACAAACTCACTTCGTCCCAACTTAAATGGTGTGTATTCTTTTTTAAGCCGTCTCAATTAAAATAATGCATTTTTATTTTTTATAATAATTGTACACTATAAATAATGTGGCTCACACTCCTTTATACATTTTTACGCTATAATTTTATTTTTTCTTAAATCTCGTGCCAAAAAGAAGTGCACCATTTAAATTGGAACGGAGGGAGTATTAAACGTTTGGTGAATATAGTATATTTTCCTCAAATATAACATGAACTTGAATAGCACCCATCCTATACACTAATAACTGATAAATATAGTATACTTGTAAATTAAAATTATGTAATCCTATTTATTACATTCAAACAAGTCATCCGATATATCTCATTGTTCTCAAAAAGAAAAAAGAAAATGCATCCTATCTCAATGCATGGTGAAATGATCAATATATTATTAAACTATTAAATATTTTTTTTATTTACAAGTGGCACATAATTATACTATATACTATATTTAGCATTCTTTTGTCGAATACTTGATAGTATTAACACCGCATAACACTCATCAACAAACTATAAATGATTTAACTTCGCATTTTGTTTAAGTATTTTATTTAGATAGTCTAGGACTAAATTGAATTTCCGAAGTATATAAACACAACCAAACTTCTAGAGGTGTAGACCCTTATAATGGTTTTAAATATTATTCCCTCCATCTCGTTTCAAATGACCTTATTTCTATTTTGAGTTGTCCCATTTCAAATGACTCAACCCAAATTTAGAAATACTTAACACTACTTTTTGGATGGTTCCATCACCACTTTACACCTTTATCACACATTTCTTAATCTCCGTGACGAAAAATTTAGGACATGTAACAGAGTAGGATGGAAAAGTTGCCAAAATCAAAAAAATTACAAAGGGAAAGTGAAGTTTGGTGGTGCTAATTATGAAAGAAATGCTAATGTAGTTTGGTTCAAGTAGCTCGAAATGATTGAATATTGCTATTCAATATGATTAGTACCTCTAAATTTTAATCCTACACAACAATTTAAAACCATAAAGTTACAATTAGTATCTACATGTCTAAAAGTCTTATATTGAATGCTGCATGTGACATATATATGATAATACACAAATCTTAATATACAATAGTAATTAGGCCATCCATCTATAAGCTTGTGTTTGGTCTATGTAGTGATACAGGATTAAAAGTCATTGAAGAGTCTATTTAGATCTACAAAATTTAAACTTCACATTTTTCTAAAAATAATACTCCACATATATTATCTTTTCTTTCTTCTTGTTTTTGGATGGAATACAAGGATTTCTTTAGATTTAAAGTTATTGGATTTAAAGAACAAAGGGTGTACACATTTATGATTTTTTAAACATAATATATACTGTGTAAGCAAATTAGGTTATCATAATAAATAGATCTACGTATCATGATTCATTTTCGTTTTTAAAGGTTTAAATTTGACCTATATGCATATTAAAATTTATTTGGCAAACACATTAGATAGTTCGTATACTAGTAGTTTTGTCGAGTAGCTTGCCTATTTCAACCCTAGATAACAATTCAACGATAATTTATCGATAATAGTATTTTTATTGTGGTATATATACACAAACGTATCATACCCCAAAAAGATACCCATTTACAAGTAACAATATAATTTATCTAAAATAAATAAAATGGTGTAGAATAGTTTTTTTTTTTTTTTTATATAAACCAGTTAGTTTGGGCGCTAAATAAAATCTGAATTAATGTATAGTTTTCTTTTTGGTAATCATCCAATTAATTATGATTATTTATTTAATTTGAAGAGAATAGGCAATACGCTTTAAATACTTACCATAAATTTGTTATTATTATTATTATTATTATTATTATTTTGGAGAGGTCGAGATCATTTGGGTGTCTAAAATAAGCTCAAAATAAATGTGATAATTAATGAAGCTTAATCACCTAGTTATTACATACTACATATTACATATTATAATATAAAATGATTTATCCATTGCTTAAAATCGACAGTAATCTATCAAAGGGCATAAATGTCCGATAATTAATTCCCAAAATGAGCCGTTTATTAATCGTTTATTTCAAAAAAATTCACCACCCATTTTTGTGAGATACACTTTTAGCAGGTATAATTGTATACATACAAACTCATATACGTATATCTGTGTATATAATATCCATAAAATGCAATGATGAATAATTTCTCCGCCAACAAAGTAAAAGCAAAACTTGGAAATACACATCAATGTAGATATACATATATACATATAAATAATCATCATATATCTGACGCTCCGTTCCACTCCCTCAAGCAATCTCAGAAATCTGCGGAAAATTTCGCCCAAAATTATTTGTTTTTCTGTTTTTTAATAGAACTCTCAGATCTGCCTGCATTTCATGTTCTATTGATTTTGTTTCAGGTAGGATGCTACGGATTTGTTTATGCCATCGCATTGCTTGAATTTTATGTAATTCTGATTGAAATGCACTTTTGCTCTGGTTTTGTTTCGGTGATGATCTGTGTAGGATATCAATATAGACGTTGGGAATTCAGGAATTTTTGTGCCCGAATTAAGGGGATTGGAATTGGATTGCGGTTTTGCTGGTGCGGAGCGCGTTGATGTGTTGCCTTTTGTTCCGATTTCCCCCCTCTTCGTATGATTTCTGAATTTTGTGTCGTTTTGTTGTTAAATTCGTTTTCTTGGTAATGATTTTGTGGTTGGATCATCGATTGTTATTGATTTCTGAAATTTTGTTGTGTTTGTTTGCTTGAAGTGTGGAAAATTAGATCTTGAAAATTGGCTCCGCAAAAGAGATCGATGCGCCACGTTGCTGGCCAGATGCAGCAGAGCAGCGCGGCGGCGGCCACCGCTCTCTATGATAATGCCGGACCAGGGGTGTCCGGCGGAGATGCGGGGGATGCGGTGATGGCGCGGTGGCTGCAGTCTGCTGGATTGCAGCATCTGGCCTCTCCAATGTCGTCCAATGCAGTCGATCACCGCCTGCTCCCTAACCTCCTGATGCAGGTGAAGATTATTTCCTTGAAAATGTTTGCCTATCTTTGATTGAGCTATGGTTTTCCCCCCATAAGTGCGTGGATATGGATTTAGGAGCTTAGGCATCAGTTGCTTAAAACATGTTTCTGGGATTACTGGCACCATGTGCTTAAGTTGCTTTATAGAATTTTGGATGAATTTCAGTGTCGATTAAAACCATACGATACCACCATCACTCCTTATTGTTAAGGATGCTTCTGGGATTGTGTTAATAATTTATTTATAACATTTGTGTACATTGGGCTTGTGTTTATGATTAATTGGGAGGTCTGGTGGTGTATGAAGGGCTACGGACCGCAATCTGCAGAAGAGAGACAGAGGCTCTCCAAATTAATGAGGAATCTCAACTTCAATGGTGAAACTGTTTCGGAGCCTTATACCCCAACCCCAACTGCCCAGGGCTCAGGTGCATTTACTCCAACAGAGGGTTATTACTCTCCTGAGTTCAGGGGGGATTTTGGAGCTGGACTTTTGGACTTACATTCTATGGACGACACAGAGCTCTTATCTGATGTATGCTACACCTACTATTGACTTTGAAAATTTTATTCTTCCAGTTGTAACTAGAAATATCTACTTAATAGTGAACAATTTCATTTATTTATTTTCAGCATGTTATCTCAGAGCCATTTGAGCCATCTCCTTTCATGCCTGCTGTGACCAAAGCCTTTGAAACTGATATTGTTGGGGTAGCCAACAGGCAGCAAAGGGGACCAATGGATGCAGAAGCCCCTGTTGGGCCTTTTAATGAAAAAGAATTGAGCACAAGGGAAAATAATGTGGCTAAGATTAAAGTTGTGGTATGCTGAGTCTCCCTGGTTATTTTGAATTACCTGCAATTGTGCTATTTGGTGCAATAACTGCACTAACAATCAAGTCAACTTTTATTTTTAGGTTCGTAAGAGGCCATTAAACAAGAAGGAACTTGCTCGCAAAGAGGATGATGTTGTGGCTGTTTATGATGATGCCTATTTAACAGTCCATGAACCCAAGTTGAAGGTTTGGAAATGTTTTTGGCATCTCATTACATTATTATAGTTTTCTTGATGTGTTGATGCTGGTTAGTTAGTGTCCTGGGTTTATTGTTTTTTTCTTTTCTTAATTCTACTTTTTTGACATTGTCAACTCATTTTTGAGAGTTATGATGAAGGTTGACCTGACTGCATATGTAGAGAAGCACGAGTTTTGTTTTGATGCTGTCCTGGATGAGCAAGTGTCAAATGATGAGGTAATAATACATTCTTGGATGAAAACTCTTGCTGGGAGTTGGGATGAAAATTGGTTACATCCACTATATGTGATGTTAGTTTTAATTGTTGCTCTGATATTTTGCCTTCAGTCAGAGGTAAGAAGTAAAATGGCTTTTGTGGTTTTCCACACCCTTCTTCATTACGCATAATTTTCCCTCATTATCTCGGGGTGCTGTCACAGAGATGGGATAGGAGGCAAAGGACTGGGTGGGGATTGGTTAAAAAATATTGTTCTTGTATATGTTCTCACTAAGATTCTTCTTATATGTCTGAGCAGGTATACCGTAAGACTGTCGAGCCAATAATTCCTATCATTTTTCAACGTACCAAAGCAACATGTTTTGCATATGGTCAGACAGGTGTGTGTATTCTCACAGACCTAGGAATGCATCTATACAACTTGGTGATACCTTTTGTGTGATTGTCTAGCCATTTTATCCATTTGCACACTGTTTAGACATTCATCTGGTTGCAGTCTAGCTTAATCACATTTTTTTTTTATGCAAGTCATACTGTATTTTTTTACTGCTGTTCATAAGACCATCTCAAATCATATTGAGCTCTATAATCTCAAGCAGATAATGTAATAATGCTTTTCATAATATTGCATCATTATTGATGCATCTGAATAATAATTGATCGTAGGAAAATGGTTTTAGTGTGAAATCCATTGCCATTGATAATTGGTGCATGTGGAGGATTCAGAATGTAATTGGACATGTTTCACTTAAAGGTCATCTAGTATTGTCTTTGTTTCAACTACATGCCAACAAAGCTGCTAAAGGTTTCAAAATTATGAAACTGGCGAAGGTCCAACAGGCTCCAGCTGTTACTTTTATTGTTTTGGATGAAACATTAGGAAATGCTCTTTTAGTGGGCTAGGGGGAAGGAAGATTTGTTTGGTTGAGTTAGGAAAGAATGCTTTGATGTATAATCATAATTCATAAGAAATATGTTTGGATGAACCAATTACAGACTACTATATTGTCCTAAGATGTCTTATTCACGGAGGGTCCATTTTGCGTCAAGCTCTTGCAGCAATTTTATACTCTGTGACATCAAGATAATTATTAGAAAAGATCTATATGTGTGTATTAAGAAAAGTAGAAAATGAATGAAATATTAACTATATATTATTTCTGCTAGTAATGATTCGTGTATGCAATCATTTATATATATTTGAATCTATATGATGATTGGACAGTAAGATGACAAAAGAGATTTGAGAATGTGCTCGCCAAATGAAACCAAGCATAGAAACAGGTTTTAGATCTATATAGTCATGAAATCTTTTCGTGATAGAGGGAGACAGTAAGAGGATCTTTTCGTGACAAAATCATTGATGGCTTTCTAATTGTGGACAAACTGAACTCTCCGAATATCTTTATGTCTGCTCTGTTGTATGTTTATCTGTTTCTGTAAGTTAGATCCTTTAAATACTGGTAGATAACAAATCTTTGTCCCCCTTTTTACCAGGAAGTGGCAAGACATACACCATGCAGCCATTACCTCTTAGAGCAGCAGAAGACCTTGTGAGATTGCTGCATCAGCCAGTTTATCGTAATCAAAGATTCAAGCTCTGGCTGAGCTATTTTGAGATATATGGAGGAAAACTTTACGATCTTCTGAGCGATAGGAAGTTAATATTCTTACTTGGTATCCCTTGTATTGAAGTAGTGAATCTTTTTAAATTAATATCTGAGAATCTCATTCCTAAATTAACTGTAGTTGAGAAATGAACCTTGGTGAAGTTAGCTTTTTAGCCTCTTAATATCCAAAAAAATGAATTAAGAAAATGATCACCAAGTATGCAAAATCTATCATCATTAGTTGACTTTCTTAAAATAAAATTTTGATTAAATTTGAATTCTTCTTATGTAGGAAACTCTGCATGAGAGAAGATGGCAGACAACAAGTCTGCATTGTTGGACTGCAGGAGTTTGAAGTCTCTGATGTGGCTATTGTAAAAGAATATATTGAGAGGGGAAATTCCTCGAGAAGCACCGGCTCTACGGGTGCTAATGAGGAGTCCTCGAGATCCCATGCTATTCTGCAACTGGTTGTGAAGAAGCACCCTGAGGTGAAAGAATCTAGGAGGAATAATTACAATAATGATGCAAATGAATCCAGGGTTGGGAAGGTTGTTGGCAAGATTTCTTTTATTGATCTTGCTGGTAGTGAAAGGGGTGCTGATACTACGGATAACGATCGACAAACACGGTATTAATTTCTTCTGTTATTGGCAGGTGCTTCTGTGCTTTCTTACATGCACTTGTTTATGTCTGCAAAGTGAATATTTTTCCATTTTCACCGTTGGATTACTCATTTTACATTATCTCTGATGTTCCTTTGGTGAGTGTTTTTGACTTGTTGCATGTCTAGTTAATTTGATAGCCCTACATTTTCACTGACATTTGTTTCGTAGGAAATTTCTTTTTAAGATGATCATCTGGTAATTTTTGGATTCGGTAATAAATCTTTATTCAGATCAGATGGCCAGATGCTATATATCATTGTTTCTGTACAGGATTGAAGGTGCAGAAATCAACAAAAGTTTACTGGCACTCAAGGAATGCATTCGTGCTCTTGACAATGACCAGATTCACATCCCATTCCGAGGAAGCAAGCTTACCGAGGTTCTTCGTGATTCCTTTGTGGGCAACTCAAGGACTGTTATGATCTCTTGCATTTCTCCAAATGCTGGTTCATGCGAGCATACTCTCAATACTTTGAGATATGCCGATAGGTGAGATTTTTTAACCCCGGTCATTTATCTTTTTTTCAGTGTGACCCTGATGTGCTTTTTACATGGTAAGCTAACAAATAGTTGTCATCCGACAGGGTTAAAAGTCTTTCAAAAAGTGGGAACCCGAGGAAGGATCAATCTAGTTCATTGCCATCAAGCGCCAAGGAACCTTCATCAGCTACAACTTCATCTGCCGCTGCTGCTGCTGCTGAGGCAGAGGATTTTTATGAGCAGCATCAAGAATCTAAAGCAATGGATACAAGTAGAAGAGTTTCGGAGAAGGAAACTTCATCTTTCAATTTTTCTACTGAGGAAGAGAAACCGCCTTCTAGTTTCTCTTCCAATTTCAACTTAAATGGCCGTGATGAGAGCGGAATGGCTGCTGTTGGTATGGAAAAGGAACGGTTTGATGTTAAAAATTCTTTGAGGGCCTCTACAAGTCAGAAGACATCTTCTGCTGGATACACTCAGAGTTCGACTGATGTAGAAGAGAAGGTGCAGAAAGTATCTCCACCTCGGCAAAAAGCTTACAGGGAGGATAGGCTCGAAAAGCAGGGGCATGGACTAAGAAGGGATTATGACAATATGGATATAATGTCGCCCACTAGTTATAAGCAACAAAATGCGAACACCTCTAATGCAAATGCCCCTGTTGCTAAGCAGAGCGAACCTGAGCAGCCCCGTGATGGCAGTATCAATGAGATACTTGAGGTCGGTTCTAAACCCTCTTCTCAATACACGAGGAGGATCTTACCTGAAACATCTATAAACTCATCTTTTGATCACGTTGCTAAATATTTTGTGAATGTAGGAAGAAGAGGCCCTCATTGCAGCCCACCGCAAGGAGATTGAAGATACTATGGAGATAGTTCGTGAAGTAATAGCCGTTCTTTATATTTTCTTGTTTACTTGATATCAACCTTCATTCTTTTGAGTTTCAAATTTCTATTAGAAAAATTTCTGTTTTTAAGCAGTGATATCAAGATAGTGAGACTTTGTTTGCTTTCTGTGGCAGGAAATGAAACTATTAGCGGAAGTGGATCAGCCAGGCTCCCATATCGACAACTATGTGACACAACTGAGTTTCGTGCTATCACGCAAAGCAGCTAGCCTCGTCAGCCTTCAAGCTCGCCTCGCCAGGTTCCAGCACCGGCTAAGGGAGCAGGAAATACTGAGTCGAAAAAGGGTACCCCGCTGAAGCAACACTTACCGGAGAGTGACCCGTGAAACTTACGTTACGTTCGTTCTTGTTTATTGTACCGATTATAGCCTACTTTTACTGTCAATTATACATACGAATCGCCCGAGTTGAAGTTTGTATTTGTGAAGCAGAAGAAAGCGACTTAGATAAATATGCTAAGAAATTGTTGAAAGAGAATATTGTGAAACCTGGGAAACTAACGATACTTCGGCATTTTGTCATCACATCTCAGTTTGAAATGTATTTGCTGCAATCGCACATCTAATGCGAAGCAAATTTGCTGCGTCGACAAAATTGGGGAAGCCTTTTCTTTCTCTTTGGGGATTTGTACATTTTCTGATTTCTTGAGGTTTCGACATCTCTAGTCTGAATGTTGTGATTTTGTGGACATCGCACTTTCGCATTTTTTCTGAGCTTCAACAGATGAGTGTCTGAACTTGCTGTGATGTAAGCTTGGCTTAGATCATTAATGAATTCAATGTGTATAATGAAATTCTTTCGGAAATGTATCCTCCTTTTCTTATAATGTATGTGTTTTGCTCTGTGTTTCGTTGTTTCTTTTCAATCCATCTGTTGTAATTTGATGTTTCATCAGCAATCTTCAAAATTTCAATTATTGGATTTTCCACAATGGTGCATTTTTACGTTGCACAGTACTCGGTTCATTGGAATTTATCCACCGCAAAAATAGTACTCCCTCCGTCCCTCCGTCACATTATTCGCGACTTACTTTCCACTTTGGACCATTCCATTGCAAGCAGCTCAGTTTCATAAATAACAAAAATTAGCCCTTGAAAAAATATAAATCTTACCACAGTTTAATCAATTTACACATTTTTCTTAACAATACAGAATTAAAAATTCAAAACTCAAGAGGCAAGTCATGCAAATAGTAAACCAAAAATCTCTATTAACCGCATCAGTTTCAAATAGTCACATTTTGAGTAAACAAAAACACCTGACAAACACATTTTAGAGACTTTACCCCCAAAAAAATTTGAAAAAAAATTCTGATAGCTAGACTGCAAAATTACTATGAACACATCACAGGATATATAAAAACCGTGTCGAATCATATCTTTTCATAATCAACCAGGTGACCATCAGCCGGTGTTGCTCAGCACTCGTATTCATGTACAGTTTCTGTGCTTCTGCTGAATCTTACAAGCAAGAGTGAGGAACAAGGCTGGCAACTCCAGTAACTGCAGAGTTGAACTTGCAATGGATCACCGCGATACAAAACCCATCTTTGTATTATACTGAAAGCACGTCTTATAATATGACATCCAATCTCTTAACATTTTTCATCAACCGATGATTAGTATAGGCAAAAAAAAATCAGATCTCTCTGTTAATCAGTCTGCTTTCAATCTCAAAATCTCCTTGGCTGTCCTCTGCCTAAAATAAGGCATATCATCCTATTGTAAAAAAAAAACTGAATTAAGCTTAAAAATGGAAAAATGATAGAATAATTGTTTTCGAAGTATAGAAGACATCAGTTATTCTTTAATGCCAAATGTTCCCACTCCCATCCAAGAAGGGACATGCCATAATGAGGCGAGCAAGCACTCTACTCATTCCTCGAGGAAGTTCAATCATAGAGGACACTATGCTTAGTAAACCAAGTACGTTTCCACACAAAAATCAAGGTGAACTACTACTACACAGTGGCCGAGCAAATGAAGGAAATATAATGAATTTTATGTTGTTTATCTATAATGGGACGAGAAAACACTTTTTAAAACAAGGGTAAACAATACTAAGCTTACTTCTAGAAAATGGATCTCATGAAAGTCCAATTTGAAGATGCTAGGCGGATGTCAGACACGAATAAGATGAATAGCAAACAAGTACAGAGCCTTTTTGACAAGCTACACTGAAAGTTTTACCTGGCTAAAGCAGAGTCCAATATCCCTGCTATAGAAGTCAGCATACTTAATCATGAACATGCCACAATCAAACCTGTCCAAGGGGTAATTTATCATAATTAAAAGAAGAAATAACTTTTACATGATTCATCAACTAAGAAAAAATTAATCTTTTTTCGTTATCTGTGCATCCACAAAGTTCCAGAATTTTATAAAGCAAAGCTTTTACCCCTTGCCATTTCTACTGCACATTCACCAATCAAATATCTTAGCAGTCTCACTACACCATGCAAAATATAGTCAAAATATTGATAATGAAAAAAACAGAATAACAGATATCTGAGCATATTAATTGATACGGGGACAAGGGAGGACTACGTTTCAGACAGATGAACTCAACAGCTAGTTCAACTCACATTAATTCAGTAAAATCATCTCGTTCTTTCATTTATCAATATAACATTCAACTCTTCACATTCACAAGCACAAAAACTAAGATACTTGGAACTTGGAAGGTTTCACAAGTTACCCATTTAACTGCTCCGGAAGTTCTGTGACAAATTCTTTCTCCCATGAGTTCAGATTGATATCCTTTCCACACTTGTCCTTCACCTCATCCACAAAATACTTGGCCTACATTTAGAACCTCAAAGGGTCATGCAATAGCAAACAACTACAGAAACCAGCAACAATTATGGACAAATCGCATTATGTAACTCTAAATGTCACGTAAACATGGGATGCAATCTTCAGAGATCAACTGAACCTTATTACTCCAAAATAATGATGAAAATGAATAGATGATTTTTTCAGCAAATTTGATTGATAGTTGGATCTTACAAGTACTACCGGAAAAAAAAAGAAAAAAAAAAGGAGATGATTCCTGACTAAATAAAACAATGGGGGAGAGCGACGAGTGAAATTAAGATTGCAAGATTTCTTAATAATTGATACAGTGAATAAATTTATACAGAATATCTGATTTTGTTAATAAGAATTCCCTCCGTCCCATTTATAATGTCGCAATTTCCTTTCTGGGACATCCCATTTATAATGTCTCGACCCAAAAAGGAAATAAATTACTTTATCTACTCTCTCTATTTCTCTCCTCATTTATTTTATCTCTCTTACTTTTTCACTACTCTCTTAATCTCTCTCATAATTTACTTTATCTACATTTTCTTAATTTGCGTGCCCCCAATATTTTTTTTGGGACGTTATAACTGGGACAGAGGGAGTAACATATAAATAATGAGAAAACACAAATATGCATAATAGCTTTCATGAAACATAATCAAGAAATGCAACAACCAAACTTCAATTTTGCAACTCCCATATTTTTGCCAATTGCCACCTTTCATGCATCAATTAATTCATTTGCCCATTCTGCCTCCTTCCTACTTTCTCTTCTTATTTTTCCCAAATTACTACTTACAAAATGTCAAAGCTATTTTGACAGTGATAGCACAGAGATTATTATTAGATACAACTCATACAAGAGAGCAAACAATATCCTTTGTATGCATGGATAATAGATCTAGCACAAAGTGCACAGTACTGAACTTAAGTAGATAAGCTGAAATACACTAAACTAAAATAAAGAAATCACGAAGTTCGGCCAGATTAACAAGGAATTAAGCATACCAGTGCATTCAGAACTTGATTATCACGACCTCCGAGTGAATCAAGATACTGAAATTTTTCATCCTTTTTGTTGATAACTGCCAGACACCAATGGATTTCTTTGTGGATAGGCACAAAAATCTAAGAAAATCAAGCACATCATCAGAATGACTAAATTCAAAGGGATAACTGGAGACTTTGACAAAGAAAAGCTTATAATGAAATTTAAATTCCCAGAAACATACTTTGTCACACTCTAAAAGACTATATCCGAGCTTTTTCTGTGTAGTCCATCTTCGAACTGATTGAAAATTGTAGCCAGCCCGACTACTAATAAGCTGAGAAAGCACCAAGTGACAATACAAAGCTTTAGACAATTAGACTTAGAAGTGCACTTCTAAATGTTAGGGGCAGTAAGTGTTTTATGGTGACAAAGAATGGATCTTTGAGCAATGAAAACACCTTCTTGTAGAAGAAGGTATTAAAGAAATGGCACTTGAGAAACTTCTCTGGCACCCTTTTTTCCCTTTCTTTCAACAATTCAAGATACACATTAATGACCTGCAAAACAAGAATATCTTTATTCACAACCTCCCCACGAAAGATTCAGTATCTCCACCAAATCTTATGAAATTAATGCAAAACAAATACAGAAAAAAAAAATCACCTCATCATTAAGCCATGCTCCAGGCCTCAAACACTGTAATTTTTCTCCAGTAACATCAATGCCAGAATTCGCATGGGCGGCCAAAACTTTTCTCCTGCAAATGTTGAACATAGATAAGATGCAAGCAAAAAAAGTACATCACAGACATCCAGTTCAATCGAAGAGGATTAACAACCTGTGAGAATTAGACAAGGCACGAGAAACCTCAGTCTTTTCCTCATCAGTAAGAGGCACAAAGCATTCCTCAGCCACATCCTACAAAAAATGCAACCAAATTAAAAACACGTGACTAAAAATGCAAATGCACAAAGGATAGAACAGTGAAACCAAAGCCACCTTCTTAATAGGCTCTTCTTTCTTTGGAGGCCGCAATAACTGCAGCCTTTGAACCCGCTTTTCCTGTAAATCTATATCAAAATTTATGTTGGCAATAATAAAATCTCTTTTCTTTGTACTATCATACAAGCTCTTATACGGTGGTCTCCCCGAATCATCAGCCATCGGGTCCGATAACGATAGTCCATTCTTCTCCATATCATGAACCCTTGCAACCGCATTGCTAACATCTGTAACCACCGAAGAATCTAAAGATCGCACTTCTTTCTCCACAGCTCCTTCTCCCCCCTTCCTCCTTCTCCCCACGGAATCCACAATCTCCACTTCTTCTATGCTAGAATCATTAGAGATGGCATCACGATCCTGTTCCTCGCTGTCGCTGCTATCAAGCTCAATCACCTCCTTCTCCTTCTCCTTCTGTTTCCACGGAACGTACCTCAAAGATCTGAATGCTGAATCCTTAAGTCTTTCTAATTGCCGCGAAAAAAAATTATATTTCCCCATTGTATTAGGTGGGGATTCCCTAGAACTAGCAGAAGAAACAGTATTCTTAGCAGAAGAAAAACTTCCCAATCTATGCCTAACTGGGGCGTGAACTACTCTCGGAAGCCCCAATTTCCTATCTGGATACTGAGCAATTCTGGCAACAACCGAATTCGACGCCGCCGCACGATTAGTCTCCGCCGTAGTTTGACTCATAGAAGCTGAAAGCTTCGGTTTTTTCGAAATGTGGCCGTACGATTGGTCAAACGGGGTCGGAGACGTAAGGTTTTTGAAGTAATCGTCTCCTCGCTTCCTGTTGCTGGTTAGAGCCCCCATTATCCAAGCAACTACTCAGGCGAAAACCCTAACCATTGAATTTTCGACATGTTCGGAATTTTGCAGTAAAACTGGCGTGGGGTTTCTCAATTTGGGCAAAAGGGTATGCAGGAGATGAAATTGATCGGAAAATCAAGGCGAATTGGGGTTTCCGACGGAGAGTTGGTTGGCGAGCAACTATTTTTCGAGAATTTGAAAGCAATCGACGAAGGATTGTGCTATGGAAATAGCTGCCAAAGGCGAATTGGAATTATAAACGTGACTGATAATTTCTTTTGAGATTGAAGTCTTTCCTAATATTTGTAGAAAATATATAGTCATTTTTTTTTTTTTAAGAAAATAGAAACATATAGAGTTTTAGAGTAGTGTTTTAGAACTTTTTCCCCTTTTCTTTGGGAAGAAACAATTATTTGTGCGTAAATATATGTATTTTCAGTATTTTTAATTTTATCTTAATTTTTCTTTTGAGTTTAAATATACAAATTTTATTTTATTTAATTTTTTCACGGCGAACAATTTCAATCAAATTGAAATTGACCTGACTTATACATTACATATTAGTATTACTTATATGATGTACGTGTGTCAATACAATTGCTAAGGATGAAACGACGTCCTATTCTTAAGCAGAAAACAATGTCATTTTTTTATGAAATTAAAATAATTCCAAATATATTTTTCATTTAACACGATGATATTTAGATTAAGTAATCGATGTGTCATTTTGAGAATAGGTCGATTCACTTATGTTGGCATATTTGGCAGATACATTAATTTCAATTTGATCAGAATTGTTTGCCATGAGAAAAATCAAATAAACACTAAGTTCTTGTATTTAAATTTAAAAAGAAAAATTCATTAAAAAATATTTAAAAATTATGCAATCACACACAAATTTCAAATTGCTTATTAGTGAATCAAACGTAAATACATAATGGACCACGTTATGGTAATTCGATATGACTTGTTCGATTCATGAAGTGTTTGATGCCATACAAGTTTGAAATCTAAATTTATAATTTTGTTAATAGTTACTTCCTTCGTCCCACGAATCTTGACACATATTTTTTTTTGGACCGTGCCACGAACCTTGACACATTTCTAAATAAGGTAATATCTATATCTTACTTTATCACTTTTATTATCTTCTCTCTCATACTTTATCATTTTTATTATTTTCTCTCTCTTACTTTATCACTTTTATACTTTATTAACTACACACTTAAAATACTAATTTACAACTCTTTAATTCTCGTGCCGAAACTAAACGTGTCAAGATTCGTGGGACGGAGGGAGTAGAAGTTTGCAAGAATTGTTGGTGGTGAAATTTCGTTTTATTTGTTATAGATTGTAAATTTGTAATAGTGGTCATCAGGAAGCCATGCATGAGCTTTTTTGTTTATTCTTTTCCATATTTTCTTCAAGAAAACCCATTGTTTTCGAAATATATAGGCGTGTGACCATTATGAAAGATGCATATATTCGAAGAACTATATATCTATAAAATCTAAATATAATATACTATTAAAAAGTCACATTGTGGATAATCTATTTGTAAAGTCAATATACTTACTTGTAACCAAAAGTATGACCATTTTTATACTTGATTTTCGAGAGGCCACATGTATTTAGCAGCTAAAAAACAAAAGCTATTAAAAAAGCATGTGTATAAAAAACCTCTAGTTGTCGGCTGAGTATGGACTATAGACATCTAAATATTTTGCATCGAGCCGAACCGAATAGTGGTGTGGTCAAGTTTGATTTGTTTAGTATCGAAACGAATCCCAAACTTTACGTACCGAATACTTTGAAGTTCACGAGCGGCTCATGAGTCTAATCGAGTCTATACGAACTTTCTAAATTTATATTCAAAATATTGATTATTTTATTTTAAAAATAAATTATTTTATTCAAAATAATAAATATATTAATTATTTTTTTATAAGAAACAAAATTAATTAGAGATTTAATACAATTATTATTAATTTTAGTGGATAAATATACTAAGTTGTATCTACTAATAATTTATATTTTTCAAGCTGAATCACTTGACGAACATGTTCACGAACTAACGAGCCAAATACTATTAAGCTCAAGTTTGATTTGTTTATTTATCGAGCTTCTCTAAATGAACTTGAACGAGCTTTTTTCGATCCGAGCTCCGAATAGTTCGCGAGCGGCTTGATTTGTTTACAGCCCTGTGCATCTCATTGTGTACCATTTTTCAATCTTTTGTATAATATTTTTATCATTTTTTCATTCCATTTCAATTATTGTGTTTTTGTTTAATTTTGCACTTGTTGATTAGAATTTGTTATACTCAATTGGCATATATAATTATTTTTTAATATTAACTTAAAGTATATTAATTAATAATTAACAATTCAGGTTGATAAATCCATAATTATGTTATATTGTATATGATTTTTTTTAACTTCAGCTTTCTACAAATAAATGTTAATTATGATTCATTATAAGTATTATAATAATTTTTTCGATAATAAATAGTATCAAAACAATAATTTAACCCCGAATCTTCTAATTCTTTTAGAAACAGAAATCTACGTCTATCATCAATGACTATGGTGTATGACACAGAATCGATCTTCAAATTTTTCTAGAAACAAAAAGAAAGAGAAAAATAATATACACTTTCTATTATTTTATTTTTTTATAAATTAACAATATTAACAAAAGAAATTTAAAGGTCGCACCACACCACGGTAGACTTGAATCCAAAAATGACAAACTCTCACAATCCAGATGATCTGTTAGCATACTCTTGAACCAAAGCACCAAACAATGAAGGCCTTTCTAGAAGCTTCGATGGACTGTCGAATTCTTTGGTCAGTCCTGTTAAAACACCAAAAACAAATGCATGTGTAAATTAAGAAACACTAGTCGTTGTCATTTTGGAACTGAGGATCTCATCCGCTTATTATAACGAAAACTAACCGTCGTCTATGACCAAAACACGATCGCTGTCTATGACGGTCGGGATCCTGTGCGCGATGGTGATGACGGTGCATGCGGAGAAGTCTTGGCGAATGATCCGCTGGATGACGGCGTCTGTCTGAGAATCAACGGACGCCGTTGCTTCGTCCATGAAGAGAATCCGGCTGCGTTTCAGCATAACTCTCCCCAAGCATAGGAGTTGCCGTTGTCCCACGCTCCAGTTGTCGCCGGAGTCCGTCACTAAATAGAGAACGACAATGCATTGTTAGCCTCAAAACACACGCGCAAATAACAGGGATGGGTTATAGTGAGAATTACACATGAATAAACACTTAAAATTCATGAATCTGATACGAGCAAATCAATATAACACATGGACAACCGTATTCAATTGTGTTATATACTTACATTCTCGTTTTTCACGAAAAATAGTCATATACTAATTTGATCTGTATTACCTGAAGAGTCTAGCTTTTCAGGTTTTGCTGAGACGACATCTTTCAGTTGGCAGCGTTCAAGGCTCTACAGCAATCAAATATACAAATCACTACAAAATATTCAACTTTCAAGTTGATAGATGAAAAATGGGAATAGTCAATAACTATAAAAATTACTCCACATAATAAATCTGAATTAACATTTTATAATTGAAAATCCAAACTTAAAAAAAATGTACTACCATAATTATAGAATAGTCAATCCTAATAATAAATCATGCACAAACAAATTGAAAATGAAATCCTAAAACATGATTATAAATCCTATTTGGAGATAACAAATACTTATAAAATGAAATTTAAACACACGAAAATGAATTTTAGAAAGAAAAAAAAAACTGAAATAATAGTTGAAGATTTCAACAAGGATGGATCATGGATGCATACCTTCCATATTTCGTCGTCCGAGTGCAACCCAAGAGGGTCAATGTTGCTCCTAATGGTTCCTTCGAACAAGACCGGTTCTTGAGGGATGATTCCGAAACGAGACCTAAGTTGATGCAGTCCGAGGTTGCATATGTTTACTCCATCAATTATTATTTTCCCAGAACAAGGCTCCACAAGCCTAAAGAAGACTTGGATCAAAGTAGACTTGCCACTTCCAGTTCGACCAACTACGCCGATTTTCTCACCTCCGTTGATGCTCAGAGATACTCCCTTCAGCACCAACGGAGTGTTGTCCCGATACCTAACCTGCACGCATCAACATGCCACGCCTCGTTAAAACCTACCTCATGGTCCGTTAATCCAGTTGCAAATAAGGCAGAACTCCTAAAAGTTTGAAAGGTGGTGCTGTAGTTGCGTATTGGGAGAATGGGAAGTACCTGCAAGTCTTTGATGTCAATCTGACCGCGGTCAGGCCAATCGGGAGAGGCCAGAGAGTCGAGCTTCGTCCAAGCTGCTTCGGATGGAATGTTTATGAATTGCTTTATCCTCTCCACAGAGACCATTTTGTTCTCAAGAAGTGACCCGAGGTAGACAGTGTAGTATAGTATAGCATTGAGTGGAAGGCCGTACGAGAGAGCCATTCCAACGTATTCTGTTGGGGGAAAAAATGGAAATCAGAGGTGAGATATCTCTTGCAAAAGTTATTGAAGACTAATGAAGAAGTACAATACCGGGTTGGATGATGCTGCTTGGCAACAAGATCATGAAAACGGTGGAGATGCAAAGGAGAAGGCTTCCGATCATCTCCAAACGGAAACCCAACCACTCGTTCGATGCATTGTTGTGGAAATTCATCCTCAGATTGGAGTTCACTCTATCTAGATTCCCTTGAAGGAACTCATCCTGCTTTGCGAAGCAACGGATGGTTGTGGCGCCCGAGAGTGTCTCCGAGAAATGATGGATGATCGGAGCTTTGGTGATCTGCTCGAGCCTCGTCAGCTCACGAGACGATGTGATGTAATAGCCCTGCAAACCATACAGACGATGTTGTGGAAATTCATCCTCAAATTGGAGTTCACACTACACCAACATATGCACACATAGTTGATGTGTTTTGTTGTGCATACCTGATACCATATGTTGAGCCAAACAAGTGGGATTATCAGGAAAATTGTAGGCCAAGTGTATTGACACATTACCACCAACGAGCCGATCAATGCGATGAGTATAAACAAGGTGATGCTCATGAAGAACGGGATCAGAACATCAACATTCGTCTGATCAGACGACGCCTGCAAGTTCAAAACGGAGGGCGCCATCGTTTAGAAGGCCTTGCAGTTACGATACATGCATCACACGAGAGGAAAACTTACACGGCTCAGCACTCTGCCAGACGGCGTTGTGTCAAAGAACGACATTGGAGCGTGCAGAATGCTGTCCAGTATCTGGTGGAAGAAGCTCTGAGCTGTTTCGAGCCCCAAGAACGCGACGAGCAGTGATCTCACTGCCACGACAATGCACGAAACAACAGCTATGCCTGAGTAGACGCCAACAAACAGAGACGCCACGAAACTACGCCCCTCCGAAGTTTCGTATGTGAGCCAGTAATCACTCGACATCTGAGACAGCTGCCATAATAAAGTGGTGATCACAACACCCGACACTCCCAACCATCCGTATGCCTCCGTGCAGTACTGCTTGTACACACGGAGACTCACTCGGCCAGTTTCTCGCTCTTCATCTTTAATGAGCTTGTTGCCGGCCTTGGATTTCCCCGGCTCAGTTCTAGGCGACGTAGGCGCTTCTCCAAGGGGTGATTCCGGTGTGTGTGCGTCGTCTGCACAAGAGGCAGTTGAGCTGCTTCCGACTAGCTCCATGGAGGTGTCGTGAGCTTCTGCAAGTGTGGTGAAATCAAGTTTGGATTGCCGGAGTTCTTCATACTTTCCGGATTGAACAATCTTTCCATCTCGCATTACCTTAACATAAAATCATCACAGATATATATAAGAGTAAATGAATCAAACAAGGAAAATGGAAATGAAGAATCATAGTTACCAATATCAGATCAGCATTGTGAAGGAAATCGATTTGATGTGTGACGAGTAGAACTGTTTTTCCCTTCAAAGCTCCTCCCACACATTCCTGCAAAAAATCGAGCATTGAGGCGTGCTAGAAACCAACAAATCGTGTGATTGAATCAAGTTTTAAGGCCAAGTTTCAAGAATTTCAATCAAGATTTTTGTATAAACCTTATATATTTCAGCACCAGTGTGAGCATCAACTGCACTGAATATATCATCAAGTAGATAGATGTCACAATCTTGATACACCGCTCTAGCAAGCTGTATACGTTGCTTCTGGCCGCCGCTGAGGTTGATTCCACGCTCTCCAATCTCCGTCTGATCACCATGATCCAAGATCTCCAAATCCTTCTCCAGAGAGCAGACCTTTATCACATTCTTGTATCTCTCACTGTCCATTGGTGATCCGAACAAGATGTTTTCTTGAATCGTCGCGTTCTGTATCCATGCTGTCTGTGCGACATAAGCAGTTGTCCCACGAACTGTCACCTGCATAGAGGCCAAAACTATGTGCATTAGGATCACATAGAATTCGAGAAACAGTTTATAATCATAATCTTGATAAGAAAGGCTATAGATTAGAGCTACGCGATTTCAGAGAGGCGAAAAGCTCGGACCTTTCCTGAGATTTTACGAAGCTCGCCAAGAACAGAAGCCAACAAGGAAGATTTTCCAGATCCAACAGTTCCAACAATGGCAGCAAGCTCTCCTTTCCTGACCTCAAAGCTCAAACCTTCAAGAACTGCTTCATTCCCTTCATCATCCCAAGAAAATGTGCCTTCTCTCACCTCGACTGCAACCTCACCACCACACCCTTCTCCCTTCTCGACACAACCCTCCAGTTCACGGCTAGTCAGGTAGCCGTCAAGCCTCCCCAAAGACACAACAGCTTGAGAAACCGAGATGAGCGTCTGTGGGAAGCTCTGAATCGGCTCCTGCAAGATCTTGAAGACTGAAGTCGCGGTGAAAACTGTTGCAGCATCAAGAGGCACGCGGAGCAATGTGGCAGCTCCGAACGTGATGGCAGTCACACAAAGTGGCACGCTCCACAGCAAGATCAAGTTGCCGGAAATGGTATACATGAATTTAGCGAGCCAACCGTACTCTTTGTCCCTAGCAGATCGAATCTTGTTGTAGAAGTGTTCCTCCCAAGCTTGGAACTTGATCACGCGCATGTTGTTGAGCAGCTCGGTCGTGGCCTTCATCCTCACATCGCGGCTCATCATCAGGTTGAACTGGAACGCATTGGTTCTGTGAGTGATTGAAAGAGTTACGAGCATCACTGCCACGACTGCAACCAACGAGACCACCACGGATACTCCTAAATAGATGTACAGCAGCACCAGCGCGACTCCAACTTGAAACGGCATAAGCCACAACGTGTGCAGCTGATACACTAAATCAGAGAGCTGCTGGCAATCAACAGCCATGTAGTTCACAATCTGGCCTACTCCATGAGCCTGCCTCGAGGAGCTCGACAGCTTGAGCCCTTTCTGATACAGAGCAGTGATCAGAGTCGAGCGGATCAGCATCCCTAGCTTCTGGGACAGGAAATTGAACTGATGGGAACTCAACACTTCGACCGACTTTGCAACAAGTAGTACAAATACTAATAGGAAAGCTTGATCCAAGTTGCTTCTATCTCCGGACGTGAAACTGATGAAACCTTGGATCAAGACTGGCCCAATGTACATGACAGCCAAACGCACAACGCAGAGGAAGCCCGTGAAGGCGAGATCCTTCCAGAAACATCTAAGAAGCATCGTCCTTACAGGATTCTTGGAGCTCTCACTAGGCTTAGGCCAATGCTGTTCGAAGAGCTCAGCCATTTTTTCAGCTTGATGATCAGGTGGGAGCAAAGGTACATCATCCATCTGCAGTGGAGAGATGTACCCTTTCTTCAAGATAGGATTCATCCAGTTCCACATTGCTCGAGAGATCAAGGAAGCCGTAGCATAGCCACTCAAATTATCAGATAAAGAGGATTCTTGTAGTTCTTGTCTCGAGTTTCCATCAACATCTTCTCCATCATCCGTCCTAATCCCGGTTGATCCCTTGATGGCAACGATAAACAAGAAACTGTATAAAGGGAAGCTAACTAAGGAGAGCATGTCATCCACTTCCATATCTTGACCAACATCCTTATTCGAGACTACACGAATGAGAGCCGTGGCAAATATCAAAACAACAAACACAAAGCTGCAGCCCCAATACATCCTAAGGGGCAATGGATGTGAAACAGCTCCAAATTTTCTCTCATGTGCAATGACAACCAAAAGCACTACATTAGCCATTGCTTGAAATAAGTCGAATAAAACCTCTACGCCATTCCATTCGGATCTCACCCCTCGACTTAAGGCCAAAACGCAGACAGCAGCATGGGATAAAGCCAAGAGAGTTATCACAACAATTGTAACTTTAAACCAAAGAGTGACTCTCAATCTCAAACTACAACTATCAGCTCCAAGAAGAGGTTTTTCAAGAAAGTTGGAGCTCGAATCTCGGCCTACTAGGAATCTACGGTACACCCTCTTGAATGCTAGTACTAAAAGGGCTAATACAAGAACAAGATCAATGGCCAAAAACAGAATCCTCTGCGTACACGGTGACAGAAATAGGAACTCTAACCACCTCAGTATCATCGAAAACGAGCTCGAATCAGAAGATTGAGCAGTGGAGATGGAACAATCGGTGGATGTTAGCCATGACAGAGATGACATGATTTTTTGCAAGAAAACTCCTGACTGCATATCAAGAACAATCAAACAGAATTGTCAAGAGACATAATAATCACACAAACACTTACTACTACTACTACAACTTAGTTGAACAATCATTGCAACATTATCCATTGAAATGATGAAGAATTCGGTTTGATGTCATCCCAGAAAAAATAGAATACCAAAGATTGAATCTTGCTCATAAAATAACCGAATAGATTGGGCGGACGGATTTTCTAATACAAAAGGGACAAATGAATCTGCTTAAAATATAATTTTTCTAACTGCTTGTGTGTGAAGTTTAGTAGTGTAGAGAGTTTTGAGGTCGGCATTTGCATTTTCTCTGAAAGAATATTATCCAAGAAAGAATCGGAAAACTTACTTGCAGTATCCCTTTCTGCCGCCTCCTTGTCTGTTTTTCTTCTTGAACAAAACTTTCGTGTTCCAAAATAGATCAGAGAGAGAGAGAGACACTAGAATCTTTTATAATGTAACTTAATCATTAACGAGGCGAAAAGATAATAGATATGATCAGCACTCACATGGGAAAATCTATTATAAATATAGAAAAAATGATAACAGTCAACTCCACATGAAGCATGAATGCACGATGATGAAGCAAGAAAAGGATGGTGTTATTTATTACTCCGCATTAAATATCATTTAAATTTCGAATTATAATGGCATTATAAAATATAGTATTTCGATTTATAAAAAATATTTATTTAAATCTTAAATTATCATCTCTTAAGGTTGCCTCCAACAATGAAGCTAGTTTCTAGTTTTTAAATTGTCACATGCCACATCAGCATTAGAAACTCACCTACATTTTTTTCTAACATCTCCTCCGGCTCCAACAATAAATCAATTTCAAATTTCTTATTTTTTTTAGGGTCCCACCACAATACACATTCTCTTTATATATTTATATATATGTTTCCTTATTAATTTTATTTGCATTATTAATAATATAATATTTATATATTTTGGTTTTATTTAGAATTTAAAATTTTGTATTTTAATTATAATAAATTAAATCGACTTTATAATTATAAATAATTAAAATTACATTGCTAAAATTTAGCCGTTTAACATATTGCAATTGAATCAATTAATCCAATTGAAATTAGCTATTTATTCTTTAATTACAAAGCAAAACAATAAATGAAAAAAAGAAAAAGAAAAAGAAAAAAAAACAAAACAAAACAATTAGGCGAAAGCATTAAACAAATGAAAAGGAAAAACAATTAAATGGTGAAAAGCTATCATTTCGCCGGAAAAAAAGAAAAGGAAAAAGAAAATAAAATGGAAAAAGGTTAAAGAGGGGCCCGCATGTGTCAGTTTGAAGTAGTTCCAAGTTTAAAGAAACTAGAAAAAGGCACGTTGGAGTCACCCTAACTAAAATTTTCTCGTGTTTATTTTTCGACTCCTAAAATACTAAAATAAAGTATTTATTAAAATCTTAAAATATCATTTATTTTCTCGATGTTATCCTATGAACTCTTATCCTATTGTAACTCTTTGATCCACATCCAAAGATAATAGACGAGAATAATATATTTCTAAATCTGTGTTCATCAAGCGGCTGTTTTAACTCAATTATATATATTTCTTTGTAGTAAAAGACCGAAATCTATCGATTTATATAACACAAATTCTCCTCTGCACCTGAGTGCACGGTGCATCCGATTGTACAGTGTCATTTCAATAACATGATAGTGTTATTTAATGTTAGTGTCATTTTAATATAGTGTTAGTATCATTTTGTGACAGTGTTATTTATATAACATGATAGTGTCATTTGTAAAATAAAATAATAGTAGTGTCATTTTCAAAATAGTGTTAGTGTCATTTAATATAAGTATTAGTGGCATTTTGCACCCGGATGCACGGTATACCCGGGTGCACAAGAGACCACCTCTTTATATAATGATGTAACTATTTCAGATTAAAATTGTTATTGGAAGATGTGAGAGCAATAGACTTCTCACATTATTTTATTGCAACTATGAAGTTGGATTAATTTCAACAAAATAATATAAGTTCTTCTACTCCATCTACTAGAAAAATTATATTTGGCGAGCTGGTAGTTCTTTTAAGCTAGAAACCCGTTTCAAATTGTAATCGATTTTATGTGCTGTTAATTATGTTAAATGGTTACTTCTTTCGCTCATAATTTTTTTATTATTATTATTTTGGGATGTCCACAAAAATTGATCAATTTTTATTTTTAAAAACTTTCTATCACATGGTGGATCATTCTCTTCACTCCTAATATAATTAATTGTTATTATTAAACCATTTTTAAATAGAATCCTTTCTATAATTACTATACATTAATTATTTTTATTAAAATTTGCATCCATTTCTTCTAGAACTAATTTTTATTGATGGAGATAATATTATTTTAATGTGACACTGAGTCAACAATGGCAACTACTAAAAAGAAGTGAAGACATCACCCTTCGTCCAAATAAAATAAAAAATAAAAAAAATGGTGTCGCCAAAATAACTAAACCACATCTACTCATATCTCAAATTGTTACTTTAATTTTATTTATTTATTTTTTAATGAGAATTAATAATAGTTTTTTATTTTCATTCTTAATCGCATATTTTAAGTCCATGTTTGATTGGATAATAAGTTAAATCATTATTCTTTTTTTTTTTTAAACGAAAAGTATACTTGATATTAAACCAAATCAGCAACAGCAATATCCGAGAGCCAGTCGGGAAAACCGAACTTCCAGATCATTACATCAGAGACAAAAACAGAATGACGAGCAAGCTCATGAGCTGCTCGATTAGCTTCACGACGAGCATGAAGAAAATCCACAACAACAAAAGTTTGAGCATGAGAAAAAACTTCCCAAAGATCATCACAGAGCGAATCCGAACCATGGTGAGAGTCTTGAAGAACGTGAATGGCGAGCAAGGAATCCGTATAAACAACCACAGGACCTGTATCATTTTCCAAACAAAACCCAATGGCA
The DNA here is from genome assembly GCF_028751815.1 of Salvia miltiorrhiza. Classification (NCBI taxonomy): domain Eukaryota; kingdom Viridiplantae; phylum Streptophyta; class Magnoliopsida; order Lamiales; family Lamiaceae; genus Salvia; species Salvia miltiorrhiza. The sequence goes on from NC_080393.1 coordinate 4,114,090, forward strand.
AGCAGAAGGGCGTGAAGTTCACCAAGCAGGACCGTAGCTGTATGGCCAAATCTCTGACATCCAGCTGCAACAATTTTCCCAAGCGCATCACGAAGAATAAAGCCCATCCCCACTCGTCTACCCGCATCGTGATAGGAGACATCCACATCAAGCCGCAACAATCCTTGAGGGGGAGGCTGCCAAAGGCGGGAACCTTCCCTCGGCAAAAGGTGCTGCTCAATTAAAACTTGTTGACAAGCTTTCTGGAACGTGCTTAACATGCGATCCCCCACCATTAGATCCAGTTCAGAATCGCCAGATTTGTTCTCATGTTTGATTTTTTTTTTTGATCGGGCAAAGTCATGTTAGATGTTAGTAGTTAGTTCCCCATCCACTCCAAGAATCACCTTATCTCTCCATTCACCAAACTCCACCTTATATCTCCAATCACCAATTCGTTCCCAAGAGGGATCGAACCCGGATCACTTCACTTTAGTGAGGACCCGGTGGCCAGTGGGCTAAGCCCCCTGGTTTGTTCTCATGTTTGAGAGATAATCAAAGTGTAATTTCTTTCTTTTGGCGAGGGACAAATGTAGGCAATCCCAAATACATAGCATGGTCGACAGTTTCACTGATCCCAAGAATCTCCATCACCAAATCAATATCTGGGGGCCGCATATTGGGACTGAAAGATATAGTAGACTTCTCATAATTAATGATTTGTTGAGAAGCCTTTGCATTATTCTTACTTGATGCTAATCCAAATATCCAATAACTCAATTTATTATCTCTCAAAATAGAGGAGAAACAAAGAAAAGATAATTCTTTACTAGTGATTCATTTTCATTATTAAACGAAAAAACTCAAAAAAAGTAACAGTTTATTTGATTTCATTCGTCCGTTTTCAATTGTTATTTTAATTATTCTCGCAAACTTCTTCAGGTCGTCGGTCGATATCATTCTTGGTCCTAGCCTGCCACTTATTCTAGTATCTATCAACTTTTACAACATTATTCATAATATTGTCACCTTAATTTCACAATTTCTACGATTCAACTAGGTCTATGGGTCGTAGTCGTGTTCGAGAAATCGTGGTGCCAATGAACGCTTTGTGTGGAAAATAGGAAATAAGACAAAAAGTAAAGACTTTTTTTTTTTTCCCTTTTCTCTAATGTCGCAATCGTGCCACATTTAAAAAGAATAGAATACGAACCACATAAGATTTCGATGATTAAATTTCTTGGGAGTCTTTCGTAAGATTGTATCCCAAACCCAAATCCAAACACCAAGACACTTGACTCGTGACACAATTTCACACAAGTTCTCGTGTTTAACTTTTACAATTTGACCTCTTCTGGCAACTAAGGGCAATACACTAGAATACAAACACAATAAATTACCATACCTCGTACCACAATGAACAACGAATACGACTTTGGAGGATTCACTGTGACTATTCACACCTTAATGGCACCAAGCCAACAACCTTATTTTTTAATTGAATGATATAAGGTGTCCCATCATATATATATACACATAATCCCTCTAACCTCAACAATGTAACTGCACAAGATGTAAGAAAAAATAAAAACTGGCTTACATAAGTCCTCGAGATAATGTCAGGTACTGTATGTGCTCAGCTATAGATGCAACTCTAAGGACAAAAACGAAACTGAACTCGCTCCAGCACTCCACCTGAAACTAGAGACGGAAGATATGTAGTAGCATCCTTAGTGTGGTGAAAATTTCAAGCAATACCATGAGGAGCTAGTAATAACCTTAAGAAGAATCAGATAAGCTGCACTACAGCTGCAACTCGTAGGGTTCCATTCTGGAGTAGATCGCCGAGCTCATCGAATAACAATGCTGTACGCCAGCCCCATCCCTTTGGAGCTTTTGGCAGAAGCGTGCCCGTTTGTTTATAACTCCCAAAAACCATCACCTCTCTCTTCGACGGACATATCAACTGAAAGTTCAAAAAGATAGAAGCAACTAGTAAACAACACGAGCCAGTTAACTAATGGTACAATATCCTTGAAAACAGTCTTGTGACTTCACCTGATATCTAGCAGTAACTTTTTCCCTAGAATCAACGTACATATGAACCTGATATCACAAGACAGATAATACAGTATGAATTACATTGCAAAGACATGTATGGTCAATTTAAGTTACTTAGAGAAGAGAAAAGGAAATTTAAAATGCAATTATGCAAGACGGGTGATATAAAGGTTCAAGGTTATCCAACAATTTTTGCTTGACATTATAATCGGAAAGAGGCATATAAGCTGACACGGTTAAAAAAGTTGGTGGTGACAAAATTTTAAGACGATAAAATATCTGTCTTTTACCGTATCATAAGATTGCATTTATCATAATTGTGATCAGCAGTGACAATGAATTTACTCAATCATGAAATAAGTAAGATACTGGGAAGTGGGAACTCATAAGAATACAACAACAAAGTGTTTATTCAACTTTTCTAAACAGCACATAAGGGAGGATATGGAAGCTCTGAACAATAAGACGCATCTGTCCATGAACATCATTGGTAATTTTTGTTATTGGTGTTTCACGGAATTTAAGGGGATTCCATTTTAGATGTTATTGCCTAAGTTCTTATTAGAACAAGCTTCTCCAAAAATGTTAAAATCACATTTCAGCCAATGACATGGTCCCAGTAATAGAGCACCAAAATGTGTTTTAGTCTTGTGTTTGCAGCCCAAAATGTATCATACAAACATGACTTTGAGTACCTTTCTGAGGGGATCATTGATTTCTGCCTTGCGCCGATGAAGAAACAGGCCTGAGTAACATACAATACAAGAGAGACAGCATTGGAACAAGGCATTCCTTCAAAGATATAATTTAGTCTGATACAAAAGGTCTAAGAAAGGTACCAAGTGTACGACGTCCTTGTGGATCTTCATCACTGAAAGCCTGGACACTAACCTTTGAGATCAAAATGATAACAAAATAAATAAATAAGCAAAAAAATTAAGCATACTAATCGATGAATAATTACAAAGCAATTTTAACAGAATTGAATGAGAAAATGTGTTTGCCATACCTTCCACAGGGAACCTGCATAAAATGCTTCAGGGGAGTGCTTGACTTGGCCATCACAGAGTCTATGCACATCCTGAAATTCGACCCTGAAAAACCGGCAGGCGATGATAAGAAAATATACAATTACTCTATTCCATCAACTATGAAGTATCAGTCATTTAGATATTTCCAAAGTTATACATAAATAAAATAAGTCAAACATGGAAGAAATTTCTTCTACTGTAATGCATAGGTTCATCTTCATTCGAGAAGAAAATTGAAGAGGAATGTATGTCTTCATTTTTCTACAAAGTAAAATTGACACAAAGTAGATAGGGCCAGTGAACCATCATCGACTGTTGAAACATCGGTCAGATTGTATTACCATGAGATGGCAGGGACATTCTTAAAAAAGCAAAATGGATGTGGCAGAACAAGGTATGACTTACGCAAAACGAAGCGGCGGAAAGTGATTCAAAGGTGTCTTCAGGTCCAATGATATAGAACTATCTGCATTCTCCCACTCAATCCCCATGGCATGCTCTGGTGAGTCTATCATTTGCATGGGAATACCACTAGTAGTTGACCCAGGGGTTAAAGATCCCACCTGCCTGCTCTGCTGACCTGTCTCAAATTCTCTTCCTAGTTGCACCTCATGCACGTTATTGACGTCATTTGATCCCATACTGAGCCCAACCAAAACAGTTAACCCATCCCCAGCAAGGTCTACATTGCTGTCAGGTCTGTTATCTGGTCCATCATTGGCAGGAGCTTGCTGACTGTTTCGGTTGCCAATGCCAAATGGAACACGAGAGAAGACATAACGAGTTGGTGGCCAAGTAGCTACAGGCGCAAACGTAGTTCCACGGCCAATGCCTGCCAGCCCATCAATAGGGCCCCTGTCATGTACACGAACTGGCCTAAAGAGGCCGTTTCTTTCCCCTTGAGCAGAACTGTTGAGATAGACATGCCCAATTTCATTTGGGGGAAGATTATTGTGCTCATGGTCTTGCATGTAGTATCCGGGTGCAGTAACTCCAGTTGCGTATCCATATGGCTGTCTGCACATACATGCAATACTCACGCGACAGCAATTTCTGCAGGTATCAGCACCAACTTCTTGCACTCTTTGGCTTAAGAGCATCTACAAAATGCAGACAATAATGAAAAGCAGTTCCTGAATAAATGAAATTGCTTCTAAGAAATTATAAAAAAAATTCAGTACACTGGGAACACAAATAAAATTACCAAAAGTGGGTACCTTAGCAAATTTAAGTTCCAAGGATGCAAAAAGTGTAATAAATGTAGTAAATGTTAAATACTAGCTTAAATAACTGAACAGAATGAGCTGAAGCCAGCTTAGACGGTAAGAGAAACAAGTAAGCCAGAAGTATGGACAGTTCACATTGTCAACTGAGTATAGACTTTATTAAACGACGGTATATGCAGGAAATCAGTAATATACCTGCAGCCATAAACCATCATTGACTGCTTTGCAAGGGAAGCCCATTTCTTCAAGATGTTTTCTTGCATTTAAGAGGGCCTCAAAAGACATGTTACAGTATAAAAGAGAGCCACCTTCAAAAATGTTAACAAAAGAATCATAGTCTTCTCTGCTCATCCCACAGTGTCGTTTTAGGCAACGCTTTACCTCTCTTCTTCCCACAGTCCTACCACCCCATGTCAAAGGTGACATGTTACATCTTTCCCATTCATTAGGCATCAGCATATTACAGGAAGAGTTCAGTGACATGCAGTGTATTTGATTTCCTGGTGGCCAGCTCCTGTTAATTTGGTAGCATGGATCACCATCCGAAGGCCCTTCAGACGCCAAACCACTGCTTGCTAATTCACTCTGTCCAATAGTCGAATAAGAACATGAAGCACTAATGTCATCTGCATAAAGTGTATTGCTTGATGAAGGTTGTTGACTGCTGCAATCATAAGTCGACTCCAAATTAGATTCACCATATAATGTTCGGGCTTCACCAAAGTTGTCGACATTAGAATGAGAATCCACTATGGAGTCAGCAAGCTCCACCAAAATTTTACGAGCAGTGTACTGGCCTTCAACTTCATCTTTTGATTTTCTGCGCCCTTTTTCATTTTCCAGCAAACCATTAGTGCTTTCATCACCCACATATTTTCTGCTTACTCTTGAAGAATCAACACTAGCTATGACCTCAACACCTACACTGTCCTGCTCATGATGTTCTTTGCAAATTGTACCTTTTGCAAGAAGAGTGTGTAGTGCCAGTTCAAACCTTCCCGAATTTTGGAAAAAGGAAAAAGAAAGAAGGAAAGAAAGAAAGAGAAAATTAGAAGATATTCAGCCTTCCTAATAACTTCTAAATTACTTCTGCAGTTCTCCTTACCGTTTCTCTTCATTGGGCACCCATAACTCATCTGAGGTGAGTAAAGCAAGCAATGTTTGAGAAGAAAGTTTTGGGAGGACCTGACACAGATAGGAGAATCTTAGAAGAAGAAAAAAAAGGAAGACAAACTACTACATTCTGACACCACTCATAAGGTAAAAGAAAATAAATCTCTAAAGCTAACAGCATTACAGAATCAGAAGATTGGCACATTTACCTCTTTCAATTCCTGAGCACCACTTTGACAAAGGTAGCCCCAACAAGCATTTCTAACACGTTCCCCATGTGAGCCATAATCTTGGCTCTCGGCAAACACCTACATAACAAAGAATGTGATTCCATTCTAAATGCTTATATCAAAGAGCTGAATGCTATCATAACCAAAAGGATTCAAACCTGATAAGTTAAGAAGTTGGTAGACCACAATTCAGCAATAATGAAGTCTGTGCAAATAGCACATAAATCCTGCACATAAAATGTATTATAAGAAACTATCAAGGCACTGCACATTGTGGTTCTTGATCCAAAATTTACAACCGAACAATGTCAGATCGGCAATCAATATGAGGCTTGCACCAACAATTTATCAGTTACGAATGTGTTTTTCATGATTGTGGTGTAAAATTCTAAAAAATATTAAATCCTTATCTGTTGATTGTTTTCTCTTTTTAAAAGGCATAGGAAGTTCATGTGTACACTTTGGGATGAGTACGTGGGCGAAATAGAAACAACATTATGTTATCGAAATGAGAAATCAAATATCATGAATATTCAAATGTGTTGGGCCAATATGTACAAATCTGAGATTCAAGTTTGCAACTAATGTAAAGTCTCCAAATTTTGGTTGAACAAGGACTTGGCATAAATGAACACTTCTAAACAAAATGAATGAAGCAACATTCCTGTAGAACTAAGCACAAAATTTTACCCAGCTACACAAAGAACAGGACGTATTTGGTTATACAAAGTCAGTCCAACAAAAGAGGTAGATATCCACAGGGGGCAACCATAAATGTTTATCACTCTAAATTCAGCAAGATCATTTGGCATGATCAATGATGAGAGCGATAGTTAGTTGATACCACTCACAGGTCGTAGCCAAATCCTAATTGATTTACACATTTGGTTTCCATTAGTTACCTGAAGGTCAAGAAAAGAAGCAGCAGCTAGAACGCGAAATGCGTTATTGTCATTAAGCTTGGGATAATGACCATACAGGTAGGCCAAAGCTATCTCCATTGCTTCACCATTTACATTGCTATCATCCACATTCAGGGTTAAAACTGGAGCATTGGCCTCTTTCCAAGGGCCCTGGAGCATGTTCCTAAGCGATCAAGTTGAGGTTATTGACAATTAAGGAGAAAACTTGCTAGTGAGCTGAGGAATAATTCACTCTAACAAAACGGGAAAGCAATAAACACAGAACAACTGCAACTTTAATCCGAACCTCAATAATTAATTCAGCTCCGGAATGAAGACATGCTTCAACAGATTACACTTTTCTGGAATGAAGACGTACCGAAAGTAAGAACTCCGGGAGAGTATGAGGCGATGGAGGTGATAGGTGGATCCCATGGCGTTCAGAACGACGTCGGAGAACACGCCGTTATTAAACCCTTCCAATTGGATGTGATCGCAGAGCGACGCCAGGTTACAATCCAGCGCGGCGCGGCGCATCTCGCCTCCGCCGCGCCTCTCCCCGGCGCTGCTGCTCTCGCTAATCTCCGAGTGGGAGTGCTCCTTCGTCATCTCCACCGGCCCGCCGCCCTCGCCGCGGTGGCTGCGGTGGTTGTATCGCCTGACGGAGAAATGCTGCGGTTGCGATGCCAACAATTGAGGTGGCGGAGGCTCCATAACATATGCATACGATGATTTGTATGTACAGATGCAATTTCGGTGGAGAAATTTGGACAGTGAGGATGCATGCGATGCAGAATTGGTTTGCAGATTTTATGCAGTGGGGCATTTGATAGTGTAGACGAAAGCAATTGAGGAAAAGTTGGAATTTGCGGGAAAAGGCTTGAACTTTTGATGTCTTCATGAATGAGCCCATAATTCTTGTTTTGTTACTCATTCAACCCTGCATTTAATTGGCATGAAGGTCATGGTCCATGGAGGTAGGAATTATGGCTTGATTATTAGAGTTGTCAAATATGGTTCGATCCGACGTCACAATTTATATCAATGTGTTAAGCGTATTAAAAAATAACACATTACAAGTGATCAAAAAATATGATAATAACATAAAAGGCAAATAAAATACTACTATGTAATTAATGTTATTATAAATAAGAATATAAAACTTAATTGTTGTTATAATTATCTCGTGTTGTGTCGGGTCTATTTGTAAAAAGTTCGTGTTCTTAATTAAATTATTATGTTTGTCGCGTTAACGTGAAAAAGTTGCATTCGGGTAAGAACACATGATCATCATGTGTGTTAGCACAAAAATTTAATTGAAAACGATAATAAGGATTTTTTTTTTTTTTGAAAATTTGCTATATCGATATAAAATGCGAGACGATTACACAAGTTGCCAACGCTATACAAAATACATTTATTTTCAACATATGTGCAAGTGTGGCTATGTGCAATATAAAGCGCTAGGCTATTATGTACTTCTATTATTCACCAAAAAAATAATTATCTAATCAAGCATAAGTTAATTTGTTTACTAAATAAGATAGAGAATTACATTTATATAGTATTAGTTTTCTAGATGACTTGAAATATCATCTTACTAATTAAAGGATAAACATCTTACTAACATATTGCGCTCTCGTGAATAAAACGCAAATTACATAGCATTGTTAAATAAAGGGGTTTTGGCAAATAAAATCACGAACTATTTCGAATTTGCAATTTTAACGTGACTATTGAAGTGTGGCGAATTAAATCACTACATTTTCAATTTTTGCAATATCCAGCAATTTTATAGAAAATAACATCGTAACATGAATATTGAATTGGAGCTTACGTGAATTAGTAAAGACGACGTCATTTTTGTTAGGCATAAACGATGTCACGATGTCGTTTCGTACAATTTCAATTAAAAATTTCTCCAAATTATAAAGGCATTGTATCCTATATTTGCACCATAATTTTCAATATCCAGCAATTTTATAGAAAATAACATCGTAACATGAATATTATGTGGCAAACTAATCCACGTAAACTCTAACTCAACAATCCGACGACCAAAAAGAAATGAGGGGATGAAATTGCAAAAATTAAAAAGGTAGTGATTTAATTTGCTACACTTCAAAAATCACGTTAAAATCACAAATTCGAAATAGTTCATGATTTTATTTGCCAAAACCCCTTAAATAAAAGCTAATTATTAAGGCCCAAAAATAATCAAAGACAATACCACATTTTTGTAGGACACCATTAAAGGACCTTAACAAAAAGTTTTATTATTAAGTCAACACGTGCATAAAGTATTGAAACTTTAAATCAAATTTGAAAGTTTACGAGACAAATAATAATTCATTCACTTAAAACTTTGGATCATTTTTTAAATTGAATGGCATATAAAAAAAAGACACATAATAGATGGCCTGATCACTGATGTCCTTTGACTGAAATGAAGTAATTTACTGTATAGAATTTAAATTGGAATGTATATGAAATAGTCGCACCCTAAAATTCAATATTTTTCTCCACATTTGCAAAAAGTTTCATTTTTTGAAGAAGGCAATTTGTTTAATTATTTTTTGTTAGACCTTTCTCCTTTCACACAACAAAAACAGTAGATAAATTTGCAATCCTCTTCTCGCTTGTGCGACTTCAATGTTAAAAGACCCAACCGGAGTAAAAGGCACCGCAGAGAACTGGGTATTCTAGAAATGACCGTTGTTTGAAAGCCAAAAATTCAAATTCACAAACGACCGTTACCCAAATCTTTTCACTTTCCTTTTTATTCTTGAAAAGCATTTTCACCTCCAATTTCATCATCTTATATCAGTCATCTCATCCAATCCTTCTCTTCCTCTCACTTCAAAAACTCTCTCTAAAAGGTCGAAACTTTCGAATCATCGAAGAAAATTTCAGAAAAAATGGCACTGAGGCCTCTTGATAACACGCTGCCAATCACTGCCGAAAGGCCTAAAAAGCAAGCGAAGATCGCAATCTCAGCTCAGAAGGAGAAGCAGCAGCCCGATCATGGCGTCAACGATGAAAATATGGTTCCGCTGCCGGTGTCGACGGATGTATCCATCGACTACATTTCCTCTGAAAATCTCAAGCCCTTTCAAGACCCTAATTCCAAAATTGAGGTATTTTCCTGAAAAAATCTCAATTCTTGTGTCGATGAATCCGTGATTTTCTGCAACGGAGCAATGTGATATAGATTTTGAATTTTTGAAACTTTTATTAGGGTTTGATTGGAGGGTTGGAGTCAAAAGATTGGTTGAAGGTGTGTGAGTCACTCAATGATGTTAGGCGATTCGCGCTTTATCACTCTGCTCTTCTGCAGCCAATTCTGTAAGTCTCTCTCTCTCTCTCTCTCTCTCAATCTAACTCTCTCTAGATTGTGCGGTTTGATGAATTGTGTGGTGAATGCAGGGAAAAAGTGGTGCTAGTGATGGTGAAAGCAATCAAGAATCCAAGAAGTGCACTGTGCAAGACTTCAATCATGGCTGCTGCTGATATTTTCAATGCCTTTGGTGAAACCCTACTTGAATCTGCTCCTGATGCTTTTAGCCAATTGGTACAAAATTATACCTTAAGTTAACTCCTTTAACCTTAAAATCTCAATGACTCAACTCTCTCTCTCTCTCTCTCTACAGTTGTTGCAGCTGCTACTGAAAGCTTCACAAGACAAGAAATTTGTGTGTGAAGAAGCAGACAAGGCACTATTGGCTATGGCAAAGTCCATGGCTCCTCTCTCTCTCCTCCATAAGCTCGGTGCATACGTCGGGCACATGAACCTCAGAGTCAGGGCAAAGGCCGCGATTTCTATCTCCAACTGCGTCTCAAACATGGTATGCCACAGAGCAGCAACTTCACCATTTCTTGCATGCACTACAACTGGATAATGTATAGCTAACTTCGTATGAAATGCTCATTAATTAGGATCTGAAAAGCATGGAGGGGTTTGGCTTAGCGGCATTGATTCAGATCGCATCGAAGCTGTTGAATGACAAGCTCCCTGAGGCAAGAGAAGCAGCTAGAGGAATTGTGGTCTCACTGTATGGAGCAATGACAGAAGGTGAAGAAGAGAAGCAGGAGTTTTGGCAAAGCTTTTGCCACTCTAATCTGCCTGCTATTCATGCACAAGCTATGGTCAAACTTGTTTCTTCTTAGTATAGTGATTATGAATTATGATCAAGTAGATTCAGGTCTTTAGTTTCAAGAGTTTTCTTTTAGCTGTGACAGGATAAGATTTGCTTCATGTAAAGATCATTTTTACATGAATGTTAGGATGTTATATAATTTTTATATAATGCTATTATTTGATTCCAATTACTTGCCATCTTTATTTCATTTCTGTTTCATTCACAGAAAAACAGAACATTCAAAGTAGTAAAGAATTCAAAGATTTTGTTATCATTCACAAAAAACTTCTAACACAGTTGTGAATTTGAATCAAATCAAAAATGGAAATAAGCTAGTACAATAATGCTCTTCAAAATCCAAAAACTACTTTCCCAACTCTCAAGAAAACATACAAAAACTACAAAACTCCTTCCGCCATCGTAACATAGTGGGAGGTGCATAGAGCTGTTCAGCCTTGCTCAATCATGGCTCGTAATGCCATCTCAGCATCGGCGAGTGGTTGTCCTGCATAGAGCTGAAGTTTCCCTCTCTTCACGACAAGCGCCCTAAAGGAATGTGATTTCACTGCATCTTTTAGTTCCTGGAAATCGAGCTATATATCTCAGTAATGTGCGACTCATCAAGAAAGTTGAACCACGGGGTGAGATCCAGTTCACTTACTTTGACAGTTAATGGAGCAACATCAGCTTTGAAATCTCCCAAATCCTCAAAGAACGATTCCAGAAGATAACAGAAGTTGGTTGCATCAACCCGATCCTCAAAAGCTACAATGTAAGATACCTGCTCGTCTGTGCTTGAAATGCTTTTCAACGTGTAAAGCCCTTTACCACTGGTGCGTCTTTGCATGAAAATAACCTGAATCGCAAAAGTGGCATTATATACTGTGATGCGAAGTAAGAAAAAATGCAAGAAACTAGCACAGGAAGGTTTCTCAGGACATACTAGAACGAAAGGAAGATTCAACCACCAGAGGCCAGTATCGCTTTTGCTTTTAATTGCTGATTTAGTATTTCCAAATCCTTTGCCTCTAAAAGAACCATTTCCAGTAGACAGCTTATCGGATACCTCTGCAGCGTCGAGATCACTAGCTTTTCCTGATTTCACAGCTTCAATGAGAACACTTTGGTATTTAGATACATGCATATTTTGACTACTATCAAATATCCAGCACATACAGATCACTCATGAAGTAGACTGGGTGTTTAAATAGCATAACCAATTGATTTTTGGGTCCCAATTAGAATAGGTATTCAATACAATCTTTTTAAAGAACTGAAAGCATCCAATGGCTACAATATACTCACATATATAAGCTTCATAACTTTGAAAACAAATGTAGTGTATCCAAAACATCAGAAACAACAGAAACAATATAATTCAAACATCTAACTATAAAACTATAAAAAGCCATCAAAATTCAGATAACATGAGAGTTTCTAAGGGCACTACCATCTACCACCTTGGCTTTTGCGACACCCTTTCTCTTTCCTTGCCTGCTCGTCCCTCTCTCTTTTGTCACCTTACTCCTCGTATTCCTAGTGGATTCGGTTGCTCCTGAAATCCCTTTCTTGTTATCCTCTTCCACTACAAGAACTGCATCAGATCCCTTCGGATCATCATTAGACAGTTCAGCCTGCCTCTCTCCATCATCATCACCATTCCCACTTGTAAATAACTCACTCCTTTCCTTTACATCTCCATTAACTCTACTATCATCTAAACCTACAAAACCTTTAGGTTTCTCCATTGTATCACCAGAAAAATCTTTGTATTTATATTTCTTTTTATATAATAAAGCACCCTTCTCAACCTCATCACCGCCTCTCTTCGTCTCCTCATTTGAATGCACAACCAATGGTGTTTTGAAGCGCGTTTTCCCTAGCTTCTTCTTCAACCTCACCATTGTACAATCTACCTCCTCTGCTATCCCACTCTTGACAATTTTCCCCCCATCAGACCCCTCATCATCCTCACCATCCTCACCATCATTACCATTCCTATTCGACTGCAATCTTTCCTTTTCCCTCGCCTCCCTTGCCATTATCCGAATTTCCTCAATTTTCCTCTCCATCTCCAATTTCTCCACATTAACATTTCCATCTCCAATAACACTATCTCTCAACCCCGTTTTCACACTCGCAGTTTCATCCAAAACAGCCCTCAATTCACCACTTCCATTCACAATTTCCCTTTTATTGTCAGTATCATCCAAACCAACAAACAGAACAGCACAAACTGTCTGGAACACGAAAGCTCCAACAAACCACCACCCATATTTCAAGATTGAATCTTTACCGGCTAGACCAATTCCTCCATCAATCCCAACTCCGGCGGGCGGTGAAACCTCCGCCTCCTTCAGTTCTTGCAATTCTCGAGCTTCTTCGTTTTCAGACTTCTCAAATTCTTTAATTTCCTGATTCAAATCGATCTCTTGAGGTGGGGGTTCAACGGGGACTATCGGGTTTGCAGGCGGTAATTTGGGGATAATGGGATTTTTAAGGGTTTTGAGGATTTTTTGGCGGAGATGGTTTCTTCTTCGGGCTTGTTTAGATGGGAACGAAGCGGAAGAGCTGTAAACGAAGAAAACTGGTTTCACGAGACTGATATTCTCGTGCGTGAATCGACGGCGGTGGAGGGCGGTGGCGGCGGCGGTGGCACCATGGTGCATAGCCGCCATTTTGCCATGGGAATACCGACAGTAACCATTATTTAGATGGAAATATTTGTGTAAAGCGTAAACTGTGGAGTAATTTTTATTTTACTTTCTTTTACCTTTTTACTAATTAATCTCGATATTGATTCAAGCAAAGAATTATGTATTTAATTTTGAAAACCAATAAGTTGTGTGGGTTGGTTTGCATTATCACTAGAATTGAATTTGAAGGAGTAAATTCAAACATCCCTCTAATATATTATAGCACTACCTTTTTGAATTTGAAATCACATTGGAATCATATGGTATTAAACACAAATCCACTACATTTATTAAATAAGACTTAAATATAAAAATTAATGTGCCGAGCCACTATATTGCGCTAGTTTGACTTATTTTGGCACCGTTTTCATGTTGTTCTTAATTTAATTCTACTAGTTGATGTTATGTAATATATTTAGGGCATGTTTGATATTGGCTAATACATTGTATTAGCTAATTTAGTACAGATCAATCTAGTGCTTGGTATTATTTAATAATAATGCGGATGACCCGGTTTAATTCCACGACCCAGTATTATTAATCCAAATTTCTTAGGATTAATAATACCACCTCCCCCAAGGATTAACTTAAACCAAGATATTCTGTATTTAGCCATGATAGCAAACACCAACTCAGTATTAATAATCTGTGATTATCCACGCTAAATATCCTGGTTACAAATTATCCTACATAATCCTTTACTGAAAACCAAACGAGCCCTTATGATAGTGAAAATTAAAATATAATCCAAAAAGATAATTTCATCATATTACCCCGCCCTATTAGGTTAATACTGATTACTGACCCTTATTTATAATTTTAAAATAGTTTTCCATTATATTTCTTGAACTAGGTTTATATTTCCATTATTCCATATATGTTTATTATTGTTCATTGATTGTTTTTTTTCTTCTTGTTCACATTTGTTTTTTACTAAAGTAAAAAAAAAAAAAAGATACTATCTGACCTTATGTAACATATTCTATTTTAAAATTATGTTTCATCTTCTCATTTTAATAATTGATTGCTACATGCGCATTCGATGTTCCTTAATTATCACAGTCCATTTTAAATGAATCATTACTATTTTCCCATTTTCAAAATACAGATAAACAGCAACCAATGTTAATTTAGCTGCAAAAAAACACAAACCTTAATAATAATATCGAAATGATTGAATTGTATGCCGCAAATAAAAACAAGGCGAAAAGGCATCCACGAAGTTCTATCTCCCAAGAGAAAAAAACCAAGAACCTATGCCATGTCCAATCTTTCATGTCGCCACCACAACCACAACCTAAATCAAAACAAAACCCAAATCCTACAAAAACCCTTAAACAAAAGACAAAAACTCCTCCAACAAGAAACACAAACGCAAAAACACCCCACAACACTGACCTACCTAGTTTTCTTCAATATTTCAAAACAAGCCCACATACAAAACAGTTCCAAAACATGCATACAAAACCAGCAAGAGCCTAAAGATTGAAGTTTTCTTAATGGGCTCAAGCATCCATGGCGTCCCTCTTCCGGGAGCACAGATGGGCCGCTCAGACAGCAGCGTTTCAGGTATTAGAGCTCCTCTAACTGTGGATGATTCCGACTTTGAATCTTCTGTTTCGTCCAAGAGTCGTAGTTATTACAGTGGTAGCGAGCTTGAGGATTTTGAGGGCGGTGAGGATATGTTAGAAGTTTCTGGTGTTGTTGAGGAAGATGAGGGGATTGTTGAAGAAACTGATATTGTTAATGAGTTTGTTGTTTCTGGTGATGCGGTGGTTGGATTGAGTGGAGAAGTTGTTGAGGGTAGTAGTAGCAACGAGCGTAAATTTGTTCAAGAAAGTGGTAGTGTAGGTGGGATGGGTGTTTTTAGGCCTCTTTCTAGATACCCAAGTGGGAAAATTTATAAGGGAGTTGGTGATTTTGATGATGACTCTGATGATTCAGGGTCGTTGTTGAGTGAGTCAAGTGATGATGAGCTAGTCGAAAAAGAGAAGAATGGTGCTAAGTTAGGCAGTTCTAGGCCTATTGTGGCTGTAGTGGATGAGGAAGCTGAGGAGGTTGAGGAGGGAGAGTTTACACCAGTTATGGGCACAAGAGTTCTGTCAGCAAGAAAGTTAGCTATTCCGGTTGCCAAGATATCCGGTGACAGCGATGATGACTCTTATGGCAGCGGGGTTTCGGAGGAAGAAGGTTTCTCTGGTGTTGCAAGGGTTCCTGGCATTAAGGTGTTGCATAGGATTGTTAGTGCACCAAAAGTTAGAATGGTGGAGAGTGATGATGAAGGGGATGAGAATGAGTCACAAGGTGAATATGTTGTGGAAATGGAGCTTGTTGGGGACTTGCTAGATGAGAAGGAGCCTATTGTTGTGGAGAACTCTCTTGTTCAATATAATGGTCTTGATTTCAATGAACAAACTATGGCTCACTCGTTGGCTGTGGACAAAGAGTTTAATCCCACATCAGAATCAAGACATAATGGAGGGCTTATTCATATGGATGAGGATATCAAAGAGGTTGATGTTGTTGAGGATAGGAAGGAGTGTTTGGAATTGGTTGGTTTTAGAGAGGCTGCTGACTTTGCTGAGAGCATAGTTTTGCCCGAAATATCTTGTGTTGCTTCGGTTGCAGAAGCTGCAGCTTCCCCAGGCGACATGGATTGCAAGAGCAGTAATAATGGTTTAGAGGATGATTGTATCTTCAATCAAATTTATGAGAGTGAGAATGTGGAAAAAATGAAGCAAGGGATTGAGCAGACAGTTGAGTCCTTTCGCTCTAATGCTGACCACGAAATTAGCTCTGCTCATCAATGCGTTGACATCAATGAAGATGCTAGCTCGATTAGTGCAGTTGCTGCCAGTCAATTTGTGTTTGAAGATTCAAAATTGGAAGAAGAAACTGGGAAAGAAGTTGAAGCCAGTGAACTCTTGCCTAGTGATGTAGAAGAATCGAGCTTCTACTCAGACAATAAGGCTGAAATGGATGTGGTACAAGACTCTACTACTCCTCACACAATAGGGGTTTTACTTGATCATTCAGAAGAGATTGATAGCGAGGTTCTTGAAGATTTTCATGACGAGGTGGATGCAGATGGAGGGATGAGTAATGGGACACGTATGATTGATCCCGCTGTTCTAGCTGCTCTTTTTGAGGCCGTAAGAAGTGCTGCCTCAGATGATGATGTTATCAAAGTTGTATCTATCGATGGTGTGGAGAATTTGTCTCCAGGCATTGCAGCTAGAACACATGGTGTGAATCCTTCCTCGACCAATGTTGAAGCTTTAAGTGAAAGGGAGAAGGTGAGTATCAAGAAAATACAGAACATACGAGTGAAATATCTGCGCCTTCTAGAGAGACTGGGTCGCTCCCCTGAGGATTCTGTAGCTGCGAAGGTTTTACACCAGCTAACACTTGCTGCTGGAAGTTCCCATTCGCTAGAATTCCATCTCGATTCCATCAAGAGTGCAGCCATGGAACTCGAAGCACAAACAAAGGACAATTCGGATTTCCCATTGAGTGTCTTGATTATAGGAAAGACTGGAGTTGGCAAGAGTGCTACTGTGAATTCCATTGTGGGGGAGAGCAGTGCTGTAGTTGACGCGTTTGAGCCTGCAACGGCTTGTGTGAGGGAAATCACTGGCTTGATCAACGGAGTGAAGCTAAAGATCTTTGACACCCCTGGTCTTAGAGCTTCTTTGATAGACCAGTCCATCAACAGGAAGATTTTGTCATCCATCAAGAAAGTGATGAAGAAATCTCCACCTGATGTTGTCCTATACGTAGACCGCCTAGACACCCGAAGAGGGGACCTTGATGATTTACCTCTTCTGAGGTTGGTCACTTCTTGTCTTGGTTCATCAATATGGAGAAAATCCATTGTTACTTTCACACATGGAGCTGCAGTACCTCCGGATGGACCCGATGGATATCCTATAAGCCATGAGGCGTTCGTTGCTCAGCAGTCGCAGGTTGTTCAACGCCTCATTTGCCACTCAGCTGGGGAGGCAGAGCCACTGGTGATGAATTCTGACTCAGTGCTTCCAGTCTGTGTTATTGAAAACGCGGAAAGGAATGGACACGGAGAAACGGTGTTGCACAATGGAGAGAGATGGAGATCTCAGCTGCTGCTATTGTGTTGCTCGATGAAGATTCTATCAGAAGTGAGCTCCGTGGTGGCAACTCGGAGCCCGTTGGACTGTGGGGAGCCATTTGGATTACTGAGCCGTTCGCCTCCTCTATCTCACTACTTGTCTTCATTCTTGAAATCCAATGTTCATCCAGAGCTATCAAGTGATCAAAGTGGTGACATTGTTGGATCAGATGTTGAGCACGATAATCTTGCCCCGTTCAAGCCACTCAACGCCTCACGGATTGCTAAACTCAGCCGGGACCAAAGGGAGGCGTATAGGGAGGGGGAAGATTTAGAATCAGGGGTAGTTCCCTTAGCAGACATGGCACTCCCACCTTCCTTTGATGGAGACGAACCTTCTTTCAGATACCGCGTCTCAGAACCCTCCTCCCGTCTCCTCACAAGGCCGGTTCTCACCCCCCACGGATGGGACCATGACTGCAGCTACAATGGCCTGCTCATTGAAGACAGAATCAACATTGCTAATGGCCTTCCAGCCATTATCTCAGCTCAGCTCACAAGCGACAAGAATGAATTCAAAATCCAGCTGCATTCATCAAAGCATGGAGGTAAAGGATCAATCAAAGGCGAAGCCAAGATCAAGAACTTCAGAAAGCACAGAGCAGCAACCATCAAAGTTGAGGACCGCGTTGCAGTTGGGGAACGAGCATACTGTGTAAACTTGTTCTTCAATCAAGACGAGAGCTCAATGGGAATATCTGCAATGAGATGCGGAGATGAAGTTGTTTATGGCTGCAATGTGAATTCTTGCATCTCTATCAACAGGGGATCCAAGCTAGGCATCACAGCTGCTCTGGACAACAGGCTGAGGGGCAAGATTTGTATCAAGACGAGCTGCTCGGATCAGCTTCAGATCGCGGCTCTGGCTCTCGTTCCAATCGCCAGAGCTGTGATCAAGAGGTTTCTTCGACAGCCCGGTGAGGATTGATGCAGATGTGAAGGTAGTTGAAGTTAGAGAGAGAAGGTGCCACCGGTTCTTGGAAAGAAAAACTAGTGTTTGTTGCAAGTTATTTTTTGCATTTTGATGATATGTGTATATAGTGAAGAGATAAATGTGGCTTAGCTCAATGGGGTGGAAGAAAGCGTTGATGTTCATTTCTGAGTTAACACAGAGTTAGTTTCATATCCTTAATACTCTCTAACAAATAGTATTCATTTTTTCACGTACATTCTCACAAAAATAGTTAGGTTATTGAACTTTTGTTTGATTTAATTGGATCTTTGAACTTTGAATTATGTTGTAATTTGGTTCTTTAACTTATATTCCATTGAGCTCAGCCACATTCATCTCTTCACTGTATACACATATCATCAATTTACGATAACTTAAATTACAATAATTATAACTCTACTCATATAATTTAATTCACATAATTACATCTACATAATTAGACATGTTTATTCACAATAATTCAAGAAATAAAATCAATAGCCCAAAACGGCAAAACGTATAGGTCAGATTTAAGTAAAGATCAATTAAGTCCAAAGAAGTAAAAATAAAATTATAAAATAGTAGTACAACACTAAAAATAAAGAAACCCTGAAATTTAGCCGCTCTTCTTCTTCACGAGATTTCCGCCGCGCCGCTCTTCTTCTTCACGAGATTTATCCTCCAGGCTTTTCTTCTTCATTACGGTATTTCTCTTCCCTTCTCCATTTTTCTAATGCACAAAGATTTGGGACTTGAATGCAATATTTCAGAAATTGAAAAATGTGTTTGCGTTTGGAACAGTAGAATCGCATACTGTTCAAAACCTTATCAGAAACGCAAAATGGGATGTGATTTGCTGTACTGCTTACTGCATTTTGGGATTTGCAGTACAGTTGGAGATGGTCTAATAATTGTGTGATTGTTTGTCATAATTTTTAGAAATTGCACCAGACTTCATTTCTTCTGCCGCAGTTGCTACTGCTGCTGGATGCAATGTGGTCAAATTTATGGCTTCTGATGTTGATTTGGTGTGTTCCTTGTGTTTATGCTCTTGTCTGTGAATAATGAGCTACATCTGTACTTCATTTTGCAGATGTAGTTAGTTCTTCAAGTCACTTGGCTGCTGAATTTCGAAATTCTTCTTTTTGCTAAAGAGCTGAAGCTTTCTGCAAACAACCTGACTGATTAGTGCATCTTTTGTTGTTACTCCTAAGCAATTTTTTTTTACTAAGACACGAAACCAATACAACTTTGTAAAGATTGCTTCTGGGAGTACACACACAAACATGTTACGTACAAAATCGAGTTGCTGTATATTTAATTACCACCGAAGTTTTTGTTGTTCAGTTTGAGGAGATATCATCAGAGTTTTTGTTGGTTGCAAGTTGAGTGTAACTACTATTTGTAGCTCTTGTTTTTGGTAGCTAGGCTAGAGTATCGTCATTTCATGATGTTTGTTGGATTCTAAAAATTGTAGATGATTAGAGGGGCATGTAAATATATATCTCTCTTTGACGTGCACCTTTGCACCAAGATCTAGTCACGTTTGTTGCTGCACATCATGATTGAATTGCTTTCTTGATTTTTAGTGAAAATGTTCTTTTGGCATTTACTTTTTCTAACCGAAACAATGCAAAATAAACTTTGGATGCTTTGATTTTAGTTGAATGGACTCACTATTTACAAAATTTTTGTGGCTTTGGACTGACGTAAGTTGGATCCGATATCCTTTGTTTAATTGTGTATATCCAGTCCCACATAAAATACCTAGTTTCTTTTCTGTTACTCCTCAAAGTTTTTTGTTGGTATACCGTATACAATCTACTGTATTATTGAAGGGACAAACTTGTGAGATCTAGGTGCAGGCTTATAGTAATATTTGGAAAAGGCATTTGCTGCATTCTTCCATTGGAATTGATGCGGTGATTGTGATTGCTGCACCTCATGAAATCTTTATTTGATAAAATTGGTTTCTAAATGCTGCATGGGAACTTACGCTTTTTCATTTCCTGTACAGCATTGTTTCCTATTTTTCTCACTTAAATACTTTTTGCAATATGTGTAGGCCTCTACTTTATCACAATGGCAGATCTAGAGGCCCCCCTACGTCCCAAGAGAAAGAAGATTTGGGTGGACTACTTTGTCCAGTTCCGATGGATAATTGTTATCTTTGTTGTCCTTCCAATTTCATTCACGCTATACTTCCTCACATATCTTGGGGATGTGTGGTCCGAGTCTAAATCATTCAAGAAGCGTCAAAAGGAACATGACGAAAATGTCGAGAAAGTTGTGAAGCGACTCAAGGAGAGGAACCCAAAGAAGGATGGTTTAGTCTGCACAGCCCGTAAGCCATGGATTGCTGTTGGAATGCGCAATGTTGACTACAAGCGTGCTCGCCATTTTGAGGTTGACCTTTCTGCCTTCAGAAATGTTCTGGAGATTGACCAGGAGAGAATGGTAGCTAGAGTTGAACCTTTGGTCAATATGGGTCAGATTTCCAGGGTCACTGTCCCGATGAATCTGTCTCTTGCAGTTGTTGCAGAGCTTGATGATCTTACTGTTGGAGGTCTGATCAATGGCTACGGTATTGAAGGAAGCTCCCATATTTATGGCCTGTTCTCCGATACTGTTGTGGCTTATGAAATTGTTTTGGCAGATGGTCGGTTGGTTAGAGCCACAAAAGACAATGAATACTCCGACCTTTTCTATGCTATCCCATGGTCTCAGGGTACACTTGGACTCCTTGTTGCAGCTGAGATTAAGCTCATCCCTATCAAAGAATATATGAAGGTAACATACAAGCCTTTAGTGGGTAATCTTAAGGAGCTCGCCCAAGGTTATATTGATTCATTCGCACCAAGGGACGGGGATCAGGACAATCCTGACAAGGTACCAGACTTTGTTGAGACGATGATCTACTCTCCAACTGAAGCTGTCTTCATGACAGGTTGGTATGCTTCAAAGGAAGAAGCCAAAAAGAAGGGGAACAAGATCAACAGTGTTGGCTGGTGGTTCAAACCCTGGTTCTACCAGCATGCTCAGTCTGCATTGAAGAAAGGGGAATTTGTCGAGTATATCCCAACGAGAGAATACTACCACAGGCATACTAGGTGCTTGTACTGGGAGGGGAAACTCATTCTTCCCTTTGCTGACCAGTGGTGGTTCAGGTTTCTCTTTGGTTGGTTGATGCCCCCTAAGGTTTCTCTCCTCAAGGCAACTCAAGGCGACGCTATTAGAAACTATTACCATGAGATGCACGTCATTCAGGATATGCTCGTCCCGCTGTACAAGGTGGGAGATGCTCTGGAATGGGTCCACAGAGAGATGGAGGTATATATTCCTATCTTAATATCTATGACAACCATAATAATATGTCTTAGAATTGATGTTCTTAGCTTTTTCAGTTATAGTAACAAGTGAATGTTGTATTAGGTATATCCCATCTGGCTCTGCCCACACAGGCTGTACAAACTCCCAGTGAAAACCATGGTGTATCCTGAGCCAGGATTCGAGCTGCAGCGCAGACAGGGTGATACCCACTATGCTCAAATGTACACTGATGTAGGAGTCTATTACGCCCCCGGACCAGTCTTGAGAGGTGAGGAATTCGACGGATCTGAGGCAGTCCGTAGGATGGAGAGCTGGTTGATTGAGAACCACGGATACCAGCCGCAGTATGCTGTGTCCGAGCTCAGTGAGAAGAACTTCTGGAGAATGTTTGATGCTGGCCTCTACGAGCACGCCAGGAGGAAGTACGGAGCTGTGGGTACCTTCATGAGCTTGTACTATAAATCGAAGAAAGGCAGGAAGACAGAGAAGGAGGTTCAGGAAGCTGAGCAGGCAATCTGCGAAGCGCCTGATACTGAGGCCGACTAGAATGGCAGATGCTGAGGCTGACTAGAACGGTGAATGCCGGTTGTTGTTGTTTACAAACTTTTTCTCAGTTCTGTATTTTCTTTACTTTTTTGCTTATTTATGCATTTATTGAAACATGTAGTTTGCTCAATTTGACTCTGTAGACTTTGATTTGGAGGAAGTGATGTTGAGTCTCGCCTAATTGTTATTAATTTATTATTGTCTGTTTGTTTAGGGCAAAAAAGCTCTATTATAAAAATATGCAAATCCAGGACCGATTCAAGGCATATCATGCAGTCACTACAACCACTTTAATAAAAACATAAACAACTACTCAACCACTCATCACCATCCTACAACAAATCTTGAATCCTTTGTGAGTGAGAAGTGATCAGAAAAATGGCTTACAATCTTCAACCACTCATCACCATCCTACAACAAATCTTGAATCCTGAACAAACACGTTGGGTTGTTGATCACAACAAACCACAACTCGAATCCCTCCTCAAAAAAGCTGTTTCTCTGCAGCAGATTCTTGAAAATTCTTTACTCCCCCAAAACATAGAAAGTTTGGAAAGTCAAATTAGAGAAGCAGCACATAGAGCAGAAGATATCATTGAAGCTCACATGGTTGCTCAAATGCTTTCCATCCAAATGCTTTCCATCCCCGAAGGTGTGAGCTTTACTTTTTCAACGCCAGATCTACAAAAAGTAATGCAACAACTTGATTTCATAATGGAACAAGTGGTGGAGCTTGTGCAGGAGAAGATGATGCCGGGTGGCAGTTCATCGAGTGGCCCTTTTTTGTTGCCAGATCTGAATTTGAAGAGCGTCGAGGTGGGAGTTGATGAAGATCTGATGCAGTTGAAGGATCGACTGATCGGGATGCAGAGCAAGCTGGAGATCCTGCCCATCGTGGGTATGGGTGGTATAGGTAAAACCACTCTTGCTCGAAAACTTTATCAACATCCTTCCATTGTTGATCACTTTAGCTATCTTGCTTGGACCACAATTTCACAAGATTACAACATGCGAGCAATTGTTCTAGGCCTTATTCGTTGCATAGTTGGAAAAGAATGTGACCAACATACGGAAAAGGGAGATAGTGAGTTAAAAGATATTTTGTATCAGAGCTTATACGGTAGAAGATACATGATTGTATTAGATGATATTTGGAGCACCAAATTCTGAGATGAGATACGGATGTACTTCCCAGACAACAACAACTGGAGTCGCATTGTGATTACCACTAGGGAATCAAATGTCGCCAAATATGTAGACTCGAAGAGTGTGCAGCATCAGGTGCAATTGCTAAGCGAGTCTCAAAGTTGGGATCTACTTCGCCAAATTGTGTTTGGAGAGGAGGATTGTCCTCTTGAATTACAAGGGATAGGAGAGAAGATTGCGAGTGACTGTGGTGGGCTTCCTCTTGCCATCAGCGTGATTGGAGGGCTGTTGTTAAAGGTGGAAAGATCAAAAGATGTTTGGGAGAATATTGGGAACAACGTAAGAGCTGCTTAGAATATTGGGAACAAGCAGTTCTCCAATATACTATCCTTAAGTTATAACCATTTGCCGGTTCACCTGAAACCATGTTTCCTGTATATGGGAGCATTTCCGGAAGATTATGAGATTAAGGCCTCCAGACTCATACGTATGTGGGTAGCAGAAGGATTTGTGAAAGTAAATAGAGATAAAAGTTTAAAAGAAGAGGCAGAGGATTACTTAAAGTCACTCGTAGAAAGGAATCTAGTTTCGGTTAGAAGTTATCATTGGCGTGGAAAACCAAAGAGCTACAGCATGCATGACCTTTTGAGAGATTTATGCATCAGGAAAGCTTTTGATGACAAGTTTCTATGTGTGAAGGATGCCCCGGAGGTGACATTCTCTAACATGCGTCGTGTGAGGATTCACACATCATATGGAATGAAAGATGATGATTATGCTTCATCAGGCATGTCACTTGCTCGATCATTTCTACTCTTCATCAAGTTGGATAGTTTTCTATCTCCCATTCTATCTCCCATGTTTTTCACATTAAGCTTGCTTAGGGTGTTGGATTTATTGGAAACATATATCGGCCAGTTTCCAAAAGGAATATTACAACTTGTGAACCTACGCTACTTAGCTATTGACTGCTATTCATTACCAAGTGGAATATCAAGATTGTGTAATTTGCAAACATTGATTGCTAGGCTAGGCGGTGGCCATGCCCCACCTGACTTGTGGGAGATGTCTGAGTTAAGACATCTCATCTCGTTGGGTGCATGTCTCGTTATAAGAGATTATTACCTTAAAAAACCTGTTCTGATGAAGCTGCAGACTATGTGGTATGTGACGCTATGTGCGTCAGAGATTGGGGATTTCTTGGAAAGAATTCCAAATATAGAAAAGTTGCTTTTCTCTGCTGATGGGCCTGAATTGAGTGAAGTAGTTGATTTCACCCATCTTCACAAACTCCAAACATTAAGTTGGAGATCATTCAACAAATTTCTGTGCAGATTCAAATTTCCATCTACTCTTAGAAAATTAAGTCTGATGAGTTGTGTAATAACTCCGGTAGCGATGACGGCTCTATGTGCACTACCCAATCTGGAAGTGTTTAACATATACTATTGTACCTTCAAAAGCAATGAGACAAATGAAGAAGAAGAAGAAGAGTGGGAAATAGCAGAAGGAGATGAATTCAGCTCATTGCAGTTTCTACAACTCTACTGTTTACAATTGGTGCATTGGAGAGCTGATGAAACCAACTTCCCTAGACTCCGCCATCTCCTTATAGAAGATTGTAAAAAGCTAGAGGAAATCCCCGCAGGCATTGGAGAAATCCCAACCCTCCAATTAATCCACTTAGAAGCTTGCAGTGATTCTGCTGTGGCCTCAGCAAAACAGATTCAGGAGGAACAACAATCTGAATACGGGAACTACGACCTCCAACTTCGTATCGTTTCATATGATGATTAGGTCAGTCTTATTATCGCTCTCTGCTACCAACTTATCCAAAAATATAAAAAGATAGATCAGATGCTTTTGAAAAGAAAAAAAACACACACACACACACACCTTTAAAATTGGTTAATTTTGTGTCATTTGGCTTCGAAAATGGTTTGAATTTAATTATAACTTCATTTTCTTCTTCTTCTTCTTCCTTATGTTGTTCCCTTCGAAAATGTGTTTTCTTTGCTTTTTTGCTTATTTGTGTATTTATTGAGACCTGTAGTTTGGCCAATTTGACTATGTAGACTTTGATGGATGGAGTGATGTTGACTCTCACCTAATTGTTGTTATTTCTTTCGAGGCCTCGATTTCATTATGAGTCGAGGTGATTTTGTTTTCTATTTTTAACCTGTTTGTTGAGGGCCAAAAAAGCTCTATTATAAAAATATGCGAATCCTGGATCAATTCAATGCATATCATGCAAACTACAACCACCCTAATAAAAACAGAGCCAACTCCTCAAGACTACTACAGCTGCCTAGTTACAGATTGGATCATTATTGTGATACCTACAAATTTTCCTATCCTTTGTGAGTGAGAAGAGATCAGAAAAATGGCTTACAGTCTTCAACCTCTCATCACCATCCTACAACAAATTTTGAACCCTCAACAATCACGCTGGATTGTTGATCACAACAAACCACAACTCGAATCCCTCCTCCAAAAAGCTGCTTCTCTGCAGCAGATTCTTGAACAATCTTTACTCCCGTAACTCCCCAAACACATAGAAAGTTTGGAAAGTCTAATCCAAGAAGCAGCACATAAAGCAGAAGATATCATTGATTCTCAGATGGTTGCTCAACTGCTTTCCAGTCCCGAAGGCGTGAGATTTACTTTTTCCACGCCAGATCTTCAACAAGTAATACAACAACTTGATTTTGTAATGGAACAATTGGTGAAGCTTGTGCAGGAGAAGATGATGCCGAGTGGCAGTTCATCGAGTGGCGCTTCTTTGTTGCAAGATCCAAGTTCAAAGAGTGTTGTGGTGGGAGTTGATGAAGATATGATGCAGTTGAAGGATCGGCTAACTGGGATGCAGAGCAAGCTGGAGATCGTGCCCATCGTTGGTATAGGTAATACCACTCTTGCTCGAAAACTTTGTGAAGATCCTTGCATTGTTTCTATCTCGGAGCAT
Source organism: Salvia miltiorrhiza (assembly GCF_028751815.1). Taxonomy (NCBI): domain Eukaryota; kingdom Viridiplantae; phylum Streptophyta; class Magnoliopsida; order Lamiales; family Lamiaceae; genus Salvia; species Salvia miltiorrhiza. The sequence continues at coordinate 4,140,532 of NC_080393.1, forward strand.
TCCCCGAAGATTGCGAGATTAAGGCCTCAAGACTCATATGGATGTGGGTGGCAGAAGGATTTGTGAAATCAAATGGAGATAAAAGTTTGGAGGAAGAGGCAGAGGATTATTTAAAGTCACTCGTGGAAAGAAATCTACTTTCGGTTAGACATTACAGAAAAGCAAAGAGGTACAGCATGCATGATCTTTTGAGAGATGTATGCATGAGGAAAGCTGATGATGAGAAGTTTCTACATGTCAAGAAATTAGGACACGAATTGGTGGACGGATGGAGTAATTTTTAAAGTTTTAAATCGATAATTTCAATATTTTATTTTTAAATGGGTAACTTTTATGTTAGATTTCAAGAAACGAACTTTACAACAACTCAATTCACCAAATCAGTTGTGTTTAAATGGCTGATACTAATTATCTCAACAGGGAAGCTTTGTGCTCCATGACGAGCCTCATGCAAATGGTGATTGCCTTGAATAAGATTTTCAAGGATATTATCAACCACTATAAGGTAATTCTGGACTACTCTTTTTCATTGAACCGCCAAGCCAACTATGGAAAATTTGAAAACTAAAATAAACAATAATAAAATTTGGGAGGTGATCAATTAATTGAAAGCTAATAGTTGGGGGTCAAAATTGAAAGATATCATCACCTGAATAAAATAATAAATCCCTAAACCCCCATTTCTCTTGGGCAGTGCATCAATTGTACGCTATGGATAAATCAATAAACCTCCAACACTTGTTTCAAGACCTTAATGGTTGCTTCATATAAAATACTGCAAATCCTGCAAGAGAATATTCAAGTAGAGGACAATCTTTCTTCATTATATATTGTATCCGATTATCAATGCATGAGTAATATATTAGCAAGTTGCATTTTTTCACTATCTGTTCAAACTTGTGCTAATTAAATATCATATCCGATTATCAGTGCATAAAGAATATACTAGCCAGTACAAGTTACATTGTTTCTTTCACTATCCTTTTCAAATTATACATCTTTTGGTAAGTGTTAGTGGAGATTGTATTGTTCTTGTGAGTGCTGCAAGTTTTCGTGTGTTTTGCGAGAGAGAGGGAAGATCAGGAAAATGGCCTACAATCTTCAACCCCTCATCACCATCCTACAACAAATCTTGAATCCTGAACAATCACACTGGATTGTTGATCACAACAAACCACAACTCCAATCCCTCCTCCAAAAAGCTGCTTCTCTGCAGCAGATTCTTGAAAATTCTTCACTCCCCAAAAACATAGAAAGTTTGGAGAACCAAATCCGAGATGCAGCACATCAAGCAGAAGACATCATTGAATCTCAGATGGTTGATCAAATCCTTTCCAGTCCAGAAGGCGAGAGATTTACTTTTTCCACACCAGATCTACAACAAGTAATTCAACAACTTGATTCCGCAATGGAACAAGTGGTGAAGCTCGCGAAGGGGAAGACGATGCCGAGTGGCAGTTCATCGAGTGGCGCTACTCTGTTGCAAGATCCGAGTTCGAAGAGTGTCGTTGTGGGAGTTGATGACGCTTTGTTCCAGTTGAAGGATAGGCTGACCGGGATGCAGAGCAAGCTGGAGATCCTGCCCATAGTAGGTATGGGTGGTATAGGTAAAACCACTCTTGCTCGAAAACTTTATCAAGATCCACTAATTGTTGAGCACTTTAGCTATATTGCTTGGGTTACAATCTCACAAGATTACAACATGAGAGCAATCCTATTAGGCCTTATTCGTTGCATAATTGGAAAAGAATGTGACCAACATAAGGAAAAGGGAGATGGTGAGTTAAAAGATATTTTATATCAGAGCTTGTATGGTAGAAGATACATGATTGTATTAGATGATATTTGGAGCACCAAATTCTGGGATGAGATAAGGATGTACTTCCCAGACAATAATAACAAGAGTCGGATAGTGATCACCACTAGGGAATCAGATGTCGCCAAATATGTTGATTCCAAGAGTCTGCAACATCAGGTGCAATTGCTATGTGAGTCTGAGAGTTGGAATCTATTTCGCCAAATCGTGTTTGGAGAAGAGGATTTCCCTCATGAATTACAAGGGATAGGAGAGAAGATTTCGAGTGACTGTGGTGGGCTTCCTCTTGCCATCAGTGTGATTGGAGGGCTGTTGTCAAAGGTGGAAAGATCAAAAGAAGCTTGGGAGAATATTGGAAATGACGTAGGAGCTGCAATTGGAGAATCTGACCAGCAGTTCTCCAATATACTAACCTTAAGTTACAACCATTTGCCGATTCACTTGAAACCATGTTTTCTGTATGTGGGAGCATTTCCAGAAGATTATGAGATTAAGGCCTCGAGACTCATAAAGATGTGGATAGGGGAAGGATTTGTGAAAACAAATGGAGAAAAAAGTTTGGAAGAAGAGGCAGAAGATTATTTAAAGTCACTCGTCGAGAGGAATGTAGTTTCAGTTAGAAGTTATCATTGGTATAGAAAACCAAAGAGCTACAACATGCATGATCTTTTGAGAGATTTATGCATCAGGAAAGCTGATGATGACAAGTTTCTATGTGTCAAGAATTCCCCTGAGACTAAAGTCAGATTCTCTAACATGCGTCGTGTGAGTATTCAGACATCATATGGAATGGAAGATGTTGATGAGTCTGCTTCATCAGGGATGTCATTTGCTCGATCATTTCTACACTTTATCTACTTTGATAGGAATTTATGTCCCATATTTTTCACATTAAGCCTGCTTAGGGTGTTGGATTTATTGGAAATGCATATCCCTGTTGAGTTCGGAAGAGAAATATTACAACTTGTGAACCTACGCTACTTAGCTATCAACTGCCATTCATTACCTAGAAGTGGAATATCAAGATTGTGTAATTTGCAAACCTTGATTGCTAGGATATGGGATAGCTATTGCCCAACTGAGTTGTGGGAGATGTATGAGTTAAGACATCTCATCACGTTGAGAACATGTCTCATGATGAAAGAAGATTACGTGACAAAAACTGTTCTGAAGAAGCTGCAGACGATACAGACTGTGCATCTAACTCCGTCGATGATTAGTGGGGGTTTCTTGGAAAGCATTCCAAATATAGAAAAGTTGGGAATCTTTTATTATGGGAGTGAAGTAGTTGATCTCACCCATCTTCACAAACTCAAAGCATTAATGTGGTGTTCTGACTACGGTACACTTATTCGCAGATTAAAATATCCATCTACTCTTAGAAAATTAACTCTGAACTGTGGTCTAATGAGTCCGGTGGCGATGACGGCTCTATGTGCACTACCGAATCTGGAAGTGCTTAGGATATTTGGTTGTAGCTTCAAAAGCAATGAGACGGAGGAAGAAGAAGCAAATAAAGAGTGGGAAATGGCAGAAGGAGATGAATTCAGCTCATTGCAGTCTCTACAACTCGATTATTTAAAACTGGTGCGTTGGAGAGCTGATGAAACCAACTTCCCCATACTCCGACATCTCTCTATACGACGTTGTTATGATCTAGAGAAAATCCCCGCCGACATTGGAGAAATCCCAACCCTTCAATTAATCCACTTAGAAGGTTGCAGGGAGTCTGCAGAGGCCTCAGCGAAACAGATTCAGGAGGAGCAGCAATCCGAATGCGGAAACTACGACCTCCAACTTCGTATCGAACAATATGAGAGGTCAGTCTTATTGTCACTACTTTCCGGTACTAAACTCCTACCTATCCTAATATATATATATATATATATATATATATATATATATATATATATCTTTCGCCTTCATTCGTTATCTACACAACTCATTTTCTATCATATATTTTTACTATTTTTCTATTAAAATAAAACAATTATCATGATGTATTGGTATGATATACTCCCTCCATCCCATTAAAAGTGATTTGTATTCTATTTTGGGTCGTCCCGCTATAAGTGGGCTATTTCCCTAAATGGAAAAATTTAACCCTTAAAATGTATAGGTATTACTTTTAACCAATTTACACGTTCTCCTTAATTCCCGTGCTCAAAAGTTTTGGGCCACTTCTAATGGGACGGAGGGAATAATATTTTTTCACCTTATAATGGGACGGAGGGAGAAATATTTTTTCACCTAATGAGGAAAAAAAGGCGGGGTGAACTTTTTTATCTATATGTCTTTAAAGACCTTGGGATATAAAAGATAAAGACCACTCATATGTGATAAAAAAAATTCGTCTTTAATTTTCTTATCTTCGAAAATGTTTTGAATTCATAATTTAATTTTCTTCTTTGTCTTTATGTTGTTTCCTTGGCATGCTGTGAAATCGTATTTTCGTGAACTAGTTGAACCCCGATTTGATTTGTCTATCAAATGCCTCTTAATACTTGTTATGGATTTGAGTCTGATTGCAGAAGGTATTGAGGAATTAGGGCCAGAATGTGAAGTTGGGGATTTGAGCTGAGATGTTTCTAAGAGAAGAGAAGGATCGCGTTTCCTATATAAAAACGTTTTATCATTTATTTGTTATTTTAATTACTTTCTCATGCAACTCCTTTTATTTTGGGACCACATCCCCATATATAGTCCCGCTTGGTTGTATTGGAAGTCAAGAAATGAGAAATGTGTTTTCCTCTCTAAATTTCTCTGTCTATACTTCTCCCCTTTCTAAACAAACTGATTTCACTGTTTCATTAGCAAGTTCACCAAAATTCATAATTTACATAGCTGGCTCCATTACAATTGATATCTCAGAGCACAGGTTTTTGCTTATTTGAGCGAAATTCTGGGCGATCATGGCAGAGGCTACTCGTTTCAAGGATCTGCAAGATACACAGAAGAAATTAGAGCAAATTTTTCAAGCTGAGACGTTAAAGAGGGTTGCTTCTGAGGAAAGAATGAAGGAACAAATCTCTTCAGTTGATTCGAAGATGGTAAACATAGATAAAAAGTGTGAAAACTTAACTGCATTCGAAGCGGGTTGTGGTTATGCGAGGTGTCTTGAAGAAGGAAAGAATGCAGCTGCATTGTTGTGTGATCAAGGGAGGATTGGTCGATTCAAATTTGTTCGTGGCCAATGCTTTGGTAGACTCTACTCTGCCTGCGGGAGTTTGGCAGAAACCGGGAAGTCGTTCGAATTTGGGGCTATACACATCTTATTGAATTTTGAGGTGGTCTCATATGAAATCGGTTTTATGGTGAAATCAACTTCACAATGATACTACTTGTCGACTTCAACATATAAATGATATTTTAACATTTTAAAGTATCATTTCTATATTGAAATAGTGTCATTGTGAAGCCAGTTTCACAATAAAACCGGTTTCACATGAGTTTTTGTGTTGAATTTTAGTGTATTTTTATTTGTCTAGATTTTTACTTATTAAAGTTTTAATTTTGGGAGCTACAAGGGTAAAATAGTACATTCATTAATATTGTTTTATTTTTTAAAAATTAAAGGCTATAGTGAGTAAAATGGATGTTATGTATAAAATCAAAACCAAAATTTAAGTATACTTAATCTATTCATAGCCAATTAGCCCTAAGAGCATCCGCATTGGGACCTCCTTGATAGCCTCCTTGATAGTGTTTGTGTTATTGAGTAGGTAGTGCTGCATTGGGGTTCCTTGATAGCCTCCTTGATAATATTAGTTTTGATTTTATGTTTTTCATTTAAATTTTATTGCATAATTTAAATTGCATATTTAAATACTGGATTAAACATAAAATTTAAAATTACTTAAAACATAAAAAAAATTTAAAATTACTTAAATCATAAAAAAAATACATAAAAATTTAAAAAACCTAAAACATCATTAAAATCACATAATTAAAAGCCTAGGATAGACCACGACGCCTGAGCACGTCGGCGACCATGGACGCGTGCAATGCACGTTGTGCGTCCGTCATGTTCGTCGTATCCGTGTTCAGGAGCTGCATATCGAGCTCCCTCTCCCGGAGATCGTTCCTCCGCTGGTACTGGGCGGTGAATGCCCTCATCTGCGCGTCGTTCCTATCCAACCTCTCCACAATTTCTGGTGGAGGATCCGAGCTCGTATGCGACGCTGCAGCCTTCCCTTTCCCTTTCGCCGCCGCCGTCGCCGCCTTGGCCGCCGCCTTCGCCGCCTTGTTGCCAATGGGCCGAGCAGAAGAGATCTCCTCGCCCGACGCCGAGCTGGTGAAGCCGCCCTCTTCCGTAGTCTTTGTCCTCTTGGAGGCATGCACGTCTCCAAGGAGGTACATCGACTTGAACTTGGGATTGTGCCGGAGAGTTCTCCACGCGTTCCAGAAATTGAAGGAGGCATTGGTTGGGCTTCTAGCCTTGAAGATGGTTTGGGCCTTTTCACGAATCATATCATCCGAATGACCGGACGGCCAATTGTTGCTCGTCTCCACCCAAACAGCTTCCCAGAGACGCACATCCGCGCTCACCCGGGACCAGTGGCCCTGAAGTTGCTTAATGCCGAGGTCGACGCCGATGATGGGGCACACACGTTCGCGGATCCGGCCCCAATATGACTCGCCCTTCTGATCCGTCCCACGGATCGAGTCGTTGGTCTCCTCCGCCCAAACTTGGACGATGAGATCTGTATGATGTGGAAGGTAAGTATGACGGTAAACTTTTGGTTTGTCGTGCTTCATTTTGGTGGCCTTTTCCTTCCTCCGGCCGCCTTTTTTTGGTGGGGAGACACTCTGCTGAGCACTCACCGGTTCCTCCTCGGGCGGGCTCTCCTCCAAGTTGATTCCTCCCATATCGGGATGATAATCGGAGGAGAGATCAGGGCACCAATTTGGATCGTAGAAAGGGTTGTGTGGATCCATGACGGAGAAAATTGTAGGACAAGAACAAGTGTGAAGAGAAGAAGGAAGAAGGATGAAGGAAGAAGGAGAAGAGGTGTGGAGAAGAGAAGAAGAAGATGGGTGTTTTAAAGAAGAAGAAGAAGGGAAAATTAAAAAAAAAAAAAAATAATAATAATAATAAATTCGTCGGTCAAAGGTGCGGAGACCGAGGAGCTGCAGTCAAAAAGTGTATAAAAATTCGAATTTTCGATTTTTTCATTTTTTTTTTTAATTGGGCGCGTGCATTGCACGCGCCATCACCATTTCCTATCGAGGATACTCGATAACTCGAGGAGGCCTCGAGGAGCTCCTCGCCGCATCGCCCTCCTCGAGTGGGATGGTCTCCTCGAGGACCTCCTCGAGTACCCGCGATGCGGGTGCTCTAAATAAATGGAAATCCTAATAAGATAATACCTATCTAATTAATTATTAATTCACAAACAAATAATTAACTACTCCTTCTGTCCCACAAAGCTTGAGCAATATCTTTTCGACACGAGTTTTAAAGAGTTTTTTTTTTTTAGATTCGAGTTTTAAAGAGTTGGTATTTTGTGTGTTAGAGCATCCACTATGGTACTACCCATAGTAATCAACTACCTTATTTTTCAACTACCCCATATTTTCTCCATTATAATACTACTTCATTTTATTTTATATTATATTTTACTTCAATAAAATCACTATAATCATATGAATAAATTGATTTATTTAAATAATAAATTATAATTTTAAAATTATAATTATGCTAAAAAAATGAAAAGGAAAATAAAACAGAATCTTAATTGTAAATAAAAGTAACAAAAAGAGAGGAAATAAAAAATAAAAAAAGGTGACGAGAAATAGAACATAAACTCAAGAAAAAAAACAAAAGGAAAATAGAACAAATTTTGAATTTAAAAACAAAGGTAAAAAAGATAAAATAAAAAATAAAATAAAAACTAACGAAAAAAAATCTGAAAATCAAAACAAAATAAAAAAAACAAACTCAAATACCTGGACAAAAAGAAAGAAGCAAAAAAAGAAAGCAAAAATTTAAAATAAGATACAAAATTATACTACTACTAAAATTACCGTGGGCCCCATTTCTGAGAGAAGGAATCGGGTAGCAAAATCAATTTTTTACCCACCCCCATTTTTCAAGACCTCCACCATGGTACTATCCTCTAAGTATCCAATTACAGTAGTGTGGTAGGTTAATAAATGATTTTTTAAAATAAATTAATAGTATTAAATAAATAAATCAAAGGTCGCGTTACACGGGACTCGAACTCAAGATCTTTGACTTTACGCATTTTCCGTATAAGAAAAGTGCTCAAGCTTTACGGAATGATCCGAAAAAATAATACTGCTCAAACTTCATGTAACAGGAGAAATATTTTGTATCATGCATATATAGGAGCAGATTGTGTGAGAATCTTCGCCAAGCCAACTATGGAAAATTTGAAAACTAAAATGAACAATAATAATTTCAGAGGAGATCAATTAAGTGAAAGCTAATATAAATTGGGAGTCAAAATTCAATTTCCATAAAATTAAAAGGTAAGATCACCTTAATAAAATAATAAATCCCTAAACCCCCATTTCTCTTGGGCAGTGGCCCGCGTACGTAATGAATAAATCAATAAACATCCAACATTAGCTTGTTTTAATATGATGATGGTTGCTTCATGTAAAATAATGCAAATCCTGCAAGAATATTCAAGCAGACGACAATCCTTCTTCATTAGACACATGATTAATATATTAGCAAGTTGCATATTTTCACTATCTGTTCAAACTTGTCCTAATTAAATATATTATCAATGCATGAATTATTATTAGTATGTTACATTGTTTATTTCCCTATCCTTTTCAAATTATACTTCCTTTGGTAAGTATTAGTGGAAATTGTATTATTCTTGTGAGTGCTGCAAGTTTTCGTGTGTTTTGCGAGTGAGGAAAGTTAAGAAAAATGGCTTACAATCTTCAACCACTCATCACCATCTTACAACAAATCTTGAATCCTGAAGAAACACGTTGGGTTGTTGATCACAACAAACCACAACTCCAATCCCTCCTCCAAAAAGCTGCTTCTATGGAGCAGATTCTTGAAAAATCTTCACTCCCCCAAAACATAGAAAGTTTGGAAAGTCAAATTAGAGAGGCAGCACATCAAGCAGAAGATATCATCGAATCTCAGATGGTTGATCAAATGCTTTCCAGCCTTGGAGGCGTGAGATTTACTTTTTCAACGCCTGATCTACAACAAGTAAAGCAACAACTTGATTCTGCAATGGAACAAGTGCTTAAGCTCGCGGAGGGGAAGACGATGCCGAGTGGCATTTCATCCAGCGGCGCTTCTCAGTTGCCAAATCTGAGTTCGAAGAGAGTCGTGGTGGGAGTTGATGAAGCTTTGTTCCAGTTGATGGATCGGCTGACCGGGATGCAGAGCAAGCTGGAGATCGTGCCCATCGTGGGTATGGGTGGTATAGGTAAAACCACTCTTGCTCGTAAACTTTATAAACATCCTTCCATTGTTGATCACTTTAGCTATCTTGCTTGGACCACAATTTCACAACTCTACAATATGCGAGCAATTCTATTCGGCCTTCTATGTTGCATAATTGGAAAAGAATGTGAGCAACATAATGAAAAGGGAGATGGTGAGTTAAAAGATATTTTGTATAAGAGCTTGTATGGTAGAAGATACATGATTGTATTAGATGATATTTGGAGCACCACATTTTGGGATGAGATAAGAATGTACTTTCCAGACAACAATAACAGGAGTCGGATTGTGATCACCACTAGGGAATCAGCTGTTGCGAAATATGCAGACTCGAAGAGTCTGCAGCATCAGGTGCAGCTCCTAAACAAGTCTGACAGTTGGGATCTACTTCGCCAAATTGTGTTTGGAGAAGAGGATTGCCCTCATGAATTACAGAGGATAGGAGAGAAGATTTCAAGTGATTGCGGTGGGCTTCCTCTTGCCATCAGCGTGATTGGAGGGTTGTTGTCAAAAGTGGAAAGATCAAAGGATGTTTGGAAGAATATTGGGAACAATGTAAGAGCTGCAATTGGTGAATTAGACAAGCAGTTCTCCAATATACTATCCTTAAGTTATAACCATTTGCCGGTTCACTTGAAACCATGTTTCCTCTATCTGGGAGCATTCCCCGAAGATTACGAGATTAAGGCCTCGAGACTCGTACGTATGTGGGTAGCTGAAGGATTTTTGAAAACAAATGGAGAAAAAAGTTTGGAGGAAGAGGCAGAGGATTATCTAAAGTCACTCGTAGAAAGGAATCTACTTTTGGTTAGACGTTATAAGTATGGAAGAGCAAAGAGCTACAACATTCATGATCTTTTGAGAGATTTATGCATCAGGAAAGGTGATGATGAGAAGTTTCTATGGGTCAAGAATGCCCCAGAGGCCACATTCTCTAACCTGAGGCGTGTGAGTATTCATACACCATATGGAATGGAAGATGATGAGTATGCTTCATCTGAGATGTCACTTGCTCGATCATTTCTACACTTTGTCGAGTTGGATTGGCATATATCTCCGATGGATAGGAATCTATCTCCCTTTGTTATCACATCAAACTTGCTTAGGGTGTTGGATTTATTGGAAATTTATATGAATGTGTTTCCAAGAGAGATATTACAACTTGTGAACCTACGCTACTTAGCTGTCTATTGTTATTCATTACCTAGAAGCGGAATATCAAGATTGTGTAATTTACAGACGTTGATCGCTATGCTACTCAACGATTACGACCCACCTCATGAGTTTTGGGAGATGTCTGAGTTGAGACATCTCATCGTCTTGTGTGCAAAGCTCGGGATTAAAGATGATTACACGAAAAGAATCGTTCTGCAGAAGATGCAGACGATAAGGTGTGTGAACCTAAGTGACCTAAGTCCTTCAGCTATTAGAGGTTTCTTGGAAAGCATTCCAAATATAAAAAGCTTGGGAATCATTTATGAGCAAGAAGAGTCATGGTTGAGTGAAGTAGCTAATCTCACCCATCTCCGGAAACTCGAAACGTTTAGATGGTGGTCAGATGATGCTGCACTGCCAGCATTCAAATTTCCATCTACTCTTAGAAAATTAAGTCTGGTAGACTGTCTTATAAATCCGGCAGTCTTGAGGACTCTATGTGCAGCACCGAATCTGGAAGTGCTCAAGATACGCAGATGTACCTTCGAAAGCAAAGAGACAAATGAAGAGTGGGAAAAAGCAGCAAATGAAGAGTGGGAAATAGCAGAAGGATATGAATTCAGGTCATTGCAGTTTCTACAACTCAAATATTTAGAACTGGTGCGTTGGAGAGCTGATGAAACCAACTTCCCTCAACTCCGCCATCTCTTTATACGACGTTGTTATGATCTAGAGGAAATCCCTGCCGCCATTGGAGAAATCCCAACCCTCCAATTAATCGAGTTACAATGGTGCAGTGATTCCGTTGTGGCCTCAGCAAAACAGATTCTGGAGCAGCAACAATCTGAATATGAAAACTACGACCTCCAACTTCGTATCGTCTCATAATAGGTCAGTCTTACCTATCCAAAATATACGCTTCCTCCATCCGGCAAAAGTATGTCATTTATCCTTATAAGTACCCATTATTTACAAAAGAACGACCTCTTATTCAATTTCAAATACTCATTTACCACCTCTTATTCAATTTCAACTACTCATTTCAAATAATGATGGGACCCTTTTTCCACTACATAAAAATCACCAACAATTTTATTAATTTCCGTGCCCAGCCAAAGTGACATACTTTTGGCGTCCGGAGGGAGTATATAAAAAATAAATCTTTCGCATTCATTTGTTATCTAGGCAACTCTATTTCTATCACATATTTTTACCATTTTTCTATTAAATTTTCTATTAAGATAAAACGAGTATCATATGATATATTGGTACGATAATATTTTTTTCACTTAGGGTGATTTATTTTGATTGTAAAATTTTTATTAAAAAATGATGGATAAGAAAAGATGAGAAAACATTATATTTTTCTCCTTTTTTTATCATATGTTTATTAGAGATGAATAGATGAGAAAATGTGGAAAATATTTTCACGCCCCTATCTTAGAATAATATTATCCAACATTGAAGAGAAAATGAGTGAAAAGGAACAACCCGAAAAAGTATGCCATCCTGTTTATAGAAAATTAAAATGGGTAAAAATATATTTTTTCTCTTCTTTTCCATCAAAGTAAACACACCCTTAATGTGAAAAAATAAATGGGATAAACTTTTTTTCTCTACCTTAGAGAACTTGGAATATAAAAGGTAGTTATCACTAAAATGTGATGGGATTTTTCCATCTTTAATTTTCTTATTATAAATTTACAATAAACAATAATACATCCTTGAAGTTATTTTTTGTGTCATTTATCTCCGAAAATGCTTTGAATTAATAATTTAATTTTCTTCTTCGTTCTTATGTCATTCCCTTGGCATGCTGTGAAATCAATTATCTTTGCGTGAATTAATTAGTTGATCCCGAATTGATTTGTCTATCAAATGCCTATTAATACTCACTTCTGTATCATAGGTTAATCCAACGTTATAAGTATAAGATGAATTGCAATTATGGAATATATAATACTCTTTCTTATCAATTATGAAATGTAAAATCCATTTAAGTATTAGTACTTCGGTTTTAAGATTTCAGCAAAAATCCTACATAATTATGTTGTTGGGTTATTAACCCGATGAATTTCCTTGTGTTGCATATCTCCAGGAAATAGAAAGTGGAATAGGAAGAGGAGGAAGAGGACTAAAGTGGCGGACTCCCTCTACTCAAAGTGGCCGGCCGGCCGGTGGGAGTATGGCCATCCTTCTCTATGCTGTTCAAAGTTGTAATCTTTCTTGGACCACAATTTCACAAGATTACAATATGCGGGCAATTCTATTAAGCCTTCTTCGCTGCATAAGAATCTGAGGATATATTGAAAAGGGAAATGGTGAGTTAAAAGATGGAGTATCTTGTATAGGAGCTTCTAGTGTAGAAAATACATGATTGTATTAGATGATATTTGGAGCACCACATTCTCGGACGAGATAAGGATGTACTTCTCAGACAATAACAAATAGGAGTCGGATTGTGATCACCACTAGGGAATCAGATGTCGCCAAATATGCAAACTCCAAGAGTCTCAAAGTTGGGATCTTCTTAGCCAAATTGTGTTTGGAGAAGAGGATTGGCCTCATGAATTACAAGGGATAGAAGAGAAAATTGCGAGTAATTGTGGTGGGCTTCCTCTTGCCATCAGCGTGATTGAATTTGATGATATTTTTTCATAAATTAAATTTGATGATATTTAGAAAAGAATTAAAATTATAAGAAATGGAGATATAAAAAATAGTGAAAAAAAGTTCATAAAGGGACACTAAGCCGTGTGAACTCCTTATCTACAAACAGTGAGGTTTAGGGATCAAACCTACCACTCCCCCTCCCCCAAAGTCAGTGGCGGATCTACTGTATGGCTGCACTGGGCTGGAGCCCAATGCAAGCCCAATATTTTCTCTTTATATATTCATAGTATCTACTTAACTAAACCCATATCCCAACCCCCAGCCCAGCCCAACCCAAAAAAGAAGAAGATTTCTTAACATATGTTGCGTGCAGTCAAGTCTTAATTAAAATAAATAGTGCACTATGTTTTAAATAAAATAATCAACAACAATTCTCGTCTCTTTCAATTTTTTGAATTTGACAATTTTTTGTCGTCTCAGCAAGGTATGTAGTTTAAAATTCTAACTTAGAATTAATATTATTATTGAGTTTATTTTTGTTGAATTTAATTTCATGATACTAAACATTGAAATAGAGTAGAATAATTTTTAATTATTTATTCGAAACACTCTTATTTAAATCGACTTCTTGTTGAATTGCAAAAAGATATTTATTATATCAAGTGATTATTAAAAAAATACATAAAAACGTACTGTACGAAATGTCCAAAAAAATTTGGTTCGGGGGCGGGATATGTTCAGAAGTCATAGTTCAACAAGTTCAGCCCCCTAAACATAAATCCTGAATCCACCCCTGCCCAAAGTCCAAAAAAAAAATAGTGAGAAAAATGATAGTAGAAGAAAGAGATAAAAAGAGAGAGAGAGAATAAATAGAGGGAAAAAACTCATATTTATACTCGTTCCGTCGGCAATATCGTTTCCATATTTGTCATTTGGGTTCGTCCGCTTTTCTACTTTTATTTATAGTTATAGGGTCTATATAACACTTTATTCTCTTAATCTTATATTTTCATCAAACAGTGTCTTTGTCATGGGACTCAAATTCCACTTACTACAATATCTACTACCATCCACTATTTTTCTTAAGAGCGGCGTCGTTTATAATGTGGAAACAATATCGCGGATCGAGAGATTATATTATAGATTTAAGAAGGGAACTAGTTATTTTAAAATTTTTATAGTAGTTATTTCTTAAAATTAAATTTTGGGCAAAAAATTCGACATTGGCAAAGCCAAGGGTCCAAAGTGGAAGGTCACTCTCCTCCAGTCGCCATCAATACTTCATTTTATCCTAAAAATGATTTCAAGAAACGAACTTTACAATGACTTAATTCACTAAATCAGTTGTCTATATTCGTGCTTCGTCTCTGTGTTTTTTGCTGAATGAAAGATAAACCAAAGCAGCTGCAGAAATGAAACTCCACCTCTTCACTAAACCCACAACTTTTTCTCCCTCACAAAAATGGCTGCGCAAAATTTTTTTTACATGCTAGGAATATTTAGATTTTTCCAATTAACATGCTTAAATTAATGTGCTCTTTAATCCGACTTGGAGCTTTACTTATCTCTTTATTCTTGCTGTAAAAGTATAACTTGAAGAAAGATATAAAAAAAAAAAAAAAAAAAATGAGCTCTGTTTCCAAGATCGTATATAAAATTGATGCACCAATTTAAAATATGCAAATCCAGGACAGCTTCAAGGCATATCATGCAAACTACAACCACCCTAATAAAAATATAGCCAATTACTCAATATTTTATACTCCTCATTGTTGTGATAGCTACAAATAACAATTTTATTTTATTTGATCAAGGTCAATACTACACCTGCCTAGCTATACAGATTGGATCATTGTTGTGATAGCTACTAATTTTCCCATCCTTTGTGAGTGAAAAGAGATCAGAAAAATGGCTTACAATCTTCAACCCCTCATCACCATCCTACAACAAATCTTGAATCCTGAACAATCATGCTGGATTGTTGATCACAACAAACCACAACTCGAATCCCTCCTCCAAAAAGCTGCTTATCTGCAGCAGATCCTTGAAAAATCTTCACTCCCCAAAAACATAGAAAACTTGGAAAGTCAAATCAGAGATGCAGCACATAGAGCAGAAGATATCATTGAATCTCAGATGGTTGATCAAATTCTTTCCAGCCCCGAAGGCGAGAGGTTCACTTTTTCCACACCAGATCTACAACAAGTAATGCAACTACTTGATTCCGCAATGGAACAAGTGGTGAAACTTGCAGAGGAGAAGACAATGCCGAGTGGTAGTTCATCGAGTGGTGCTTCTCTGTTGCAAGATCCGAGTTTGAAGAGCGTCGTGGTGGGAGTTGATGAAGATCTGATGCAGTTGAAGGATCGGCTGACTGGGATGCAGAGCAAGCTGGAGATAGTGCCCATCGTTGGTATGGGTGGTATAGGTAAAACAACTCTTGCTCGAAAACTTTATGATGATCCTTCCATTGTTATGCACTTTGAATATGCTCGTGCTTGGGCCACAATTTCACAAGATTATAATATGAAGGCAATTCTATTAAGCCTTCTTCGCTGCATAATTGGAAAAGAATGTGACCAACATAATGAAAAGGGAGATGGTGAGTTAAAAGATATCTTGTATAGGAGCTTGTATGGTAGAAGATACATGATTGTATTAGATGATATTTGGAGCACCAAGTTCTGGGATGAGATAAGAATGTACTTCCCAGATAACAATAACAGGAGTCGGATCGTGATCACCACTAGGGAATCAGATGTCGCCAAATATGCTGACTCTAAGAGCGTGCAGCATCAGGTGCAGCTACTAAGCGAGTCTCAAAGTTGGGATCTACTTCGCCAAATTGTGTTTGGAGAAGAGGATTGGCCTCGTGAATTACAAGGGATAGGAGAGAAGATTTCAAGTGATTGTGGTGGGCTTCCTCTTGCCATCAGTGTGATTGGAGGGCTCTTGTCCAAGTTGGAAAGATCAAAAGATGTTTGGGAGAATATTGGGAACAACGTGAGAGCTGCGATTGGTGAATCAGACAAGCAGTTCTCGAATATACTATCCTTAAGCTATAACCATTTGCCGCTTCACTTGAAACCATGTTTCCTATATATGGGAGCTTTCCCTGAAGATTACGAAATTAAGGCCTCGAGACTCATAAAGATGTGGATAGGGGAAGGATTTGTGAAAACAAATGGAGAAAAAAGTTTGGATGAAGAGGCAGAGGATTATCTAAAGTCACTCGTGGAAAGGAATCTACTTTCGGTTAAACGTTGTAATTGGTATGGAAAACCAAAGAGCTACAACATCCATGATCTTTTGAGAGACGTATGCATGAGAAAAGCTGATGATGAGAAGTTTCTATGCGTCAAGAATGCCCCTGAGGTCACGTTCTCTAACCTGCGTCGTATGAGTTTTCACACATCAGATGGAGTGGAAGTTGATGAGTATGCTTCATCCGAGATGTCGCTTGCTCGATCATGTGTGGTCTATGATGCCGCACTGGACTTATCTCCCATGTTTGGCATACTAAGCTTGCTTAGGGTGTTGGATTTGTTGGCAATGGTTTTCAGTGAGTTCCCGGAAGAAATATTACGACTTGTGAACCTACGCTACTTGGCTATCGACTGCTATTCATTACCTAGCAGTGGAATATCAAGATTGTGTAATTTGCAAACTTTGATTGCTACTAATCTATCCGACGACTTGGTCCCAGCTGAGCTGTGGGAGATGTCTGAGTTAAGACATCTCATATTGGATATAGAAGGTGATGATGATCACGTGAAAATAATAGTTCTGAAGAAGCTGCAGACTCTACGGTGTGTGAAGCTAAGTAGTTCAGATATTTGGGTGGTTTCTTGGAAAGAATTCCAAATATAAAAAACTTGGGAATCTTTTTGTGTGATGATGATCCATCGTTGAGTGCAGTTGATCTCACTCATCTTCACAAACTCGAAACATTAAGATTTTGGTCAACAAAAGATACATATTTTGTGAGACTCAACTTTCCTTCAACACTCAGAAAATTAACTCTTAGCTGGTGTCTAATAAATCCGAGAGTCTTGAGGGTTCTATGTGCACTACCAAATCTGGAGGTGCTCAAGATGGGACGCTGTACCTTCAAAACCAAGGAGACGAGTCAAGAGTTAGAAGAAGAAGAAGAAGAAGAAGACGAAGAAGAAGAAGAGTGGGAAATAGAAGAAGGAGATGAGTTCAGCTCATTGCAGTTTCTACAACTCAATTATTTAGATGTGGTGCGTTGGAGAGCTGATGAAACTAACTTCCCTAGACTCCGACATCTCATTTTACGAGGTTGTTATCATCTTGAGGAAATCCCCGCCGGCATTGGAGAAATCCCAACCCTCCAATTAATCGAGTTAGAAGAGTGCAGCGATTCTGCAGTGGCCTCAGCCAAACAGATTCAGGAAGAGCAGCAATCTGAATACGGAAACTACGACCTCCAACTTCGTATCGTCTCATATTAGGTCAGCTTATTATATAGCACTCTTTGCTACTAAACTCTTAACTATCCAAAACAAAAACAAAAAAAAAAATCTTTCGCACTTCTCTCAAAACACACACATCTTCTCTTCAGTTGATTTGAATCGAACATCAATGTTGCATTCAGCGTTTCTAGATTTGAGCAGAAGTTTTAGTTAATTAGTATATACTATGTTGGTTTCGTTTGCCTGATGGATTTCCTTGTGCCGCATATCTACAGAGATCGGAGCAACCAAAGTGACTGTTTCGGATGGATTCATCCTCAAAAGTCAGGCTATATATCGAGGAGAGGGTACTTAACGTGTTATAAACCACATGTCTCAGCCTATACTTAACCGATGTGGAATGGATCATGACACATTCCTCACGTTCGAGGCCAAGATCTGCAGTCATGCAAAGACATATTTTGAATTCATTTACTTGTATTATTTACGAATTTTCATCTCTATGCCATTTTTAATTAAAACCTTATTGTAGTTTTTTAACAATGATTTTATATTGTGTGGTGTATACTTTTTATTTTTTTCATATATATGTTCTTAATTTAGTAATTTATGCTAAGTAAATCAAATTAAAATTTTAAAATGATGAAATTATTTGCATGCATCTTAATAATAGTGACCATATTTATATTTGAAAAATAGTGTCGATGGGATCCTCTGTCTCACTATTTTGTGTGTACCACTCTTAATTAATTAATTAATTTTATAATTGTATTTTATAAAAATAAAAATTATTATTATATTATGAACTCTAATTAATATTTATCACTAAAAATTGAAATTATAAAAAATTATATACCATAACTTTGAATTAATGAACTCAAATATTCAATTATTAATCCAAATAAATATAAAAAAATAATTATAAACTCTAATTGGATGAGTGAACCCTTGTTAATTATCTTTTTATAATATTAAAGCATAATAAATTAAAATTAAGGGTGGTACACACAAAATAATGGAACAGAAGATCTCATATGAAAATAGTGAATCCTAAGAATAATTTTCCCGTAAATAATTTTCCTCGTAAAATTAATTTATATATTTATAATAAAAATTAATTTTAACTTAATATATTTGAGCTGAATATTAAAAAAATGGCTTACAATAATAAAAATTTATATTATGAAAGGAAAAAAAGTTTTAAAAAATGAAAATAAAAAAATAAATTTATTCAAAAAAAGATGAGAGAAGAGAGATTTTTTTTAAAAATTTAATTTTTAAACAAATATAATTTTTATATTTTAAATCAAATATTTACATAAAATATATCAAATTAAAGTCCTTATCGTGATCTTTAATTTGATATGTATATTAAATATTTTATAATTAGTCGAATTTCATAATTTTTAGAAAAAAATATAACAAAAAAAATATTTAAGAAGGTGACTAGTTATTTTTAAATTTTTTTTAGAGTGGTTATTTTTTAAAATTAAATTTTGGGCATTGACAGTGCCAAGGGTCAATCTCCTCCAGTCGCTAACCATCATTTATCCTAAAAAAGATTTCAAGAAACGAACTTTACAAGAACCCAATTCACCAAATCAGTTGTAGATATATTCGTGTTTGTCTCTGTGTTTTTTTTTGCTGAATGGAAGATAAATCAACGTAACTGCAGAAATGAGAGCGAGTAGAAATGGACTCCACCCTCTTCACTAAACCCACAACAATTTACTCCCTCACCAAAATGGCTGTGCAGAATTTTTCTTACAGGGTAGGAATATTTGGATTTTCCAATTAACATGCTTAAATCAATGTGTTCTTTAATCCCATTTGGAGCTTTTGGTATCTATTTATTCATGCTGTAGTTTGGAGTGTAGCGTGTAGTGTGTGTTGTTAATTAAATTTGTTTTAAGGCAGCATGTTTTTGGGGAATAAGCTGTGCAATTTGATTGTAAACGGTTTCCTGAAGAGTAGAAATGGATTGTGCAGAAAAAGGGGATTGATAGAGTTATAGGATTGTATTGGAAATGGAGGAAACGTTGTGTAATGTGTTTTCCTTAGATAGTTGTTGCTGAATTTCTTTTGTAGGTGTAGCTAGGGAAATAGAGTTTTAGCCTTTTAGGTGAAAATCTATTACGTCTTACGTTCTTTCTTTTCAAAATTAATCGCATGCCTAACATTTGATGAAATGCTTCTATGCTTTGGCTTTCTGACTATTTTAGGTGAAATGCTTCTTATAAGTTTTGGTCTGATTGCAAAGTTGATTTTAGATGCATACAAACAGCTTGGCTTTCACTGTGAAATATCAACTGTCAACGCAGTCTTCATAGTTTGATCATCTAATATGGATTCTCTAATTTGCTCAGGCTCCGTTGCTGAAAAATTACTCATATTTTAGTCATACAACTGCTACCAGCAGCCTATTACATTTGCGAAGAAGCTCTTCAGCGAGAATCTTATCCCTCTTAAATGTGACCCGCTATTCTACTTGCTCTGGTCAAGACTACGGCTCGTCCTCAAGGCGAAGATCACGTGGACCTGTCATGGCAGCAAAAAAATCTGAAGGTTGTCTAGAATATATAGGTCATGATTTTCAGGCTAACGTATTGTATTAATATCACAGTTGTTGATGTCCAGGGGAAAAACAGGGAGATGGCAAATACAAGCACACAATCGATCTTCCTAGAACTGCATTTGGTTTAAGAGCGAATTCTGTTGTAAGGGAGCCTGAAATACAAAAATTGTGGGACGAAAATCAGGTGTTTGAGAGGGTTTCCAGCAGGAATACTGGGGTAACTTCCCCTGCATCTTTCTTTATTGCATCTTACTCTTGCCCATTGGATGATCTGGATCTCTAGTAAGTAAAAGCTCTGGCTGATACTAATTATCTCAACAGGGAAGCTTTGTGCTCCATGACGGGCCTCCTTATGCAAATGGGGATTTACATATGGGACATGCCTTGAATAAGATTTTGAAGGATATTATCAACCGCTATAAGGTAATTCTGGATACTCTTTTTCTTTTTAAGTTGAGGCTCATGAACAAAACAGCGAGAGTTTTTTGGGATTTTCTTGAACACTGTATACTTTCGTTTCATGAATGCTTGTAGGCATTTATATGACTGTGTGTACCACTTGTGCTTGAAATTTATGTGCCTAACAAACTTACTCCTCTTTTATTCCTTTTGTTAATTTTCCAGCTTCTTCAGAATTTCCAAGTCAGTTATGTGCCTGGTTGGGATTGCCATGGCTTGCCAATTGAACTGAAAGGCAAGTGTTAGCACTTAGCACCAGTCCTGCTTTTTGAAACCCTTGAATTCTTTTCTGGATGATTCTACTAAAAATGAGTAACCTGAAAATTTTCTAATCCTGAGGTTTGCAGAAATAAAGCCCAAAAAGTTCGCTTTTAAAATCTTAAAGTGTAGAACTGTATGTATAAATTGTTTGTGTGTATATCTAGACAAAGTTTAGAGGCTGATCTCAGATTGCAAGGCATAAGTAGGAATTTAGGTAATTTATGATATGCATGAAACTGACGGCGTTTGCTAGATGCAAATGGGGGCTGAATCTATTCTTTAATTACCAATGTGATTTGCTCATGCACTCATGCTTTAGGTTTGTTTGCTAATAGTAGCTAGGAGTTTTTATCCTGTATGACAAAGCTTGTTGATTTGTTTCAGTTTTGCAGTCTATGGATCAGGATGCTAGAAAGGAGCTCACACCACTAAAATTGAGAGCAAAGGCAGCAAAATTTGCCAAATCAACTGTCAAGAATCAGCTGGCAGCATTTAAGGTTGTATTAGATCAGCAGATGGAAAAGAAAAGTTTCTGCTTCAGTGTTGTGCTTCTTAGCAGGAAATCATACAATTTGCCCATCGAAGCTCAACTATATTCAGTTGGCTGAATTTCATTTGTTGCTCGCACCATTTGCTTACAGGATGTTTATGTCCTGTTTCTTATCCATATATCATGAGTTTCGTTTTAAAGCTATTTATTTTATTCATGCATCTCTATCATAGTTCGTAGATAGAATTACATGGCTAACTGTGGCGGCTAAGCTCTTGGTTTCTATCTAAGTCGAAATGTTCCTGTCTAGCCATCTAGGTCTAAATCCACTTTTGTTATATGTTGGGTAATTTTGGAAGAAATGTGTAGAATACATAATATGGCCCTCCACTTATAGACATAACTTCAATGAGCTGACGGATGTTTATTCCATTGCTTACAGCGGTATGGCATATGGGCAGATTGGGATAATCCATATCTCACTCTTGATCCAGAGTATGAAGCTGCTCAGGTATTTTATGTCCCTATATGAAGTGTCTCATTCATGGATTTTGACGAGTTATGACTATTATTAATGAATCTATATCTGTATTATAAAGCTTAAGTTTCTCTGTGATCTTGAATTCATATTCCTATTGTTTCCAGAGTGGTCTTATCATCTTTCCTTTTTGTCTACACAAATTATACTAGATTGAAGTGTTCGGGAAAATGGCGTTGCAAGGGTATATCTATAGAGGAAGGAAACCAGTACATTGGAGTCCTTCATCTCGAACTGCTCTTGCAGAGGCTGAATTGGAGGTACCGAATCTTTTGTTTTCACTTATATCCCTTATTTTGGTATCTAGCACCGACTAAGTAGAAAAAATTTAGAATTGAGCGAAACTTTCGGCTTTTAAGCTGAAGATTGACTATTTATGGTTTTCAGTATCCTGAGGGGCATGTTTCAAAGAGCATATATGCAATTTTCAAATTAGTCTCTGGCACAACTTCATGTAAACTGCTAGAGGATTTCTTACCCAATTTGGGCTTGGCCATATGGACTACAACTCCGTGGACTATTCCTGCTAATGCTGGTAAGCTTTTATTTCAGCCAGATAATTTCTTCATCTCTCCCACACCCCTCCAAATTGTCATTGTTTTTGTTGCTGTTATTGAAAATGAAAAGTTTGTGTGCATTGTTTTGCAATACCTAAAAAGCTTGTACATGATATATTCTTCTTCACTTGCTTCTTTTTGTATACACTTTATATAGCTAGTAGCTACTGTATAAATGATGTTTTTTCTCCCTTCAGCTGTTGCTGTCAATTCAAAGCTTCAATACGCTGTTGTTGAAGTTCATTCCAATTCTGTGGACCCTACTGCGTCTTCAGCCAGTAAAGAGAAAAAACTTGGAAGAATCTTGAAGGAAAACAACAACCTGCACTTAATTGTTGGATTAGACCTTGTGCCAACTCTAGAAGCAAAATGGGGTGTGAAGCTTACCGTGAAGGCAACAGTGACAGGCACAGATCTAGAGAATTGCAGGTATGTTCATCCTGTAGAGAGCAGAGAATGCCCAGTCGTCATTGGTGGGGATTACATCACGACTGAGTCAGGAACAGGACTTGTTCATACTGCTCCTGGCCATGGACAGGAAGATTATGTGACTGGCCTTAAATATGGTTTGCCTGTCCTCTCCCCGGTGGATGACGAAGGGAAATTTACTGAAGAAGCTGGACAATTTGATGGTCTTGACGTACTTGGTAACGGCAATATTGCTGTTATTAAGTGCTTGGACGAAAACTTATTAATGATTATGGTTGAGCCATATAGTAAGTTTATTCTTGCCTTGGTGATCTGCCTAGTCATTCCTTTCTTCTCCGATCGTATCACAATAATTGAAATTGTAGTTATACGGTCTTCTTCTCCTAACACTTAAAAAATGCAGATCACAAGTACCCATACGATTGGCGAACAAAGAAGCCTACGATTTTCAGGGCAACTGAACAATGGTTTGCTTCAGTGGAAGGATTCCGTAAGGCTGCAATGGATTCGATTAACCAAGTAACTTGGATTCCTCCGCAGGTAATTAATCAGCCTTCATCTATAGTTTCTAGTAGATGACAATGAGTTTCCACTATTTTCCTGTGTTACTTTCTGTTTGTCTCTCGCCACTAAAGGGGGATAATAAGTCTGGGTTGGATTTTTTTTTTTAATCTTGTTGAGTTTCACTGTCATTAAGCTCATATTGTATTAATAGGCAGAAAATCGAATTTCGGCCATGACTTCAAGTCGTTCTGATTGGTGCATCTCCCGGCAAAGAACTTGGGGTGTTCCAATCCCAGTTTTTTATCACGTGGAGTCGAAGGAACCATTGATGAACGAAGAAACTATTGATCATATCAAGTGTAAGGGCTATCAAATGTTTACTTTCTTACATTTATGTGTGTAATTTGGTTATTGCTCGTAACGTTTTTTTGGAATTTAATTATACAACTGCAATTTATATAAAATTTCGGACTCTACTCTCTTCATCAGCACACTGTAAAATATTCTTTTCGCGTACTTATCTACCACTTATTTATTTGGCAGCTATAATATCTCAGAAAGGGAGCGATGCATGGTGGTACATGAAGGTGGAGGAATTGCTTCCAGAAAAGTATCGCGACCAAGCATCAAGCTATGTAAAAGGAACAGATACAATGGATGTCTGGTTTGACTCGGGTATACAACCATTCTGGTGTTTATTTTATTTTTATTTATATATTTATAAATCTTTGACCATTTCTGATGTGCACACTGCAAACTAGACATAGTCCCAGTTAAAGATAGATAAAAAAAAGTAAGATAGTGCTGAACTGCCGACTGGTTTTTAAAGGGTGCATCTTCCTTTTATTCCAGCATTTGAGCAGGATGTCTGCTGAGGCAGATGCACTAGGGACGTTTTTTTAAATGATGATATCTGAATCTAGTATATACTATATTTTTTGCGTGCTATATATTGTTGCTTGAGAGCGTTCAATCATGGATATTTGTGTGCACACAACATTATTGAATCAGCTCAAAAACTACATTTAATTAGTGTAAAGAGTGGTCACCATTCTTTGAAGATTAAATATTAACTACATCGGTTTGTTTTAGGTTCTTCATGGGCTGCAGTACTGGGGAAGAGAAATGGTCTTAGTTATCCTGCAGATTTGTATCTCGAGGGTACAGATCAGCATCGTGGCTGGTTCCAAAGTTCGTTGCTGACAAGTATTGCTACAAATGGTAAGAGATGCACATTTATCTTCAACAATTTTATCTAGTGTGACAAGTTCAATTCGTTGCTAGTTGACTATCTGCCAGTGGTTATAATCTAGTATACCCCTTGTTTAGTCGTACAAAAATGTGATTTTGTAAGTTGAAAGAGTTTGGTGAACCACCATGATCCCCTGCAAGAAGAAAATGAAATTTTAGGTTAAGCAGTTAATTGAAGTGATTTTTATGACAAGGATACTAAATCTAGTCTCTCCGAGGATGTAAGATATGCTTGTTACTTTGTGACACGTTGGAGGCTTATATTCCTAAGAAATGTTATTTTTGATATTGCAGGAAAAGCTCCATATCTTGGTGTCATAACGCATGGATTTGTACTTGACGAAAAGGGCTTCAAGATGAGCAAATCTGTTGGAAATGTTGTTGACCCAAGAACTGTGATTGAAGGAGGGAAAGACCAGAAGGTAGGAATGACCATATGCTGCTCGAGAGTTTTTTTTTTTTTTTCAAACGCTGAAGTTTGCCTTGATCATCTTCCACAGGAGGCTTTCGGTGCAGATGTACTTAGGTTATGGGTCTCCAGTGTAGATTATTCCGGTGATGTCATGATCGGAAATACAGTCCTCCGTCAAATGTCAGACATATACAGGAAACTAAGAGGAACCTTGCGATTTCTTCTGGGCAACTTGCACGATTGGAAAGTATGCCGTCTCTTGAAGCTCGTGTCGTTTGCTTTTAAATGTCTGGCTACTGTCGGTTTAGGTTGTAAACTTTGCAATAGAGTCTCTCTTGCACTTGTCACACACACTACACCCACAATGTTGCCTGGTTGTTTTTTTGGGTGCACAAATACCAATTAGAGATATGTAGTTTCTCATCGACCCTTTCTGATTGCCCTTGTGAATTTTATTGATTTTTGCAGGCTGATTATGCTGTTCCGTATAGTGAGCTCCCGATGATAGATCAATACGCTCTGTTTCAACTTGAAAATGTCGTAAGGAACATCAAAGAGAGCTATGACAATTACCAGTTCTTCAAGATTTTTCAGGTATATTCCGTCATTGCAACTAATAAAAGCCCATGTTGTAAAATTACATCTCTACAAAATATATGTATCACAGTTATATTCAAATTTGAATGATGTAATCCTCAGTTTTTCTTCTTATGTTTCTATTTTATTTTCATCCTTAACAGATCATTCAGCGGTTTGTTGTTGTTGATCTCTCAAGTTTCTACTTGGATGTTGCCAAAGATCGACTTTATGTCGGGTGAGCAGTTATTTCATTTCGGCCATCACCAATATTGATGCCTAGGATGAGATTCATTACAAAATAGTTTCTTGATTTATTCATCAAGACATATTGATGCCTAGGAGGCTAGGGGAAATCATCCATCTAAATTCAAATCGAAAGCGCTCTATTGAGGCTAATCAACTCTTTGTTGGAAAATATATGAAGTAAAATTTGAGTTCTTGAAAAGTTATCTTGATATTCATGAGAATCCTCGAAGGCGTAGTAATTGCCTTTCACTTGATATCTTGTCGATTCTTTCAGGGGAACCACAAGCTGTACAAGGAGGAGTTGTCAAACAGTCCTTGCTGCACAACTGCTTTCTATTTCAAGGGTGCTTTCTCCTATTTTGCCACATTTAGCCGAGGACGTATGGCAGAATCTTCCTTTCCCATTCACTACAGCTGAAGGTCATGTCGCAAATTTCGTCTTCGAGTCAGGATGGCCCGTCTCAAATGAAAGACATCTTGCGTTCCCCGAAGACGATGTCTTCTTTTGGGGGAAGATTCTTGAGGTGGGTTTTTTTAGCGTAAATTTTGACAAGAAAATTACTCCCTTATCCACAAAAAATTTACCAAAAAAACTTTCTGATCCGTCCACGAAAAAATTGTCACTTTCATATATAATAGTAGGGTGCACACAACTCTTACTTCACTAACAACTCCACTCACATTTTATCAATTTTTTTGTGGACGGAGGGAGTATATGATATCGCATTTATCTAAATGCAAGCTGCTTTTCCCAGCTGAGAAATGAGGTGAACAAAGTGCTTGAGGTAGCTCGTACGCAGAAGTTGATCGGTTCTAGTTTAGAGGCGAAGGCCTACCTCTATGCATCCGACGACGGCCTGGTTTCCAAACTGGTTAGCTTGTGCTCGTCAGAGAATGAGGCTGACACGTTGCATCGGATCTTCTTGACATCCCAGGTACGCGATATGTTGCCACAGTTGAACGAGGCCATACCCAATGACAGTAGGGTTCTGTATTCCTGTCCGAGTCCGATAAGAAAATTTAAATGTGCTGAATATGCAGGTTGAAATTCTTCCTACCATAGACAGCGTGAAAGAGGATGATGTATCTTGCACCGGAGAGTACCTTATCGATGACACGAGCAAGGTGTGGATCGGTGTGTCTCGTGCAGACGGTTTGAAATGTGAGAGATGCTGGAATTTCTCACCTCAAGTTGGTAGTTATGACGACCACCCGTCACTTTGTAGCCGGTGTCATGGCGTAGTCTGCCACCCAATTCCTGCTCTTGCTGCAGCTAGTTAGACATTTTGGATAGACGACACAACAACCTTCGGGTCGTGGCAGCGAGCTCTATAGGTAGGCGGGGGAATAATGAGTCGATGGAAGGGTACGCTCATTTTCTGCAACAGATTTATCAGTTTGCTTCAAATTGAAGCTTAATTTTGTCAAATTCTCGATTCTATAGGTTGAGTTTTTCTCATTTGAGAAGTGGAACCTGATATGCCCATGAATATAGCCTATCTGGAACAAAATCTTTTTTTTATTGCACATGTGTTGATGAAATTGCACGAGAATTAGGGAAACTCGTATAAATTCCATCGAGCACACGACGTCAAATCTGATTCCAAATTAAACCGTTACTAAAGTGCTAAAAATACAAATACTCAAAATTTGCCAACTCGATACAAGCCATTATTTCTCAAGTTGATGGGGGATACAAACTAGTAATCCATGTCGAACTATTGAATAGAGCAGCATGCTGAAACAATTACAAGAGACATTATCGGGTACTTGTACGTGCTAAGGCTACCGTGGGCTTACAATAATACGAAACGATCTTTGCATCAGACTGATTATGGATGCAACAAGATCACACAGATTGTTGCAATAGATCCGAGCCCTCCTCATCATGTGATTGTATTTGTAGATCCTGGAACAAGCAAAAGCAAATGCAAATGTTACAGTGATTGAGTTTTAGGCATAATCAAATATAAGTGAAATATATGATGGAATCTGTAACTGTGGGTACAACGTGCTTTCCTTAAACTATGTTACAGTTGATGTTGCGTATTAAAAAACGGTAAGAAAAACCGGACTTATGAAAAGCATTTGTGGAGTAGATTTTACGTCATGTTGTTTATCAGAGTGCAAAACTCTAACAGTGTGTTGCATTTCATTCATACCAACATTCATGTCAGATAGATAATAGATTAAACAACTGAAATAGATTTTGATATATACAAGATTATTATTCATCAAGTGAAAAGTATATTCAAAAACTAAAAATCATAGTATATCATAAGTTGCAAACCTGCGTTTGTAGTAATTGATTTGGTTGTTGATCTTGGGACATAGGATATGCCTGAGGTTGAGACATCCGATAATAAGGCTCTTTAAGATCAAGTTTTCCGGATGACGTCTGGAGTATTCCTCCTTGTTCAGCACCAGGGCCCCACATTTTAGCTATTTAAACAAAAACTAGATAGTTAGTGAAGGAAACTAAACAAGTAGAAAAACTGTGGTAAAGCTGAGAATGAAGTTTTAGAACCCACCAGATAATGTTAGGTTAAGGGTATAACTCTGAGCTTTATGGGCTACCATATGAAGTCGACCTGTTATCTCTTGGCCAGGCATCACATATATAGGTTGGGCCAGAACACAACGGAGCTGGTACCAGTGCGTTGTAGGGGCACCTGGAGCAGTGGTTAGCCACCTTTGTACAGTGCTGCCAATGAAATAAACTGACAAAGTAAGAACACGAGACAGACTCATGACACTGATGTGCACACAAATGCTGCGGCGAACTATTACCTCCCGTCAAATAATACGTCAAACCAACAGGCCAATCCATGCACTCTGGTGCCGGTTGAAGATACAAACCTCAATGGAATGTCAAATTCGTACAAATCTTCCTCCTGTTAATTGGCATTTCAAACATCAGCTTAAATTTTTTTGGCCACGGGAGTACTTCTTTTTCTTTTGTTCGTGGAGGGGTTGTTTCTAGAGAAGATTGCAGGAATGCAGGATTACGTATGCAAAATATGAAGTATAAAAGCAGGTAGAGCCAGTGGCAGTTACCTTAGCAGAAGTGAAATCTATCACATGGGAGATTGCAGGAGCCACCAATAGCCTAGGATCAAAAGCATCCACAACTGGCTGCAATGATCAGAGGAGGCAAAGTAGAATACTATCAGACATATACATATTACATGGATCGATGATGCCTAACTGTTGTGACTCCAAATAGGTGAAAGTACATTGGATGAATGGTAGAAAAGAACAGCAGCATGATTATAATAAGGAAGATACTTTTGCTGTATCACACAGGGAAAGGACGGTTGGTTTTAATAAATTAGTTTTAATAAGTAAAGGAAGCAAGTTGCTTATCTAGCATAACCCTTCCCAGCAGGAACACCCACAAAACCACCACAAATGATTATATCTAGAACATATCAGAAAGTTAATTCTTTCCTTTTTAGTACTTATATTCCTGTGTATCTTTTTAAAAGAAAAATTTGTTATTACTAAAGAAATAAAAGCACACTCACACACTAGCCCTCTAGGTGACTTGAACCCCCAACCTATTGGTTGGAGGGAAGCGTCTTACGACTCTTACCAACAGGTTGCGCTTCATCGTCAATTAGAAACGGAGATTTTATTGATGTAAGAAACAATTCTAGAGAAACAATTCTAGAGAAGAATACCACTTAAGAAATGATATAGAAGCAAAATAGTTCATATTTGAAACATCACAACCTATAGAGAGAATGTCAAGTGGTAGTATTAACATGTCATAAGACACGTGGTTGAACAGACATTAGAAGCTTACATCACTATAAGTAGATGCAGAGAAAAGAAGCAGACAAATGGAATGAGAATGAACCTGTGAGAAGTATCCTTGAAAGGCAGTTCCATGTAAAGGTGTCAAGTTAACACCATAATAATTTTGTTGCTGCCAGAACAAGGCCTGGATTGGGAACAGAAACAATAAATTTGTATCTTATCTGAATATTAAAAAACAATATAGATACAGAAATGATAAACAATTTAGCTTTCATAACATATTCAACCTTCATATATAATAAAAAGTTGTTCAAGATATTTCTTGTTGATCACTATGAAAGGTCAGCATGCCAATCAACCATTTAGGCAGAGAAATATAGACAACCATAGCAGTAAGAAATGCTTACCTTATTTGCAATTTCTATGTATAAATACTCATCGCTAAAAGGTGCCATATGTATTCTACAAGAGCAAATAGTAACAAATATCAGCATAAGAAGGTAATGAAAATATAAATTCAAGGGATTATAAATTTACCCAAATGGTGGTTTAAAGTTAAAACTAAATTGATATTGATCTAGTAGTACTGCAGACACTTGACAAAGTTGCATAGGAGATGAAAATGCAGGCAGGGAGAACCATCTATATTTTGAAATCAGGTCCTCTTCAAATAGAAAGAAAGAAAGAAAGGAAAAAATTTGGTCTAATAGCCAGTCAAACACATCTGAGAACTCTGGAAAGAAGCATCTAAAGTGTAGGTAATATATCTAGGAAACAAGTACATAAGAATAGTTTTCAATGATTTATAAACTAAAGAAATGCATAATGAGGAAGAAGATGGGAAACTTCTGCAGTACAAAATCTCTTCTCTTGAGAAAATGCATGATTATGGAAAACAAAACCCGTAACAACAAAAATTAGCACAAGAAGGTAGGATCTTGGGCAACTACCTTCCTATTGTTGGAAACATTTTCCCTTTCGGAACAAGGAACCTATCTCTTGCAATTATGTATGATTCTAGCATCCTCTCATTTACTAGCAATGTGCCTGCAGAACAGAATCAGTTTTCAGTAAATGTGTTTGGATCACATTCCGAGTAAAGAAAATGCTCCACTAGTGTTTCTAGGTAGCTACATCTCCAATCATCAAGGTGTTATCATAAGATGGATGACAGAAGAACAAGAAATAAGTATACCCATCGGTTCAGATATCAAGATATCTGCTTTCTCAGGTAATTCAACCTCTTCAACTTTACCCTTAATTACCTATCAACAAAAATATGTCGCAGGGAATTGATAAGAGAAGAGGAAAATGGTAGATCTCACAAACAAGTAAAAGCATGACAAAACAACACTTACTGTTATTCTTTCACTGAGTGAAGGGTTTCCAGATATGAGTTTGCGTGCATAATCTGCCATATCTGATGCTTCTACAGCATAAACATGCTTTGCACCAGCCTGAGAAAAGCATATTAAGAGTTATATATTTATGATATTTATGATGCTAAGGTATTCATAAGCATCACGTGTATCACAGAACCTGAGCAGCAAATAAACTCAAGATGCCACTACCAGCCCCGACGTCAACTACTACACGATCGGCGAAATCGTTGCGGTTTTCAAGGACTGCAGCATAATAAGATCCTGGAATAGAAATTTCGACCATGTAACCAAAGGGAGGGTTTCAAATTTACTACAGCTACAAGAAAATGCAACAAGCACTTATATGATATTTTCTTGACAGAAAACGAATAGGCCACAGTTCCCAAAATCTTGGATGTAAAAGACAAATTAAAAAGGTATTGCAGAACAGGTCAAACGAGAGTGTAACCTGTCCTCACATAGTCCTGCAACATATTTTGTTGATGAAGAAGCTGTCCGTAGTAATGGAAGTACATTTTGGCAGAAGATGCCTCTATTTTGTCATCAAACTTGCTTGCAGATGATGACACAATTCCATTTGGCAAAGATGACCCTGCAATAAAGGAATTTACATATGAGCCAGTGCGCTGCAGCTTAATTTTCTACTTCCTCTGCCCCAGTATATAGTCCATTTTGATCTACGTACAATTTATAACTATTTAGGGAAAACAAGCTATTTGACTGAACTTTCTATGTCATCTTATGATACTTGGGGCTTACCATAATTTAATGTACTATGTAAGTTTCATCATGGATAGTCTTACTGTATTATAGTCAAGACATGCAAGATGACCCAGGTGTGAACTATTTTTCTAGGAAATAGCATTGATCACATCTTTACATGAAAAAAACAAACCAGTACATATCAACAGTAGCATAGTGTTTCAATCATGAAATACCAAACAGATAGTGCTGATATTCATCTCAAGCAAACAAGGTAGCAAAATACTTAGAAAATAAATTAAGAGGTGGCATCTGCGATAGCAAACCAACAAAGATATCATATACCAACCTTGAACAACCATTTCCTTCTTCCATTGCTCAAATGCACAATGGAAGGCCTTACTTTCCTCCTCATTTCTAAACTCTATGGTGATTCCCCTGGAATAGCTTTTCTGATTCACAGGACAAAAGCCAACAGCAAACATCTCATTTATATATGATGCAGAAACGGGGAGAAAAAGTTCTCATAATTTAGCAAGTACCAGCAAATATACTGTGATATGTTATTCACTTAGAGGCAAAAAATATTAGAGCAAGCTCCATGCCTCCACATATATAATTGCATCATCTTGGAAAATACTTCATAATTATTTACGTTGATAAAAAAGTTGGAAGTTCAAAGCAGGCATAAGTTTTGACCCTCGAAAGAGAAAAAAACTAGTTCCACCTCCATTTGTAGATAAAGCAGAGACTACTAAATATGATAAACAGACAACGATATATCTCATACCTCCTTATTTGTATCAGAAGCTTCAGACATACACAATGATTGAGCTGGACCAAGCTTGAAAAGCTGGAATAAAAACCAAAACATAATAAAACGGACCATCACAACACATAAAGCAGAAGAAACAGAGATAGCTCGATAACTTCATATGAACTGAACTACTAGTGACTTCAATACGTATAAGTGCAATATTTATCATTTGTAATTAAAGAAAAGGTTTTCCACTACATAAAACCCCCAAAAAAAGGCTCAATAGTGAAGTCCACTCACCATTTTATATAGAAATTTGCCAACATTTTCAAGCACCGTACAAATATCACTTATGCTATATTTTTCTAATAAGTACCACCAAACATGTTCCAGATTCCATTCCCGTACTTAACATGGAGTTCATTTTTTTTCGTTTAATTTTAATCATCTCCCACGAGCTTATGCACTAAACACAACGTAGACAAGGAAAACAACAAACTTTACTTCCATTTTTCCTACACTCTGAAGTCTTGAAAAACTCTAACTTCATTTAAATGTCGAAAATTCTAGTATTTCAATAAAAATCCGTTCAAATACAGATTAAAAAAGAAAACGAAAAATAATCACCATATCATCGACGAAACACACAATGCAATTCAGATAACCGTTAAAACCACCAAACTCAACATAACTACACGCACAAAATACATCCTTCATTTCAGCAGGCTTAGTTTCCACCACCTCGAAATCAAACCAACCAGAAAGCGAACACCTCCGGCCACAAAATTCAATCGCCATAATACAGAAAACAATCGAACCTGGCAGTTGCTGAGATTGAACTGAACCGCGTCGTCCGAATCGGACTCGGAGCCGAATAAAAGCGAGTCGGAGCGGAAGCGCGCCACCACCGGCGCCGAGGCGCTGCCGGAAATCGACAGCTGCGAGATTGAGGCTACCAAAAAGTCCTGCTCCCTCAGCTTATTGTTCTCCATTGCAGCAAGAATAATTCAGCTGATTCTACCTAAAAAAGAATAAAAATCGGAAACAGGAAGCAAGAAATCTACCCGCGTCCAGAAAGAGAAACAGTTAGGGTTTTCACTGAGAGAGTGGGGGGGAGGTTTTAGTGCGCAATGGCTTTTTGCTGCACTGGTTTTTGTTTGGAGGCGTTGATGATGAGGGGTCCCCGTGATCCCCTGCTGCAGGGGAGAGTGCGCCGCGGTGCAACCGGTGACGTGTCGACCTGGGATTGGTGGGAGTGGTTGTACTTGTTTGGTTGCTTAGTTTCTTTTGGATTCGAGAGTGAGAGATGACACAAGTACGAAAGCACACACTCGTGAATTTGACGATTTTCTTTTTTTTTAATTAAAAAAAGAAAAAAAAAAGATTATTCTTTTCTTGTTGAGATAGGTTTTACTATAAATTGAGTTCACTTTGCAAATTCAATTGTTTACAAGATCAAGCGACGGGTAACTTACTGAAAGTAAATTAACAACTGAATTTAGAGTTATTAGAAAATGATTAATTAAAATTCCTTTGCCGTATTAATTAAAATAGTACTCCACTATATAATTTTATTTTATTTTATAAATAATATTGGGGCTTTCGGTTGCTCGAGATTGAATTGTCCGGAGATTACTTGAGATTGAATTGATCCGATATTACACAAGATTATTTTTATCATATGAGTTAGTCCAAAATTCATAAATCATGACTACTCCTACGTGACACTCTTTCAATATTAAGTGGCGAGCTCTATTTATCAAACCATACAAGATATAATATTACTAATCTTATTAACCGAACACCCCTTATAAATTTTAAAGATTAGTCTTTCAATGATCCGCAGT
This sequence comes from Salvia miltiorrhiza, assembly GCF_028751815.1. Taxonomy (NCBI): domain Eukaryota; kingdom Viridiplantae; phylum Streptophyta; class Magnoliopsida; order Lamiales; family Lamiaceae; genus Salvia; species Salvia miltiorrhiza. The sequence continues at coordinate 4,174,747 of NC_080393.1, forward strand.
CATACGTGTTTTAGGATTCAGACTCACATAATTTTTGCCACAATCTGGGTCGCTCCACTAAAATAAATTAGCTTATTAATTTATTTGAAATTCTAACTTATTTAATAAATTAAAGAACTTGGTTTATTTGTGTATCGAATCATTTTAATTCTCTATAGGACTCGAACTCAATCCTATTTGTGGAAGGATAAGCATCCAATCAATAAATTGTGCTTTGTCATCTTTGTTTATCGAAACATTAAATTTTATGGTTGTGCTAGTCACTTGTAATAGTATTTATTATTCCATCATAATTCGATGTAATCTCAAACAAATAATTAAAAAAAATAATCGGTATAAAAATCAACGAAGTCGAAGAATAGTTTTAAACGCTTGACAAAAATATAATCAAGTTTAGTGTTTTATTTAGCTCGATTTATTTATTTACGATTCTGTTCCATTTGCCATTTCTTGTGAATTCAACCCTCTGAAACTTGAGATTCAGCTTGCACAATTTTAGGTGGTATTCCACAATGATTGAAACTCACTCATTTCAGTGTTATCACTCTAAATTAGTATCAAATATATATAGTAATGTGACACTACCATATTTATGCGATTATTTATGAACAAGCGTTCAATATTAGGAATCATAGTATAAAGCCATATGATGCCAAAAGCAGCAGCAATTTAAGATTCCAAGTTGAAATGTCAAGTTTGCCCTACTGAAAGAATAGTTCATGTTTGAAGCTATGCTAAAGCAAAAGCATGTGCTTCCCATCTTTTGCCTTTCCCCCTATAAAGTGCCAAAAATAAGATGCTTCATTCAAACTTCCCCATTGCCAACTCGACTCAACCAGAGAGAGAGAGAGATTTTTATGGCTGTGCAAAATGTGCAAAAGCTTCTCTTCCTGTTTGAAGTAGATAAACATATGCAAGTGTGCGATTACTACAAAGTTTAAACAAGAGCAGCAGCCTCTTTAAGTTTATGGGTTAATTGCTAAAAATAGTATAGACATTATTCATCGTATCAAGAACATTTACTTATGAAGATTAACCTATATAAACAAAAATAGTATAAACTAATTCATTATTTACTAAAATAGATTAGGACTTTGGAATAAGACTCTTGATAAAATCTATCATTTGAGATAATTTTACTTGATTCATATCTCATTTAAACAAATAGGATTGAAGAAATACTAATAACAAAAATAAAAATACTCGAGCATTAAAGTAGACACGCCTCCCCTCAGAGTTCAACAAAACAAAAACGAGAGAACCTAAGCACCATTAACAACTAAGGATAGGCAAAGACTTTCTATGTTTACCTCTAATGCAGTGTAAAATGGCTCCACAAACGCAAGCTGCAAAACAACCAAGATTAAACACTCAGCAACTGCAATACATGAAATAGAGAGTTCCACTGCAACAACAAAAGTGTTCTTGTGCAGTAATTTTACTAACTGCCTTAACTGACCTACCAAAGTTCAAGATTCAAATTAAGCAAGCTACCTCAAAGCTAACAACATCAAATGATACACAAAAGATCCAAAACTAGCTAACAACATCAAATGATACACAAAAGATCCAAAACTGCAGAAGTTCATATGCAGTGAAATGTTGAAATGGAGAACACGTGTAGTATAAAGGTCAAGAATTTGATTTGGTCCCTGTCCTTTTCAATCAAGATACACAAAACCTACAAAAGGCAATGTGGAGAAGAACAATCATCACCACGAACGTAAAATTACACTATGTCACAGCACAAATCGCCATAAATGAAGGAATACATCAACGGTAACTCTAAAGATCATGTGATATATAAGTAAAAATGACATGTATCATAACTTAAAAATACAATCCCAGCATCCACTCCCTTCGTATGCACACCTCAAGAAGAGCCCCCGGTCTTCACGGCCTTAAACGAGGGGTGAAGCAAGCCGAGCTCATCCCTCACTTCAAGAGGATTGCTTGTCTCGTTCCTAATCCTCACCACCCTCCTACTCCCAAGTGACTTATGGGTGAAGCCATACATCTGAAGGATCTGGTTATCCCCAAAGTTGAACGCACGGTCCATCTGCTTCAAGCACCTCTCAACGGGGTAATCCCCGAACTTCCCACAAGGCTTGCAACCCACAAAGTGAGTCACAAGAGGCCACCTATGATCACCGAACCCCGGATGGTAGCTCTCAATCATCTCCTCGTATCTATCCACCAAAATCCCCCAATAACCGTGGAGATAGTAGTGATTCTCGAGATACACCTTATCCGCCCACTTCTCCTTCTGCGTCGCCAAGATATACACCATTGCAGACTGATCATCTGCCTCAAACACCGGCCTGCCCTTGAGCGCACTTGTCAGAACCTTCCCTGCATCCTCCCTAACCTTCCCCTTCGGCCCCATTGGCGCCCACGTATCAAGAATGTCCAAAGACCACTGGCAATTCCTCAACAAGAAACTTCCAGTATTCAATCCAATCCAATTCTTTTCATCATAAATCATCTCATTCCACCCGTGCATCACAAAGTTATGATCTTTATACCTCTCCCACGGCACTTCATACGCCATATCGGTGAACATGGCATCACTATCCATCCACCATAGAAACTCCACCTCAGGATGGGAAAGCAGAAGCTTCCTAATCAAGGGCAATTTCGCCCAAAATCCAGCCATTTCAGCATCCAGCAATGCCATATTGTAGAAGATCTCAATCCCATGAACCCTGCAGTAATCAATCTTATTTTTAATCGATTTCAGCAAGTAATGATCCCCCACCGGATTCTCACACGGCTTCGGCGACGAACCCGTCACCAGCAAAACCCTAGGCTTATTATCACCGATGAAATTGGGGTAATCCGGATTGTTTTTCAGCCATTCGGACCTCTGCTCATCCCAATCCGATATTTTCGGGCCGAGAGAGTAAGGCTGCGACAGATCACGCTGGAATTCGGGGACGCCGTCGTCCTCATCCTTCAGGATCTTCTTTATATCGAACTCGGCGTAGTTGTTGCTCCCGCTCTCCGCATTTCCGCTAGATTTCAGCTCGTCGGCGGCCTCCACCAGCACGCGGCGCGGCTCGGCGCGCTTGCGGATGTGGGAGAAGGTCTCGCGGATCTCGTCGAGATCCTTCTCCGGCGTGCCGAACTTCCCGGCGCCGATGTTGGCGCGCAGGACGATCAGCGTGAGGAAGAGGCAGAGCACCGTCAGCTTCGCCTTGCGGAAGACGCGGTGGAGCCGCCGCGCGTTGAGCGGGCCGAGAACCCGATCCAGCATCGCGATTCGGGCTCGTCGATGAGCTGGAAGCGTAGATTCGGACAGTAGAAAGCAGAATTCGCAAAACCCAGAATCCTGAAAATAGGGGTTTTTTTTTCAGTTTGTGCTCTCAGATTTATTGATGAAAAGAGGAGATCGGAATCTGGGAGTTTAGATGGAGGAGAATGAGGATCTCAGATTGGGATGCGGAGGTATATTATTGAATTTAAAAGGGCTTTTGAAGGGGAGGAGGTGTCGGTGGAGAGTGATGAAGTGGTGGAAGGCAAAATGGAGGAGACGAGAAGATGCTTTCAGACAGGATTTTTTTTAATTATTGATTAGAGTTGTTAATTGTGCGTTTAATCAGTTTGTTAAGATGCAATTGCGCGTGGAGATAGCGACTTGTCCGAAGTGGGACCCGCTTTCCGGCTGTCTTTAGTTGTGCTGTTCTTTTTTTCTTTGGGTCGGGTCAAAGGTTTGGACAAGTTTGTAGGATTTTAGGGTTTTTCGGAGGTATGTATTATCTAAAAATAGGATATTATTTGAAATATAAAAAAATTTCACCGGCGGTTTTTTTTTTTTTTTTCTCGAAAAAGTATATATGTTGACGATTATAGTAATATGAATTATGAAATCTTGTGGTTTATATAGTTTAGAGATTGTGGTTGAAATATACTCAATTTATATAGTTTTTTTTTATGTTCCAAGCTAAAAAGTTATTTCGATATTATTAAGAGTTTTTCTTAATTACAAATAGAGATGTCAATTACATTAAGTTATTGAAGTATTAGTATTAGGTTAGATATTCTCAAGCTCGAACTTGTTTAACGAGTATCTAAGTTTATGCAACAAATTTAAGTTTATGCAACATCACCTCCAATTAGTTTAACAAATTGTGTAAATTATACGATTATGTTCAATGTCTTTCAATTAACCTATTTAAAATATTCTTTTGTTCAATATTTATCCAAAATCCAAAAGGAAAAGATAAACACGCGGAAATGTTTTAGGTAATTGTCTGCATCTAGCAATTAGCATCTACTACTTAAGTTGACTTTGTCAACCTTTTATAGGAAAAGATGGTACTTATTATTATGACAAAAAATACATAGAATATTAAATAAATAGGGGAAGAATTAACATCAAATTAATACATTTGCATCATGCATGGCTACAGGGCCGGTCCTGAGAAGAATGAGGCCCCGAGCGAAATTATAAAAATTAGCCCTCAATATATTAGCGCATCAATATATTGAAAAATAAAAAATTTCAATTACTTATAAAAAAATGACTTCATCTAGTATTACTCCCGTGCGATGCACGGTAAAAAAAATTATATTTTTTATAATATTATATTTAGAAAATAAAATTCTATAAGTTAGTCATATTATTATACTCTAATAAAGATAATAGCATTAAAATGAAGATAAAATCATCTTATAATTGGAGGATGTAAAAATGAATGACCAAGATCTTGACAAAACCTTTTTAACTAACGATTATTATTATCTATTTAAAAATTTTCCACCAAAATATCTAGATATTTTTCTTTCAAATTTTCTATTAGTTTTGAAAGGGTTTTTGGAACTTTTAATTACTTCTTACTGATTTGCATTTCATTATATATTTTTTTGAGATGTTAATTGAATGTAAATCCACAAACTATTAGTGAATTTTGCTATTTTTTCAACTATATAAATTTGCAATATAAATACATAAACTTTAGCTCATTCCGGAATTTGCCCTGAATTTTAATTTCGTTCGTACATGACAAAATTAAAGATGATATAATATATACACATTATATTAAAATAACTTATACAAAATTTCTACTGAAATATACATAGTACTAATATTTATATTTAATGAATATATAGTTTAATTTTAAAAATTTTATTTTGATAAAATTAACAAATTCAACCTAGCAAAGATGAAATTTAAAATTTGTCATGATCAAGAATCATAACATTTTAAAATTATTTTATTTTATTTTATTTTTTATATTTTTTCTATATAGTATTATTTTTATATTTATATTTTTTATTATAACAATTTAATGCAGTTACAAAGATTAAACTTATATTTTTTCATTTTAGAACTCTTTAGCTTAAAATATAAATTTGTAGATAAATAATTGTATATATATATATATATTAAAAATAGAATTTCTAATATGATTTACATTTATTAAATTGTTAGTGCGTTTTTGTATGAATTTTATATTATTATTATTATTATTATTATTATTATTATTATTATTATTATTATTATTATTATTATTATTATCTAGAGTAGACGAAATTGATAAAAAAAAATTAGAAAGAAAAATTATTTTCAAAATTAGTAAGGTGATTTTTGGCAGGAAAACATAATTTACTATTTTTGAAAGTGGTTGAGCTTTTATATATGTATATAGATATTGTCAAATCATTCAATCTCTCTAGGGACATTGACGATCTCAAATACGTTTTCAACAATTTTAAATTTGAGAAGCTCCTTTTAGAACAGTAAGTCAGTGACTGACATTGTCAGCATAATTTTATATTTCGATTTGAACTTTAAAGTTTTAATATAATATAAATTTGACAATAAGTTATATTGCCTAATATTTTTTAGTATATATAAAGTCTATAATTAATGAGATATATTTAAATTTTTGGGCCCTCAAAATTATGTTACAGAATTATGATCAAATTAATTTGAAATTGATTTTAAATTGAACTTTGAATTTTTGACAATAAATTATATTATCTAATATTTTTTAGTATACATAAAGCTTATAATTAATGGGATATATTAAAAAATTGGGCCCTCAATTTTTTGGGGCCCTGGACCATCGCCCATGCCCGCCCGCCCTCAGGGCCGGCCCTGCATGGCGACATGTTTTCTTCTTCGGGTTAGAGAAGAGTGGGTGTATACGTTGGAAATATTTGTTTTAAGCCAATCTGGAAATTAATTATTTAATTAAATATTTATTATTTAATTGAAATAATTATTGGATGTTAATCTATGTCTTGAGTAGATGAACATTGTATACTTGATGTCTCAAAATCGATTTTCGGTGAGTGAGATATTGTATGTTAAATATTTGGATGTTGTGTAGGGAAAATAATACTTGAGAAGTGTTATTTGTTATTTCTAATTTGCTTATTTTCTTAATTCTGTTTTAGCTTCATTTGTTTAGTTTGAGTTGTAAAAAGTTCTAGAACGTATACCCGGTTGTAACAGTATAGTGTATTATACATCCAAATACACAATTTTAAATTTGCCAATACTCAAAACATATTTTTCTTCTATTAGCAATATTTGAAGCTCAAAATTTGACTCCATGAATAACTTCATCTTCGCATTATTCATCATCTATTAAAATAAATAGTAAAATTATTAGGTTTTAGTAGAACAACTTATGTATTCGTACAAAACATAAACTCCAACACAAAATGTTAGATTGATATATAGAAATTTACGTATTGTAAGAGGAAATCCGTTTGCATCCAAATGAAAACATTATTTTTAGCTTAATAGAAATTTAAATATTTTTCTTCATAATTTTCCAATTTTATTTGCTTCTAAAAAATACTCATGAGCTATTTGGATCTCATCTCAATAAAAATCCCTTCAAATCCATTTAGCGAAACGCATTAATCAAACAAGTGAAGCTCTAACTTTATAGTTATGGCTTGTTGGCTTGTGAGCAAACTCATTATATGATTTTGCTTTAAAATATAAAATTTTAATTACATACAATGCAACTCACGTTTTATACTGCAAATAGTAATAACTGTATTGACTCTATAATTAACTTATTTGTCATAAGAAACTAATATTTTATGATATTGTGAATAATATAACCATTTTCAAATGAAAGTAACTATCTAAATACATACATATATATAATATAAATTTAGAAAGATCATTTAAGCTGAATTAAATTCATGAACCTTAAAGTATTTAGTAAATAGAACTAGAGACTCGAATCAATAGAAAACAAACTAATTTTAAACAAAATAGGTGTGCATATGTTACTTAGTGGTAGGAGATTAATATCCAAAACTTGAAATTCTGAGTTCGAGTCCTCTGTTTTGTGGTCTTTAAAATTTCTTTATTTACTTATGTAATTTTATATAAAAAAATTAAGCAAAATACTAGTATTTGACTAGGCTCGAGGCGGCTACACCTATACATGCATCCATATTTCAAATATTTCTCTTTGTTTTGATTTGTTTATATCTATGGTTGTTTGGGCTAATTGGACCCAAATAGAGAATTAACCCACACCCATATCGAGGATGACGCCCCAATTTATGGAAAACCGGCCCGGTCCAATAAAGATTAGCTGCTTCAGATTTCAAATTAAAGCTCAGTCACATACTCACATCTCACAATTCAAAATCTCACAAAATTTTCATCTCAATTTCTCTCTCTAGGGCATTTCCAGCGAAGATTTCACTCCCAAAAGATGGTAAATTACTCTACAATCATTCTCTCTTAGATTTTCATCTCGAGTTGTCGATCGTGCGTTTGGTTTCTTGTTTTCGTTTGGTTTTCTCCCCGTGTAGCTTATACATTTTGGATTTCACCGGTTGCTTTGGATGTGATTTATATAGAATTTCTCGATTCAATGAATGATCAAAATGCTATCTCATTTTTACTTTCCAAAATTCGGCTCTTAGATTCGATAATGTGACTTTTGTGGCCATTTTATATTGAAATTTCCGCGGTTGCATGGAGGCAATATGATTTAGCAACTCTAATTTGAATCATCGAATGTTTAAGACCTATTTTTTTGATTGTGGATCTACCTACACTACAGTAGATTGGTGTAATGCAGAAGTGATTATTCATGTTGTTAGAGGATAAGGGTACCTCACAAAATACGCTGATATTCTTATTTTGCAGCTAATGATTCGTATTATTATGTATACTGTTAGGATTTTTTTTGGGGGCGTACCATATAACACTTCTGTGTGATACTGTAAAAGTTGTCTGAGCTTTCTCTTATTTAGTGACTTAGGAATTATGAAAGCCATGATTCATATTATGTGATGCTGATAAATTGTTTCACATAGACATAGTGTGTTATCTAACTTATAGCTTTATAAGATGTTCATAAATTACTCTTGTTCTACCCGTGGATGTTTTGATGTCCGGTTGATAGTTTATTTGAAAGTTTCTTGTTCAAAACCTTTCTGTTCAACATATATGCTTGTTTTTAATTGTTCTACCGCATGAACTTTTCTTTTACTTACTATTTCCGTTTGGGTATTTCTTATTCCTTATAATATTTATACTTTAATTGCAGGATGGTCAAGATGATGCTAAACAAAGCACCGCTGACATGACTGCGTTTGTAAGTTCCCTCACACGAACTAAAATTGATGATTTGTTTTGTCTGTAATTTTCATTCACTTAAGAAAGTAATCAGCTGGGTTTATAATTCTGTTAGTGGTTCCTGTTTTGTTGCCGGTATGAGCCACATTATGTTCTTTGCATATTTTCTTCTATTCTCTTTAACTTTATGCTGAGGAAGAGTGGGTATTTGTTCGTTCTGTTTTACATGTATGTGATTAGATTAATGTCCACTTGCCAATGTTACTTGTGCTAATATTGCATCTTTTGACTGTTTAGGTGCAAAATCTTCTTCAGCAAATGGTGAGTAACTATTGTTATGAAGCTAAGTTTCCATTCATGTATTTTGCTCCTGGATCCTTCATATTCTATTTCGTTTCTTCTTGTGCAGCAATCAAGGTTTCAGACAATGTCAGAATCTATCATCTCTAAAAATATCCTTCAGTACTATACATAATTGCTTTGTTTTATGGATGCTACCTGGTTTTCTTTATGAACATAGAGTAAATAATCAATTGAGTTGGAAATGGGTAATCATAGATCTACACTAATGATATCTCAAACAATTCACTACATCAAACAATGCAACTCGTAAGGTGATTGAACAGTGTATCGTTGTTTTTTCATTCATATTCAATTGATTTGTATTGCTTGAATTCCTTAACAATACTATACTTGATGAGATGGGTAACCGGATTGATGAGTTGGAGCAGAGCATCAACGATCTTAGAGCTGAGATGGGTCAAGAAGGCACTCCATCGCCTTCAGATCCAGTGAAGACTGGAGAAGAACCCAAGTCTGGTGGAGATAGTTAAAGAAATGAGCGTACATATTTCCTGGAGTGTTGCTGATGCTGTTTCTTGCATATTTAGGATTGTTATGACGAGTAATTGTATCATTTTCTATCGTGTCTCAATTACTATTGAGGAGACACAATACAAGTATCACTAGGAGCACAACTTTTTATGGATATTCAATTGTGTTTTCTAATCAGAAATCGTTTTTCATCATGATGCAGATTTGGTCTGCTTTTGATGTTTAAGATTGTTCTTCATTCGCTGTTCATTAAAATGAGCTTTCATTTGGTAAATTTGATGCTTACTGGTGCTTAGACTTGTGATTGTTCAAGTCAGCTTTAGCTTCTTGAGTAGCTTTCAAGCAAGCTCGAGTTCGATCTTGAGAATTATCATAATATGTTGATATGCTAAATTATCATAATATATGCTGAATTATCATCATATGTTTATCGTTTACGTAAAACTATGCAATGACATGTTTTATATGTTTGAAAGAAATTCCATCATTTATAATTCATGTGCAATGGTTGCTCATGACCCTACTCATCTTACAAAATATTAATTGGATTCAAATCATAATCTTTCAGTTGAGAAACTCTCAAGCATTTTTACGAGATATTTAGAATATAGAATTATTTTACTGAATAGAATACAAAATGGTTTTGTTTGTTACGTGCTCTCTCTACACTTTGGGGCCTGGGGCTATTTTTTTGTTGGTAAGTTATAAGTAGATTTAATATTGTAAAATTGGTAATAAAAATCATGATGGGCTCAATTCATAATGCCGAGATCCGGGCCTAAACACTCGGCCCAATCAGTATTCGGGCCTATAAATTGCAGGATTCAAGAAATTAGGTTTTACTCGTCGTTCACCATCCGTTGACTGCTCTGCTCTTCTTCTCCAGCTGAGATATTAATCAGGTAAAGTTCTCGCCCTTGAATTTTAGCAAGTGAGATGCGATGATTGTTGAATGTATTGTTTAGCCATCGGATTCCCCAGGGAATTTATCCATTTGCACTGGCCTTGTTTCTGTTCATATAGAAGTTGAAAATAAGCAAATTAGATTTTAGGTCGATTTTATTGCGTTTAGTTGAAGTTCAATTTCTCGTGGAATAAATTAGAGTATACGTATTTAGAACGACATTGTTTGGAATTTCTCATAATCTGCAAATTTTTCAATTATTCATACGTGTTTATTTTTTAAAATTGTCTGTTTTGATAGTCGACGTAGTGTCCGAAGAGACCTGCCAAAATGCAGAATGAAGAGGGGCAAAATATGGATCTTTACATCCCGCGGAAATGGTATAATGCATGCTTTCACGAAGTACATTGATAGTTTTTTTGTTACAATTGAAATTCTTCATTTCATGTTGTTTGTCTTTTTTGTGGCACACTAATATTATTCCGGTCTGCTCCATAATCTGATGATGCAGTGAATTTATTTGCTTTTTCCTGTCTCATTTTGGAGTGCCAGAAGCAATTTTAGAGTGCCAGTATTGTATGTATTATGACGTGGAGTTGATATTTGTTTGTTATGTTTGTAGTTCTGCTACCAACCGTCTGATTACGTCCAAGGATCATGCTTCGGTGCAGCTTAACATCGGACATGTGGATGAGAAGGGCGTTTACACGGGCCAATTCTCTACGTTTGCCCTATGTGGTTTCATCCGTGCCCAGGTACTTAGTTGAATTATGTGATGTAAATGGCATTGATTTGTAGTCTGACTTGTTCACTGTTGCTACTAGTTGAATAAAATGCTTTTAAATCTTGCTAGTTGTAAGCTCTTGCTCTGCCAAGCATGATTATACTATCTTTTTCTTCTGTATTAGTTCTCTTGCAAGTCCTTTCATCTGTGTCTTGTTATCCTATAGTTCCTGTTATGATTAAGTATAAATTAGCTCGTTAAATCTTCAGTTTAAGTGACTTTTTGAGATGAGTGCTTTATGGATTTGGGTGAATGCTTGTCTTGAGTTCAATATGTCGACTGAACTGGTCTTATATATGTAGCGAAACTAAATTAAGAACTCGGTTTCTGCACAATTTTATGTAATATGCACTCTACCCGTCTCACTTTACTGATTACATTGGCGATGCGATGTCTTCATCTTTCATGCTACGTTTCCAAGATTAAAATTTCAGCACTTTTGGAACTAAACTTGTTCTTGATCACTCTCACCCCAGGGTGATGCTGACAGTGCTTTGGATCGCCTCTGGCAGAAGAAGAAAGTCGAGGCCCGACAACAGTAGACCGTTGTGTCGTTGTGATTCAGTTTTTAATCTAGTTCTGGGTTCAAATACTTATTCTTGGATGTTTCTCTTTTTGCATATTGTGTGTTAGTGACTTTGATGTGGATGCAATTTTGTGCCATTACTCATTGAGGAGTTCTAATATTACAGTCATTTTGGGCCCAACTTATATTGCACAGGTGTTGCCTTTAAATAAACAAATTTTTAATTGTTTTTATTTTTCACATGGTTGTTAATTTCCCTCAAATTAATATTGTTGTGAATGTTTGAACTTTTAAATGTCTATGTAGTTTAAATTACCAATGTGTTAAATGAAGTAGTTGGATTCTACGTCACTTTAGCTAGGCATGAGTTTTATGTTGACATTAATTTATTGAAAATTGTAATTATGTGAAAAATTAGAGTGTTAAGTTCGAGTATACCCACTGTGTTTAAAATATTTGTTAATCGTAGAAAAAGAAGAAAAAATAGTATTGCAACTACAAAAAACTAATTGGTGGTGTTGTAATACCCAATACTCTCAAAGTTGTATGAAAATAAAAATTCAGTATACTATTAGTACGTTCTTTCTGACAATTAGCTTTTTTTTAACAGTTAGTATATTAAAAATTAAAAAATACTCTCTCCGTCCCACTTCAATTGGCATACTTGTTTTTTTTGTTTGTCACACTTCAATTGACACTTTCTTAAAATAGTACGTGGTCTTTACTTTCTATACTCACATAAAATAAATAGATCCTACCTATTTTACATTCTTAACCCTTTATTTTTAATCTTCGTGTTCAACTCAAAAGTGTCAAATTTTATATTCTTGACCCTTTATTTTTAATCTCCGTATCCAACTCAAAAGTGTCAATTAAAGTGGGACGGATAGAGTAATTTTGATGATTTTCTAAGCATCAATTCACATGGGACCTCCTTCATTTACCAGTTGTGAATGGACTTATTGCTAGTTTTGCTATTTGTGTGATGTAATGAGTAGTGGCATCTTACAAATATGCTTATGGCACGTTACATTCTGGCATCATATTGGAAGATTTAAAAATAGTATCATTCTATTAGTGGAGAAAATAGTGAAAAATCAAGTTGATTGGGCGTTGAAAAGTCGGATGTCTTTACTTACAATGGGGCTAAATACATTGTTTTATGAGATGGACAACTCAAACCACACAAAATTCAGGGTGCATCAACGTAATACATTATCTATACAATCATCATTGATGGACACAATCCTACACATTCATACAAATTTATATCAATTTAAGGCACTGCACGTCCCCTATATTCTGTTGTCATTTCTTTGTCGACAAAAAGTTGAATTATTAGTGGACAAAAATCGATTTGGGAGCATTTATTTTGAGTGAGATGATAAATTGATAAAATAATTCAAGTTAATTTATCATTTATTTTGATTATATGATTAAATTTACACTTATTTTATTTAGTCATCTTATTTTCTAAATATTTAATCTTATATTTTATCGATTTATCTAGGTTTTCGTTGATTTTCTTATCCTAACTCAAAGTCCATATTTGTGATAGTTACTTGAAGGTTGATTAAACATGGGCCACAAATAAATGGTATGGACATGCGTTATAGATCTAATTTGGGGCCTCATTTTCTTGGAATATCTTCATTTTTGGTGCCTGGCCCTACTACTTCTATTAGGACTCAAAAAAAAAAGGACTCACTCAAGTTTAAGAAACGGATAAAAAGTACTACTCCCTCCGTCTCACTCTAATATGCTCATTTCTTTTGAGCACGAAGATTAAAAAATTTACTTTTTAGTAGTAAAGTGGTGTGGACCACACCAATTAGGTACAACTTTTTTACCCAAAAAAAAAATGAGTCTATTGGAGTGAGATATCCCAAAAGGGAAAATGAGCCTATTGGAATGGGACAAAGGGAGTACTCGATTTGAGATTATTCGCTAAAATGTTTTTTTAACGGATTTGATGAAATTAAAGTGAATATCGCTTATGTAGTATTGTTAGGCAAGGTGTTTTTAACTCGATTAATTTTATACTCTTTGTAAATTTTGATTTTTTATCAAATAATGAAATAATGTCACTGAAACTATAATCATCGGTAAATAACTTGGGTGGATTTACTAAAGTGTTACAAATGGGATCGAGTCTCAGTCCACTGCAAGTTCAAAACTTTTTCTTATATCCATGTATTATATATTTATATTAAATTAATTTAAAATCACTCCAACTTAGAATGATTAAAACATTTAAATAAATATATTGCAGTTCCACTTTCCGGCTCCTTCAGTCACCACCGTGGATTCTTATTTTTCAAATGACTTTATTATCAAATTTGAGATTCTCCCCTAGTCATGTCTAAGTAGTGTTTTTTTTTTTTTTTCTTTCTTCCAATTACTATGTTACTTAGAGCACTCCCAGTAGATCACCTAAATGCATCACCAACTCTAAATTTAGGCTAAAACAATTGAAAATGAGATAAAAAAATGCATCCAACAGATCCCCTAAATTGGATAGGACCCACAAAAAATTTTACACCCACCTAAATTCAATCTTAAATTTACACCCACCCTAAATTTATTTTAAGCTTATAATTAGTAGGGCCCACACATAATTATTATTTTTATGTAGAAAATAGGAGATCTGGTGTATGCATTTATAAAATCGAGATCTTAAAATTAAATAGGGAAGCTTTAGGGAGGATTATAGGAGCATAATTTTAGGATTTCTGCTGGGAGTGCTCTTAGATGCTTGTTTTAATTTTTTCTTAGACCATTTCGTTTTGAATGATCTTAAGTTATTTTCCTTCTGAACAAATAAACAATCTGATAGTATTCATTACTATTATTACATTAACTGTGTGAAAATAAAATTATTACTTTAAGAAATTAATTAAATATTCCTTCTCTAATTTATTAATTTATTTCATGAACATTACGGCTGTGCGTCCAAAATATATTATACAGTGTTATAAAAAATCCAATAATATTCCATTTCAAAATTAAATACATATTATCCAGACTTTCTTGTTACGAATAAATAATAATGCTAATTTATGACAAATATCGTCTGTCTTTAAACTTCATATTCGTCTTTATCGAATCAAATCCAAAATCCTAAATTCCGAAGAGTCCCTTCATAGCTTGAAAAGCTAGTTATAAACAAACTTGCGAAGTGGAAAATGACTTTCTTTGTATAATTTGTTGAAACAAAAAGTTTCAACACGTTGCTGTTTCTACAATCCAGATGTTTTCATCGAGACAATAGGGCTAAGAACAAAAATGGAATATTTATGGTGGTGCGTAAATTAAATCAAACAAGAAAGATATTTGTCTTTTACCTACGTAGCAATAAATTGTTTACTCCACTTGCACACATTCAAACGTAAGTATACAATTTTTTAATGCATATCCAGCTCCTCATAAATCAGATTAACGCTAATGATTGTCTTAGATGTTAATGGTTACTTAAAGCCCAATAAGAAATTAAAGCTGACTTTTTATTTTGATTTTTTGATATCAAGACTTAAGTTTTATGTTACATTAAACAAAAAAAAAGATTTGATTTTTATAGCCTGTGTTGAACGGACGCCGCTGAAAATAAATTAGCCTCAACAAAAGGAGAGAGGTGAGAGAAAGTGGAGAGAGAGAGAGCGGGGGGAAAAAAGAGTGGAGAGAGTTGATGAGCATCTGGAAAAGAGGGGGAGTTTAACTGAGTCCAAAGAAGAGGAGAAGAAAGAGAGGAGAAAAAAAATTCTTTTGCAAAGAAAAAGGAGGAAATATTTTTCCTAAGGGATTCAGCAAAATTCCCTAATACCCACAAAAGACTGATTCTTGATACCGGTATTGGTGAATCATAGCACATTTTGACCTCTCTCTCCAGCCAGAAACACCACCCTTCAAATTTCCACTATATTTAGCACGCTCCCTCCTCTCCGTCCACCCCTCTCTCTCCCTTTCTCTCTCTTCTTGTGTAGTGCTAATACTTCTAAAAAAGATTTACCTTTGTGCTTTATTGCACTTTCCCACAGTGTGTGTGTGTGCGTGTTGGGGCTACTCACAGTTTTACATATTCATCAACCGCATCCCTTTTCATTTATTGGGAATTCTCGAGAGTGAGAGAGAGAGTTGGCATTCTGAGGTTTGAAGGTTTTTGTGTGGATTCTTGATTGCAAATACAATCAAGAAGGTGAGTTGTGTATTATTTATAAAATTTGAGTTATTTTTGTGGTATGGAGTGATGGGATTGTGTTTATTTATTTTTGTTGAATTTGCTGTTTTTAGTGTTTTGTGTTTAGCCGTTTTGATCTTCTCCTTTAGAGAGTAGTTTGGATTGCGTGAATTTTCATTTGATTGGTTGATTGATTTCAATAGAGAAATTTTATGTTATCAAAGACGTATTCTGTATACGGCTATAAATTGAACATCGTGTGATTTCAGCTGTATATCTGAAAAAATTAGATCTTGTTTTCTCTGGAGAATTTTCAATAAATTTAGAGAAAATATTAGCACAAATTCATGTTTCTTGAGGGTATGTTCCAATTTAGCAATAAGATTCTGATGACCTATACTTATGTAATTCCCAAGATAGTGATAAAGTTGTTATTTTTCGACAATCTTGTTTGCATTTTAATCAGCCTCGTGTACATAATCATGTTTTAGGACTTAATTTAGAGAAATAACAAGATTTGATCTCTATAGTTTCTGGCTTGATTCTCCATTGAATGTTCAGTTGTTCTCGAGAAGATAATTTTCTTTCGGTTATAGTAATAATGAACTCGTTGCTCGTGAAAGTTCCTTGATCTGCTGAAGATCCTATCTTCACTATGTTAAGTGAATATATTCTGCTCAAGTCTTCAAGAAGTGTATTATTTGCCATGTATTTCCATATAGTGCCAATTCGGGCTGCAGGTATTTCGTCAGCATTTTGTTGTCTGAGAAAACCGATTATGAAAAAGTAGATGTCGCTTCTCTATTGAGCGATCAATCACGAAAAAGTAGACATGGCTTCTCTGTAACATCTCCTTAGTATATTTATACAATAAATTCCATCTTTTAAGTGACCTATGGTATAGTTGTGGCATATTTCCCTGCACTTGTATGTTTAAGTTTGAATGCACCGGATAAAGATCTTTGCGTTTTTTTGCTTATTAGCTATGATGATGCATGGTGAAACCATAAGCAATTCTGAAGGAGAGATTAAAGTCAGTTTTGGCTATCATTGCAATGGTGAGAATGATAGTTCTTGGGATAGGCCTAATTATATTGATATCCCGTCTTCTGGTGGACTCCGGAGAGCCAGTAGTTCTTTCTCTTGCCTCTCCGGTGCTGCATTGAGTGCTAATGCTACATTAGCTAACACAAATATCTGCAACGGGCTGATTGCCTCCGAGATACTCCCGACTCTGGACTCTCCCAATTCATTCCGGAGGATACCATCTCTAACGAAGATGGACCTACTGTCGTCTTCTCTCCAGAGCAGCATGTCGATCTTGAGTTTTAGCCCATCCTCACCAAGTGAGACACTTGATTATGATTCCTTTTCACTCAAGTCCATGAGCGCTCCATCTAGAAGCGAAAGCTTTCTCAATGCTATGGAATTGCAAATAGCTGGAGGCGCAGCTGGCGAAGACAGAGTTCAAGCTGTTTGCTCCGAAGAGAATGGTTGGCTCTTTTGCGGTATCTACGACGGCTTTAATGGAAGGGACGCAGCTGATTTTCTGGCAGGGACGTTGTATGAGACAATCACTGCTCACCTTAACTTGCTAGACTGGGATCTGGATCAGGATTTGTCGAAGGGCACTGATTGTTTGTACACGCAAAATGGGGACAGATTGTTCAAGCAGAGCGTGCTTAGCAGCCTTCAACACGCCCTCAATCAAGCGGAAAGTGAGTTTCTGCACATGGTCGAACAGGAAATGGATGACCGTCCCGATTTAGTATCTATAGGATCTTGCGTGTTGCTCGCTCTACTCCACGGGAAAAACTTGTACTTGCTCAATCTTGGTGATAGTCGAGCAGTCTTGGCTACCTATGATAAAGGGAATGACACAAGGGGCAGTGAGGGGCTGCGAGCTGTCCAGCTCACCGATAGCCATACTGTCGACAACGAAGATGAAAGAATCCGACTTCTGAATGAACATCCCGACGACCCTTCTACACTTGTGGCTGGAAAAGTGAAAGGAAAGCTAAAGGTGACAAGGGCCTTTGGGGTTGGTTACTTGAAAAAGGTACGACTTTGGACAACCTAGTTCATTCGTTTAATCGCTTATACTCTTCGTTATATCTTATCATTCGACTCTTGTTTTCTGCAGAAAGACATGAACGATGCTTTGATGGGTATTCTTAGAGTCCGTAATCTCATAAGTCCTCCTTATGTATCTCTCGAACCATCTCTTATCGCACACGAAGTATCGGACTCTGATCACTTCGTTGTGCTGGGGAGTGATGGCTTGTTTGACTTCTTCAGCAATGATGAAGTCGTGAATCTCGTGCATTTGTATATGCTAAAGAACCCCTCTGGTGATCCAGCAAAGTTCCTTGTCGAGCAGCTCGCTGCAAGAGCAGCAGATTCAGCAGGTATGTGATCATCACCTCTATTTTGTTTAATATTTCATTTTGATGTGATTTAGGTTGATGACTCTTGCTTGTAGGTTATTATATTTTTTCATCAAAATGCGGTATGTAATAATTCAAATAATTCGCTGCTTGCAATCATCGCAAAAAATATACTATTCTGCTAATATTTCTTAAGTCGAACTACTCGATTCGCTTATGTCACCTAGACTATTCAATAGTTGTTGCCTCCTGAAAAACGACATCGTCACTTCCTTTTTCGAGTATTGACTTCCTGCTTCAAAATTATATTGTAATGGTTCTACGACAGCAGTATTGTAGGGTAGGCCAGATTAAATTATCATCTTTTCAACTTGCATAATTTATTAGATTTGTTGTCTAGTTTGATATTACATCATCTGCACCAAACAATAATTGAACTAAGCAAAAATCTTGAATAAGTCTCACTTTTCAGTTGCATGACTTTGCTGAAAATATTAAATCTATTATATTATATTATTACACTACAGGTTTTAGCATGGAGGAGCTGATGAGCATCCCTGCTGGCCGAAGGCGGAAATATCATGACGACGTCACAGTCATCGTCATCGTCTTGGGGACGAACAAACGCACCTCGAAGGCGTCAACGCTGTGTCTTTGAAACAGACCAGGTCAAACTTTTTGCAGCTTCTTAGCTTTAGATTCCTTCCTCCTTAGATAAAAGGTTTGCAATAAACTCGGGACGTACATATCTTCTTATAACGTGTTGTTGTTAGTTGCAAAAATCGTTTGTTTGCACGATGATTTTTTTTGTATGTGGAATGAATATGTCTTCATCTGCAAACTGGCCATTCCTTTTTGCTTCTTTTTTTATGCACAGTCAAGAAGCTTGACGATGAAGATGATTGGATTTGTGGAATAATTTTTATGGATATAAATCGCATTTGTAGAAAGGTGGTTCTGTTTCTAGTAATGTGAAGAATCTCTTTGGTTTCTGATATCTCTTATGTACAAGCATAAAACGAGATGCTTTTCGTTTTATGCTCGATTCCTTGTGCCGGTGCGACTTCTCGACCTATTAAGGCTTTGGTGAGAGTGGAATAGAGATTAGAGACCACTCTTTTATATATGCTTTTTATGCCCTTTGTGTTTCATTGGATCATTTAAGATTAGTTTTTTGGGCCCAATTTGAGATATCACCACCTTTTTGTACGGCAAAATGGTTCATGATCTCATTGTAATTGACTTTGTAATGTTCTAAAGTCACTTAGTTCTGAACAATCGAGCGGGAAAACCACGTCGTACGCCACGGGCCCATAGGATGTGTAAGCTTGTGCTCGTATCGTGCAATACTCTAGGGTTGTTCGTGACCCGGTTGCATTCTAGGTTGGCTCTAATATAGTGCAGTTAATTTCATGACGAATACATCAATTTTATACGTTCAGTGCAGTATTTTCACGGAAGCTTTAAGTGGGGCCAACTCTATGGATGTTTGATATATATTTTGTGGGAAATCATAGGTCAAAAAAGAGAAGAGGGTTTTGTTGGAATTTGAGCATTTGCCAACCAGTTGTCATGTTAATGATGTTTATTTTAAGGTTGTTCCAAAAACAAGTTGTGTATAATATGTTGGGTAAAATATAGGGTAGATTGTGAATATTCTGTATTGATTGGCGATGCAGAATTGTTCGTCGCCCATCATCAAGTGCCTGCAAAAGTTTCCCTCACTTTCAATGGAGATATGATTCCTGGGCATAATGTTCCATCTCCTATTTATTTGGTGCATTGCATATCATAACTGATAAGTGACCCGATGCTTTGTTACGGATATTTCAGAGGTCCTAGGCGAAAATGAAAAAAAAAAAAAAAGGCTTTTTGAGAAATAAAACTTCAAATTTTTTATTACTATCATTTAGAAATTGTACATATTGGTCTTACATGCTTGTGTGACTATATAATTTTAATATTAATCAAAAGTGCAAAAAAATTAAAAATATGTGGTCAAATATTATTGAGTTAATTTAGATCGCTTAGTATTTTGAGAAGCAAAATTATCACTAACATCTTCAAGATCACATTTTTCTAATATCTCATTGAAAAAAATTGCCAGCTCATTTAATCTTTTTTGGGATATTGTTGAAAATAAATACTCCGTGATTTTGTCAATTTTAGTGGATTTTTTTGTTGTTGAAGTCACTTAACTATATTCTACTAATAGAAATATTATGTAAAGTACCAAACTAAAAAAAATAACCTATGGATTTTATATCTGATAGTAAATACATTTGTAACACTTACAATAATACATTATAATTAATAAATGAGTTAATTGCTTGTAAAATACTGGACTTTTATCAAATTCTAATTTTGCATACAAACTTTAAAAGGAATCATGGTAATTACTGAACTTACGTCACATCAAACTTTAAAATGTAACATGATAATTAATGATCTATTGATTTAATTTTATTTTACTATCAATCAAGATTTTGAACAAATTTAATGCTAACATGGCATGTTACTTTTTAAAGTTTATATTAATGAAAGTTCAACACTTACCACGATACCCATTATAATTTATTTGAAAAATTAGAATTTGTTAAGAGTTTAGTATTTTATAGACAACTAATCCTTAATAAATTTATTTTTCAAATTTGGAGCCCCGCAAATTTTGGGGGGCCTAGGCTTTTGCCCTATCCTTTTCAATTTTCATGGAAAGGACAACCCTGTATGATATAATGAAGTACGAGATGTCAAAAATTATTTTATCATAAATAATTAATACTCCCTCCGTCCCAAACGAAATGGCCTATTTCTTTTCGGCACGGAGATTAAGAAATGTGTATAAAGTAGATAAAGTGGGTTGGTGGAAATTATTTAAATATTAAGTATAGAGAGAGAGAGTGTATTGCCAAAAAAGGAAATAAGACATTTCGTTTGGGACAGCCCAAAAAAGAAAACAGGACATTTCGTTTGGGACGAAGAGAGTAATTAATTGTGATACAAGAATACAAGAACAAATATTATTCTAGTTGAAAACTTATTAATAGTTTATGTCCATTAAAAAGATAGTAAATGTTGAAGACAACAATAAAGGAAGAAATTTCAAAATGTGAAAATAAAATTTTTATTTTTATATTTATTTTTATTTTTTTGTCATATCATGAAATGAGTTGTTTGTTGTCTGAATTAGAGCTAACCAAAAATAGTCCAGAGTCCAATTAGATTTAGCACGAAGCTGAATGGCAAAAATAACTCTAGTACAATTAAATCAAAAAAAAAAAAAAAAACCAAAACTAAATGGGATGGTCCAATTAGTATATCTACATATAACAATTCAAAATAAAAATATGATTTGTAATAAAAGACTATACCATATATATTGATATATTTCCATATTACATCTAGATAATTTTTAAACTCAAACTCCACTACAAAATGAGCATTAAAATATTTTAATGCAACCTTAGACACTACATATCATTTCAACCACCACATCAAAATTCTCTATATACATTCCAACAAAAGGCAAAAAAAACACATGAAATTTGATCACACGATGCAACATCCATTAGGGTTCTCGTCGCTCAACATCTCGAACGAATCCAACGGCTGCGATTGCGCCGCGTAATCCTCCATCTGCCCATACACGTAGGCGTACGGGGAAGGAGGCACGTAGTACCCCGGCGCACCCGCTACGGTGGGATACGCCGCATTGTAGCTCACCACGTACGCTTGCTGCGGCGCAGCATAAACCGGGTGCGGATAATGATACGCACTCTGTGTTGGAGGGCTGAGATTGATCTGATCAACGGCCTGCGTGAATCCCACCCTCGGAATCTCCAATCCCGTGCCCGACGCCGCACCATTACACGATGGTCCCGCATTGTTCCCACCACTAATGTTATTGTTATTATTACTGTTATTCCCTTTTCGCCCTCGCTTTTTCTTCTTTTTACCGCCGCCGCCTTTGTTCTCCGGCGGCGGGGGTTTCTCCCCGGCGGAGGAATTTCCCGGCGGCTGCTCGACCATGAACTTGACCGTAGCTCCGCCGTTTCCGCCGGCGAGCCTCGGGGAGCTGATCTTGACGTGAAGATTACCGCCGTTAACGTTGCCGTTATCCGGCGTTTGCTCCTCCTCTTCCTCTTCGCTGTTTTCGCCGCTCTTTGGCTCGGTGTCTTTCTCGTTTCCTTTTTCTTTCTTCTTCTCCTTGCCGGCGGCGGGCTTCTCCGGCCAGAGCTCTGCATGCTTGCCGGTTTTCACCAGCTTCTTGATCAGGGTCTGCGCGTCGACGTTGCCGGTCACCGTAACTTTTTGCTGCTGGGATTCAATATTTATTGTATAAACACCTAACAAAACAAAGATTTTTTTTTTTAAGTACCAATTTCCTCAAATCTTTCAAACATGCAAATATTAGGGGAACAAAAAAAGATTAGTAATCACAAACGTTGTAACCTTCGATGCTTTGAAGCACTTTCTTGACTTTCCTTTTGCAGCCTTGACAGTGGATGGAAACTTTCAGAACCCATGTCTGAAAATCGAGAGAGAGAGAGAGAGAGCTTAGAACACATGCTATAACACAAAAAGGTGGCAAGAAAGAAGTGATTATTATTTTATTTTTTTAAATAAAAAAAATCTAGCATGTTGATTTCACCTGGTATTGAAGAGGGGGTTGTGAGGGTTCCTGATCTGCTTGCCCAGACGCCATGAGAGGGGGGAGAGGGGTTGCAGAGAAGTGTTGGATTTTGGAGTGTGATGAATGAAGAAGCGAGTGAGGAATGAGAGTGTAAGAACCAAGGAGAGAGTAGAGAGAGTTACTACTTAATTTGTGTCAATAGATGGAAGTCAAGTGCACTCTAATTTTTGAAAATGACGATACTACCCACGCACCGCCAAAGTCCAAAGACGAGATTTCTATTTAAGAATATTAAGCGATGCTCTTCATCATTCATGTATATCAAATGTTGATAACTATATTACGAGAGAAGGTATATTTGAGTTGAGTATTTGTATATCAAATGTTCCTTCATTTTATGAGTCTTTTATTACGTACTTTAAATATACTTGCATATAATAATATCATAATCTTTTACTCCCTCCGTCCCACTGTAAGTGAGACTCTTTCTATTTTGGGTGTCCCACCATAAGTGAGACTCTTTCCCTTTTTGGTAAAAGTTTTACTCTTTAAACACCTTTTCACTTTTTCACCTACACACAAAATACACTTTTCTTAATTTCCGTGCCCAAAAAAAAGGTCTCACTTACCTTGGGACGGAGGGAGTACCATATTTGTGTTACATCTTAGGCTGCGTTTACTTTGATGGATAAATTTATCCATAAAAAATGATGGATAACAAAAATTTATGCCTTAAAATGTCTCCTTTCTTTTCCAACATTTGACACAAGAGCATTTTTTCTTCCTTATTTTCACTTCAAAGGTAAATAATATTATCACACCAAAAATGGAGGGATAATATTATCCACCTTTGAAGTGAAAATAAGGAAGGAAAAATGTTTTTGTGTCAAATATTGGAAAAGAAAAGAGACATTTAAAGGCATAAATTTTTGTTATCCATCATTTTCCATAGATAAATTTATCCATCAAAGTAAACGCAGCCTTATATTTTACTACTATGTGTGCGGAGTATCATACTCTTATACGCCTATTTAGTAAAATCATGCATATATACATGCTATATATTGGTGAAGTGGAATATGATAATATAATAAGATAAACGTTATAGAATAGCCGAAGCACAATAAAAAGTTAATTACTTATAATTTATTTATTTTTCAAACATAAATCTATCCCACATGCAAAATAAAAGTGGACTATGTGAATATTGAGACGATTTTCACCTCTCTCTTTCTTTTTTTTTGGGGGGGGGGGGGAGGAATTCCTAACCATCTGTATTTAAGTTTGTAGGTGCACTTGTTCAACCCATTTAAGATTTTATCATATCAATACGTAATTCCAAGCTTTCATTCGCATTTCATGATCATAAATAAATGGTGTTATTCACTCAATTATTCAATTTCAATTGGTATTCAAATCGCACAGTACCATGGCCGTGGCAAACGGCGCCACCTATTAACTTAAAAGGCTATTATTACATGGTAAAAATATTGAAGATAAATAGGTTGCTTCTCTATCATTCTTTGGTGACTATTCACTGTTGAGTCACTTGCACCAAGTAAGCCATCGTACACACAATGACACAACCTTTGTACAATTAGATATTGCTGATGAATATAATATCTATAATAAGCTTGCTTTATAAATCAAATTTCTATATATTCAAATTCTCTCAACTTTGGAAATAACTTCTGCCTCTTATTCCAACGCCACCTACTAAATCATCAAAGGCAGGTCAACACACAGCCCCTCCCCTTCTTTAATGTGCTTGTATGTGTGTGTGTGTGTGTGTGTGTGTGTGAGAGAGAGAGAGAGAGAGAGAGGGGTGGGGGCTGGGGGGGTATATCTTATCGTTGTCTCCATCAAAATTTGAATATTGCTTGCCTTTGAAATGTGTGAAAGGGGTCTAGAGCTAATAAATGAATGATTTGTTTACAACTCACAATGCAAAAACAAATGAATTCCGAATAGCAGTAAATGAGGATATTGCCAAACAGAAGCCAATCCATTTTTCCACGCATTGACAACTGTGAGAATTAATCAGCAGAGAAAGGCCAAGAAGAAACAAATTTGCTTGAAAGATACTCCCACCACAATTTCAAATGACTAGAGAAAATGGAAAAAAGAATTCAAATTTAGAAGGATGAAAATATACTAGCATATCACTATTAGTGATAAAGGACTAATGTCACATGATGAAAATTGAGATGAGAGTTCAGAGACATAAAAATCTGGGGTGGCATCCCAATAGTAGTACACAGAAACAATGAAGAAATATTCAATCTGTTCATGAATCATGAGTTGCTTTACCCTCATCTTTTGGTGAACCTTGATCTATAATCTTGCTGATTTCTACGTCACTCGTGCCTCCGACCTCCTTTGCTTCTCCTACATCGTCCTGCAGCTAAGAAAAATTCGAATGAATGGAGTTGAGCGTTTGCAAAAATCTCATAATAAACTAAATAAAGAATCCATGACATGTTGGCATCATACTGACCCCTAGATTTTTTAGGCTGGTTGCGACGTCTTCCTGCTGCTGTTGGAGAGTAGTCCTCAGTTCTTGAAATTCCTTTGTTCATCAAACAAACAAACATGTGATAAGTGCATGTAATTTTACATGTAAGGCACAAGTATGAAGAATAGGAGGGCCACTGACTGTTCGGAGCTGATCAACTTCAGTATTTAGCGACTTCTTGAGCTCTGAGAGCTCCTGCAGGAATAAAGGAAGCAGATTACTGGATCGCATGGAAAATTCAAGTATCAAATTCATCTACCATTAGATGCAAAGAAAGATTCTTATTGCTATGACCAGACAATTTTGTGATTTCTAGGCTGAGACATACAAGCACAACAGCGTAGGAGTTCCAGATCCTCACACCTTTGAACACTTCAAGAACAGCGTAGGAGTCTTTTTTTTTATAAACTAACAATTAAATTAGTAAATTTAAAGACCGAGTCATGGTGGACTCAAACCCAAGACCTTTAGTTTAGGCATTAACCACTCTACTCCTGGGCCAACACACGTAAACACGACGATGAGCACACTAGTGTGCGTGTGTTGGCCTAGCAGTAAGGTGATTAATGCCCAAGGTCTTGGGTTCGAGTCCACCGTTTTACTTTTTTATTTCCTTGTGTAATTTATCCAAAAAAAAAAGATGAGCACACCAATAAAAAATTGGAGTTTTTTCCGGAGGTGGTTATTGCCTTAATGGTACTCAAACACTAATATTTATCACAGGTGGCACAACAACAACATCCACCTTCTTTTGCCTGTTGAGCCATTCACAGAGTTCCACATCACTCTCACGGTCTCCAATCACCCAACACTTATTCTATTGTTTGGACTAACATGTATCTGATTTAAGCTCACCTTCATTGATTGATCATGTAGGTTTCATGTCTTAACATGTACATCACACTTGAGCAAGAGTTAGTCTAATTACATCCTAAGCACTAAAAGGTAGAATCTTTTGTAGTTAGACAATAAGATAAAAACTCATTCTTGACATCATCAAAATGCATGTAGCATAATGTTGCCAGTAACTTCATTCAAACTACCAAATTCTGTTTCATTTTACAACCCCACAAGGAATAGAAACAGCATATGCAATCTTTAAGACTAAGACCATAAGGTCCATAACTAAACTAGAAGGATAGACTACAAACTACAAAGACATAGCAACTCATCAAGATCATGCATTATCTCCAAAAGAACTACTAATACTTACATCACGGTAAACCTTAACTTGAGTGTCCAGCTTCATTCTCCAGTTTTGGAGGTCCTAATTTTTGCAAGAAAAGGAACAAGTTAAGAAATTACTGAACCCAAAATCAAGAAACAGAGCACAACTCGATCACATGTTAATACAAATACCATATCAAACAATTAGTATTAATTCAGTTAACCAGTCCCAAATACTTCATTTACATAAAGTAGGCTTGTTAATTTCTTCACTATGATCCCCAAAACTAAACGAATAATTAAATTAAACTGGAAAGCTAAAAAACGCATCAACGAGCGAAAAATGGTGTGTAGAAAACCTGTTTAAGATTATGTATTCTGCTGACAAGCTCCTGCCGCGATTCAGCCAGTTCCTGCAATTCCCAAATTCAAAAATAATATTCCAACTCAAACACTATCTAAAACCCGAAATAAAAACATAGATTTGCAATCGTTACCGCAATCTTAGGATTCATCGGCGTTACATTCTCCTTTTTCTGAAAAATTAAGGGCACAATGACTAACTAATACAAGCAATTAAGCAAACAAACAAATGGAAAAGAAAAAAAAAAAAAAAAAAAAAGAAGAAGATAGAAATATTGCTTCATACCTCGGAGAGAGGAGCTAGAGGAGGAACGGATTCCGGCTGTTCCATCCGAAAATCTGCTGCTAATCGGAGAAAAATTGAATGGATTTGGATCTGAGGTTTTATGTGGAGGTGATTTTTGTGGTTTAAAGCTGATGTATTCAAAAAGGCTGTAGCAACAATTATTGAAGCAATAGAAAAACCCACTGCCTTAAAAAAATTGAATTTCGAGTTCAAACTTAGGGCGGGCAAATTTATATTCCATTAGCATCAACTATAAATATATAATGAGATTGAATAAAAAATATAAATATATATAATTAGATATAAATTAAATTTACTGTAAACATATCACTGAATGTGAATTATGTTATCATCGAAAATACATAAAATGTCTTGAGCGCTGTTTTATTTAGGTAGTAAATGTAAATATATTAATTTAATGATCTTTTTATCGAATGAGTATGTTGGCATTCTAGCCGTTGAAGTACATGATTTCATTAAATAAGATCTTCAAAGGTACTCCACAAAATAATGATGAGGCGTTTTCAGTGGGCATTGGCCATTTAACTTATTCCATAGCCATTTCACAAAATTGCCTAAGAATAATTATTCTGCCAACTATCTTCTATTAAATGAAAAAAAAAAAAAATCAAGCAAACAAACTAGTAGTAACTTTATTTTAATTATCGTTACTAATTGTTCGCGGGCATATACTTTGAAGGATTAATCTTAATAGATAAAAATTGTAAAGCTAATCAATTATTTACTTTGATGAATTGGAACATTGAGATTATCTCAAAGTTTTTTATTATTTTTATTATTTAAGCTAATTTTATTTTATTTTTATCCTATTGAAAGGGTGAAATTGGATAAATCTTACTCTTGAGGATAAAAATACTTAATCACGCATTTTATCAATCATGCAAAGTAAATATCTCCTTAGAAGTCTAACTTCTAACTTTATTTTTTATGGAAAGGTTTTCTTATTTGGTATAATTAGATTTTGTTTGTGGATTTAATGGTAGTTATGACTTATGAGATACTTCATTCATTCTAAAAAAGTTTGCCCCAATTTTTTTTTTTATGTGTTCCTAAATTTTTTGTCATAATCTACTTATTTATGCCTGCGTGCGGTGATATTTTCCCACTTTATGTGGTGTTGTATTTCAGCCTGCGTACGGTGATATTTTCCCACTTTATATTCAGATTCCTCTTGAAATTATAATTTTAAAAAATACTATTATTTATTTATACTCTTAAATAATTATTTTTAAATTTGAATTGAGTCATTTAAAGTGAGATAACTCAAAATCATAGAAATTTGATCATTTGAAGTGGGATGGAGGGGGGTAGGAAGTAAGAAAATTCTTGTTTCGTGTCTAAACAATACCAATATATCTTGCACCTTCTATTGAGTTGTTGGCCCAATATAATCTGCTTTGATGTTGGACTAACATTTGGGCCTGTTTTGAGTCCTAGCCCAAGAGAAACAATTTTGAGAGAGATTGTGTTGTGGATGTGGCATAGTGGTCATGTGGGGCAAAATCAGTTTATTGTCTCACAATTTTAAGTTTATTTTGTTCCGAAGATAAACAAACAAAAAGTAGTTTTTTGTATTTATTGTTCGTCTTATCAAACCTTCTAAAATTTCAAGATAGAATCCTTCTATTTTATGTTTTACATATATTTGTACTCGATTAATAACTCACAGCATACTTCACTTGGAAGACTTTATCAGACAAAACCTCAATTTTTATCGGTCTTTAGTAAAATAATAAATTATAAAAAAAGTGAAATAAAAACTTGATGAGAAGAGACGTCCTTTTTTTGATAAAATTAAATAAAAATTTAAAAATCGTGCTATACTAGAATTCAAATTTAAGACCTTTGATCTTAGGCATGAATCATTTATCCTTTGGCCAACAGGCCCAAAACGTCCCGAATTTTGATACATCGAGAAAACGTCTATATTATTATTTTATCAACAATCTCAATTCAATTAATTAGTAATATGACATTAGGAGAGCAGATAAAATCGTAATTAAATACTAGTATTAAGTTTGTCGTGTAAAACCTGTTTATAAAGATTGTGCATCATCGTCACATATGATTTTGTAAATTATTGTACAAAAGTAAAATTCTCTATAATGAATTCACCAATAGCGCCAATGGGCTCTAGTGGCAAAACTGATGCACTCAAAAATTCTCATTTGTGATAGGTCTTGGCGTTCTCACCTTTGTGCAGCTCGCCTGCATGCGGTGATGTTTTCCCACCGTTGAGTGGTATTGAGGTCCCGCTTGCGTGCGGGTTGCATAATAAAAATAAAAAAAATCACCAATAGCACACACATATATGATATAACTATTTTATTTTGTTAACATAGTTCGCACATTGGTCAAGGGAGCAACAATATCTCATTTCCTTCACGGTACCCCAAGCTTGAAAAAAAAAAAACTGTTACTTCAGCCGTGTAATAAAATAAAACAAATGAAAAAATATTCTAGATGCAAAAGCAGGCTATAGTCCATTATATTATATTCACATATTTTTACATATAGTGATGTCTCCATCCTCCATAAAATAATGGTCAAAGTTAGGATTCATGGTCAGGAGAAAACACAATTTAATTATTGTAGACAAATCTGTGTCTCAAAATCCAGTCAACAAAATCTTGCTGCAATTATATTAAACAAAAATCTCATGATAGCATATTCAACAGAACGACGCCGTACCGCGTATTTTGAATTGATTCTTTCCCTACTCTACTTTGTCCAATTAAAGAATCGATTTTAAATTTTTAATAAGCTACCTTAATTGCAAAGCAAAAGAATTCTATGTTTCCTACATTACATTACATAAACTATAACATAACACCCGTGCAATATTATTTAAATTAATCATAATTTAAAGTGAAACCAAAATTTTATGCACGAGTGGATAGTATATTATCAATAAACATTGAGAAAAAATGAAATGAGAAAAATAGATAGAAACTAGAAAAAGAATCGAGAGAGAAAGAGGTAAATGACGTGGAAATTAAGAAGATGGGGAAATTGTAAAAAAGGACAGAGAATTTTTTAGCATATAATTGTGCTTGTTAATATAATAATAGAGTATATAATACCTTAAAAAAACTATTGACTACTGAAACTTTATTGTAAAGTGATCAGATTCATATATGAAATTAAATTGATATAATTATCAAAATCTTGCAGCAATCAAGAAATAGTTTATGATTTTGCTGCCCAATAAATATCGAAAAATCGTTTAATTTCGAACCTAAAGTTTATAAATAAAGTACAAAATAGTACTAGATCTTAACTTATAATAAACAAACAATACAAATAAAAGAAATTGTCCTTGATAAATATACTAACACGTTTTCTTCAATCTCGAAGCAATCTTAAATAAAAAGAAAATTAAAGGGAAATGTTATTGAAATACTCCATGTATTTATGGATTCTAGAAATTAGACTCGGACTTCCATTTTTCATCAACTTTTCAAACGTAATCACTCGGCGATTCAAAAAAAGAAATTAAAAACAATTATTTCACTCGGTATTAATGTATTATAATGTGGAAATCATAATTAATATAAACGACATTATAATTATAAAATACCACACCCGTCACCCGTGGTTCATTGATTCTATATAACAAAGTTTACAGCATAGAAAAATAAATAAATACAACAACAAATTTAAAATACATTAAAACGAAAGCAAGAAAGTAATCGAAAAAAACCAGCAGCTGCCAATCAGAAGCAGCCCACCACCGAAAAGCGGCGGTTCAACGTTAAAGAAAGCAACTTTCGACTGCTGCGGCGGTGGGTTTCGTAAAATCGTTGATCAAAATTAGCGCTGCAGGAATCGGTGAGTCGACTCAGCCATGGGCCAGGAATCGTTCATATACAGCTTCGTGGCGCGTGGCACGATGGTGCTGGCGGAGTACACCGAGTTCACCGGCAATTTTCCGGCGATCGCAGCTCAGTGCTTGCAGCGGCTGCCGTCGACCAACAACAAGTTCACATACAACTGTGATCACCACATTTTTAACTTTTTAGTTGAAGATGGATACGGTAAAAATCCTCTCTTTTTTTTTTGTTTTTTTTGCGTAGCATGATTTGGGCTGTCTGAATTTTTTTCTGTTATTGGCTTTGTTGATTGGGGTTGGAATTTAGGGGTATTGGAGATGAACTTGAATTGGGTTTTTCTTGGATCTGAGGCAGGAAGCTGGAATCTTGAGATTTTACTGCTTTCTTTAGCTGGAAGTTACAGTTTCAAGAAAATTCGGTAGTTTGCCAATTTTGGAAATTTCTTGTACCCTTTCTTGGTTTTCGAGATTTGGGTTTTGGATCCGTTAAGGTCTTGACTTTAGACAGGTGAAAATTGTTGACAAATTATAGAGCTAAGATTGATGTTTCTTGATTTTTCATTTGCTATCTTTTGCGTTACCGGAGCTGCTTAAGTTTGATTCTATAGATGCGCAATTGTTTCGGTGTCGAGTTATATGAAAGTTTAAATTGTGGTAAGAAAAACTAGAGCAATACTACATAGGTTGATTTTGCAGATTTCTTGCCAAAAAGGTAAAAGCTTAAGCTTTTTAGAACTGAAAAATCTGTGGTTTGAAGTTTGATAATTTTGGAGTCTGATTTTGTATAGCTAAGGAGGAAAGCGACCGGTATGTATGCCATGGCTGCAGATGTTTCTATGAATAAATTGATAATTGGGAATTAAGTGATTGTTGATTATGTTTCAGCCATTAATGACTGATTGTAGAGGTAATTCAAGATGCCATTTAGGAGTTGGGATGATCTTGAACTGCTCGTAGTGTTGTTGTGATGGTTCAACCGAGACTCGTGTTTGTTAAATCTTGGAAAATTCTAACATCATTAGCTTCTGAATAACTTGCTTTCTGTTCTATCTGAATCACATCAAAGTTATAAATCTTTATTGAGGGATAATACTATAGAGCTGTTGAATGTAAATAAGAAGTTTGATATATATAAGTTGATAAATTACGAGATTTTGCAGTACACTGATGTCTGTTGTTATTAAGTTTTTGTTGGTTTTCATGATTGATGCCTGATTTTGGCCTAAAACATCAGCCTATTTTCTCCAGCATTTAAACGATCTCATGGCGTTTCCCTGCATCATTGCTAATATGCTATGTGTTGAAAAGCTATTTGCTGGTTTTCATTCCTTTTATTCAAATGGTATAAATGTTGAAAAAGAGGCAAATAATATAATGCTATCAAATTCAAGAAACAGATATTAAAGAATTTTGTATTGAGCTCTGAAAATTGACATTTCTCTTACCTCGGCTGGGTGTTTTCTGATGTTTTCTTTAGTTAAAACCTTATTTCTGTTCCATGTCTCTTGCTTGCTTTGTTTATTTTAAGAGTGCTTGACACCATGCCTACCTGTCATGCAGCTTACTGCGTCGTTGCCAAAGAATCCGTAGGGAAACAGATCTCAATCGCACTTTTGGAACGCATTAAAGCCGATTTCAGGAAAAGATATGGCGGTGGTAAGGCCGATACAGCAGTTGCAAAAAGTCTCAACAAAGAATTCGGGTAAAATTCTCACTCCCAAAAGACAAAATATTGATCTTATTTTTTAGTATTTTTCATGAGCATTGGACAAATATATATGTAACTCGAAATGTCATGCAGGCCTCTGATGAAAGAACACATGCAATATATCATCGATCACGCTGATGAGATTGAGAAACTATTGAAAGTTAAAGCTCAAGTTTCCGAAGTCAAAAGTATTATGTTGGAGAATATAGACAAGGTAATCAAAACGAACTGCACTCGACAAATATACGACGTCTCTTCTTTGCTGCTTGTTATGTTACTGCTTTTGCTAAATACAGGCTTAATTCTTCTACCTTTTTCTTTTTAGTGCGGTTCTAAATAGGCTAAATATCTCGCTTCGATCATAATTTGATAACTTGTTTGATTTTCGAGTTTTGTGGCTCCTGTAGTTCACTCACATGCAAACCTTAAACTAACCAAAAATGAGGTGATACTAATTACTATGTTGAATTTCGAACATTTATTCTATCTTCTTATGAATACATTGTGGAATATATTGAGACTTAGAGAGAGTTGGAGTTCTTGTAACACATAATTTATCCCTCCATCTTGATATGATTCTGCATATTGAGTGCTTTTAAGCCGTTCTTCGTTTCAAGTAATAACACACGACACGCTTCATATCTATGTGATCTTGACACGTGCATTTGAGATTTTTCGTGTTCTTACCCTTCATGCATCTTGCAGACAATAGAAAGAGGCCA
The DNA here is from genome assembly GCF_028751815.1 of Salvia miltiorrhiza. NCBI lineage: Eukaryota > Viridiplantae > Streptophyta > Magnoliopsida > Lamiales > Lamiaceae > Salvia > Salvia miltiorrhiza. Next base: position 4,208,169 of record NC_080393.1, read on the forward strand.
AAACCTAACTGATCTCAACGACAAGGCTCAAGACCTGCGTGAATCGGTGAGTTGAGCTATTATTCTTCCTTTTTCTTCTTCGCCACACCTTTCTTGAATTCAAGTGCATGAAAAAGGCTCTGTATGGATTGAAACAAGCTCTGAGCCCGTTTCCTCGTCTCTGCAGGCTCAAGTGTTCAAGAAGCAAGGGACGCAAATCCGACGAAAGATGTGGTACCAAAACATGAAAATAAAGTTGGTTGTGCTCGGAATCCTCCTCCTCCTAATCCTCATCATCGTCCTCTCTATTTGCCGGGGTTTTAACTGTTAGTATTCTCAGCTCAGCTCGCCTCGGCTCGGCTGGCTCGATCATATTGGAACTCTTCTTCCCCTTTCTCTTCTTGGGGCCATGTTTTATTCCCATGTAATTGATTCAGCTGTTTTTCCATGTAAAATAGACAGAATATATATATTTTTTTTCTTTTCAGCTTTACTTACATAAGGAATGATAGAGAAGATTTGATAGATACAATTTTGATCTCAAGAACTTATTTGATCCCTTCGGCTAAACCTCAAAGACACCCTCACTCTCACCCTAAAGAAAGCCTTAAAATACATCAAATTTCTTTTGAGTGGACGTGTTTCAATACTCAATTCCTCATTTTCTACTAAAAAACTGAAGGAGTTATGACAAAAAATACATGGATTTACCTAAGTTTGATTTCCGGTGAAATTAAAACTTAATTTATAAGTCGTAAGTTCATACGGAGTATATTTAATTTAATTGTTGAACATGATAAGTTCCTTCCACCTAGCATTGATCAAGATCATGCTTCTGAATATGATAAATAAGTTTTAACTTCGTCAGAAGTCAAATTCGGGTGAAAATTACAATTAAAATATAAATTCATTTATTTTTTGGCTTAGTTGAAAATTTAAGTAAAAATTGCACTTTTCAACAAAATTCGTTTTATAAATACGTTGAAAATCCAACCTTAGCTGTCTCATATATAGCAGGATCGAACTTTATTTTGGTGAATGAACATATAAGATTTTAAAAATCGCATGAATTTTACTATAATTTAGGAACGTGTTTTTAGTAAGCTCCGCTCATATATTCATATGTCGAAAAGATGAATCGAAAAGTTATATAGCGAAAGGTAAATCGTACTAGAATAGTTGCAAGGAGAAGTCTACTTCTTATTGCATCCCACATCGATTAAACGTTGATAGATTGGAAGGGAGAATGAGTATAAATATGTTGGGCCCCTGATGGTAGAAGCTCATACCTTTCTCGGCCTTTTGGCTAAGATCAAGTGTAGTATCTGTTCTTATCAGTTTAATATCTGATATGTGGGCCAATGGCCCACACGATATTAAATTAATTTTTTGAGGGGGAAGGCCCGTTAAGGTAGCTTGCTGCCTGGGCCTTCGCGCGTCGCCCATGCGTTGCACTATTGCACGGGCCTGGCGCACCCCACCAAAACTAGTCTCTAAGTTCTTAGTTGGGAATATTATTATATACTGGTCGCGGGGTGGTTTATTGAAACTTTTACAATTTGACTTGAAAATGTTTATACATGAAATCTCACGATAAGAATTTATGCGGTAACAGTTCGAATGAAGGGTAGAATTTTGTACTTCTTCACCGTTAAAAATGTCTCTTTATCTGTTATTTTAAAAGTGGCTCGTTTATTGTTTTAGCTTGAAAATATGTGGATTTTGTCAATTTTACATCATGTTTATTTAATTTACACCTTAATATTTGATAACATATTCAATTTAACATCTTTTTTTAATATTCGTATCACATCTTCCACTTCTCTTTTTAACCTTATAAGGTAAAAATAAAATATTTTTATCTTTTACAAAGTATTGATAAAATTATACCTATCCTAACACACTATTTAGTAAAATCATCATTCGCCTATATCTTTCCTAAGATAGAAATTAAGCGTACGCGATATAAAGTTTGTATCATAATTAATTTTAGTTTTGTTATGCTATTTTTTTTTCATCCAAAGCAAATACTCCCTCCGTCCACAAAGATTGGGTGCTTATTACTATTTTCGTCCGTCCTAAAAAATGGTGTGCTTATTACTATTTTCGTCCATCCAAAAAGATTATGTATTTTCATTTTTTAGATAATTTAAACCTCATTCACACTCAATATTTACAAAATACCCACTATTTACTTTTATAATTTGGTGGGTTCAATACTACCCTTTAACATTAAAATCATATCTTTCAATTTTTTTTTATTAAACTCGCACCCTCCACTCCACCATACTCTTTGTGGACGGATGGAGTAATATTTATTACTGTCTCCGTCTCAATATTAATGACCTATATATTTTTAAATGTCCCACATATAATAGCATGTTTCCCTTTTGAACTATAATTAGCACTTAATTAAAATTTTTAACTCATTCGACAAATACTATTTCTTTCCACCCTCCTATTTTTTCTGCATCCCGTCCCATTTCTCTCTCTACTCCTCCACCCTCCACCGCCTTCACCACCCTCAACCCTGCGGGCTGCGGCTCCTCCACCATCTTCGTGCCTCCACCACATCCACCCTTAACTTTGCGCATGTCTGAGTGAAACCGTATCTCTCTCTACTTTTCTTCTCGACGACGATGCAAAGGTCCGATGACATGGCAGAATGGAGGTGAAACCCTCTCTCTCTACTCTGCCCTTCTCCGCCTCCCATCATTTCAACATTTCCACCCAGACGAATTTTTGATTTTTGATTTTCGAGCTTCATTCTAACAGTTTTGATTTTTCAAATGTTACTATGAATAAAATTATACGCTATAGAACCAGAGAGTTGGAGGGAAAGGAAATGGTTATACTAATAATAATTTAAGATCAATTAAAAATAATACTCCCTCCGTCCACGAAATGAGTACCCATTTGTGGACGGCACAGGTTTTAAGAAATGTATGGAGTGTAGTATGAATAGTTTAAGGGTCCCACTTTTTGAGTGTATTAATTAAAGAGATGTGTGGGGCACACTTGCCAAAAAGGGAAATGGGTACTCATTTCGTGGACGGACGAAAAAGGAAATATGGGTACTCATTTCGTGGACGGAGGGAGTATTAAATATGTGAATTACACATTTTACCCTTTAATTTTAATCTCTAAATATCCGTGTTAAAAAAAACTGAGTCGTGACTATAGGGACGGAGGATTTACAACGATGAGATTCTAAAATTCTTACAAAATATATAGCTAGAACTTCAAAAAAAGACTAATCATATACTAGTGGAGTAAATAATCTTCTCCCTCCCTCGGCGACCAATAGCAAGGCAGTAGCCAATCATCCACGTCAATAGAAGATGTTTTTCAATACATGGGACTTTTTTCTAAACAGATAAAAGAGTATTTTAGAATTTAGCCGCTTTTTGCCGCGTCGTCCACCGTCGGTAGATTTTTTTATTTTTATTTTTATTTTCAATGTTTGTTGAATGGATTTTTCCCTTTCTAAATGATAAGATTATTTTGGAATTTAGCCACCTAAACTAGGCGATTAGAAAAGTTTTTCTTTTTATTATTCATGTTATACTATGTAATTGTATATATTTTTAATAGTAATAAAAAAAATAACTCTAAAATAGCTCGCAATTCAAGGATAGAGTTTCTATTAACTCATACCTTCTTTTGAGAAGGGTAGACAATTCATTTTTATTTTTGAGTGACAAAAAAAGTCACAGTTTGCCTAACTTATGGAACTTGTAAAATTCCCTTTTTGTAGGAGTAGGACGACTTTGGGGTCTGAAAAATTAGTCCTAATTCCATGAAACATGGTGGGCTGCAAAACCACTTCAAACATTATAGAAATATTAAAGACCATTCTTTATATATAAACATATTCTCAGAGATAGAATAAAAAAAGTTTTTTTTTTTAAAAAAAAAAAAAAAAAGTATTGTAGCTTAATATGTATGGCAAAATATGGTTGCCTGTCTCACTATATTCTGAATCATGCGCTAGGGTTAGGGGGAATTTGTTTCCCTTTCTTTAATTTTAGAATTTTGGTTGGAGAAGAGTATTAAAATTTTCTTTGGGGTGGGAAATCGATCAACAACCTTTTTTTGAAGCATCTTTGTCAAAAAGGAGGGTTTTAAAGTAAGAATCTTCCCATACAAGTTATTACAATAAGCAGCAATGTCCCAATATCAATGAGCATCAATAAAATTAATTAAGTATCGTAGTTGAGCTTTGATTAATAAATGTAAATAAATTTCTATTAATTTTACAAATTACACAAATCGCGCCTTGATTTTTTTATTTATTTATAAAATTGATGAATGATATCAATAATAATTCTTAAGATATTAAAATAAATATATATAATAAAAGAGAATAATGTTAACATGAACTACAATATCTAGTGGTCTAATTAAAACTAGACCGTACCATTATATCTAGTGCTAGAATTTTAAAAAGAGAAAGATGCAAGGCCAAAATATGCATAATATTAGGCCCGACCAATAGTAGATACTCCCACGATGAAATTGCCCTAATTGTCACGCGGAGCCCTACATCAGTCTTGTCACGCGGAGCCTTCTGCACCCCTGCGATGCTACTTTCAATTTTAATGCAGAGTTAATTGCTCTGCTCAAGGGTATTAGATTGACTATCACATTCTCTACTCATATGGGTTGAGATGGATGCGGCGGCGATAGTGTTGCTCATGTCTGTTGGACGTCACGATCACGCTAGAATTCGTCATACTGTTGTTTGGATCCGACTGCTTACTCATCTTCGACGAGTCTGTTTCACTCATATCCCTCGTGAGGGAAATCGGCCTGCGAATTTTATGGCGAGGAGAGGGCATCAGGTTCCGACGTTGACTACTTTTGACTGCTCTTCTGCTCCTAGCTAGGCAGTTTCTTGTTCTAGTAAGGATAAATCAGCTTGGCTATCCTAACTTTAGATTCAGTTTTCATGTTGATAGTTAGTTTGTTTTGGTGTTTTTCCTTTCTGATTTCGTTTCTTTTGTCTTCTGAATGTAGCCATCTTTGGGTTACATCTCTTTATGTTTTTGTTTGGTCTGTTTTCGATTTCTCCTTGTTGATTATGTTGGACATTGTCACTTTTGGCCAGCGTCTTGTATGAGACACTGAATGATTATTTATCTATAGGTTGGGGGTCTGCCTAACCCGGCCCCTTACCTATTTGGGTGTATTTTTTTTTAAAAAATACACACACGAAAATGATCACACAACACGCATCAATTGATTTTGGTAGATGTACTGTGCCAAAAATTTATAAGTTGTCGATATATTTAAATAATTGAACTTATAAGTTAAATAGAGGATATATTGTGAATTAGAGATAATTAAAATAAAAATAATATTTATTGAAAATGATAAATCATAATTAGATTATTTTTTAATTAAAAAAATTATTTTAAGCTAATAAACTGTACTAGTACAATTTATAAGCTCTTTAATTAAACAATTTATAAATTATTTTAAGTAGTCAAACATCCTCTTCCTCTTTCACACACACAATATATGTAATCGATCATCTATCCACTAGTGACACTTTACTATTTCAATCCAATGACAAGAGTTAACGTCCTCGATCACTTAGAATTAATTAATATTGTATGATTTTCATATGAAATTATTGATATACATGTTGTATAATACCCATGTGCACTACCGCACCACGTACCGTTGAGTTTAATGTGCCCACAAATACAGATATAATCATTATTTGGTTTGGTGGATATATGATTGATAAGATTTATATGGTTTGAAGATGAAATTGATAAGATTGGAGAGTGATAAAATACTAATTCATAACTTTGAGACTATAAATAATTATTTAATTGAATGATTAGAGTGTGAGTCAAATTATCTATCATAACTGAATCATGTAAACTAAATTAAACACTTAATCGACTAAGTTAAATTATTTTATCAATCATATTTATCACTTAAACCAAAATTCTCGTGTAAATATATATAGATATATATAGACGTATTTCCGAAAACCTAACTAATTAATTTGTGTTCAATATATATTCCAAACACATGGATTATTTCTTCATTAATGATTCGTCATGACGTATGAAGTTTTATAATTAGGATGAACACATATGTATGATGTATATATTTCTTCCAATTTAAAATTAATTCCCTATGGGCTTATAATTAACGATTGACAAATGCTATAATTAAAAGAAGAATAATATATCTCTTCCATTTTGTTCGTTCAAACGGCATATCACCTCAACATGTATAAATGGTATAAATAAGCATAAAATCGACAATCCAAAGATATAACTTGAATCAAACCGATCACGTTCACTTTAATTCAATCACCATACAGAATATATGATGAATATGGCATAAAAAATCACTCTCTTTAATATAGCTTGAAAAATCCAAACTAGACAACCTTGTACATTACACTACTTTTTAAATTCCTACAATATATCCAAACCACTTATTCCATTTCTCTTGCAACACATCACCCCAAATCAAGAAGACATAATACAAATACTACATTTGCATCCATTTTCACACCAAAACAAAGAGAGGGAAAAATTAAAACCCTAAAAACTTAATTAGTTATATCCAATAGAGCATCATCCCCTAACACACACACACGCACACACACACACACACAAAGTTTAATTAAACAAAAACACACACAAAATCAAACCCTAGAAACTTAGATGTCTCTAACTTCGAACTCGTTTCGATTCTTGACGACGATGTCGTACATGTGCATGGATTTGAACCTGTTGAAATCTTTTGGGAGAGAGATGAGATGAACCGTTGATCTCTTGTGATACTGCAGCAGATCAGGATCATCATAGTACCTCTCCCAACCAAGCTGCAATAGCTTCCTCTCCAACACTGCATATGATGCAATCACCTCATTTGAGGTCACATGGACTAGCATTTTCTTGCTGTGGCACTCTCCCGCGTTCTCCACGAGTCGAACCACGCCGTTCTTGAACACCCAAACGCCAGACATTGAAGAAGATGTAATTGAGAAAAAGTTATAGAATTTGTTGAGGAGGAAGTGGTGAATGTGGAGATATATATATAGGGGTTTATATTGTGAAACCCTTTTTTCTTTTTCCCTTTCCTTATGGGAAAAAGATGGGGGCAAACAGGTGGAGAAGGTTTGTGTATATTTAAGCTAGGGAATAAGCTACATATGGAATTGAATTGTTGCTTTTTCCTTTTTATAAATATGGTGTAGAACTAGGTTCTTTCTTGTATTAAATAAAAAATTACGGGGTTTTTAAAAAAGAAAATTTAGATTGCAAGCTTTATTGGTATTTTATTTGGGCATTGTACCTTGCCATTGTGAATAAAGCCTACACAATTATAATATACTTGATTTTTTTGTCTTAATGGGTTCTCAAGAACCTTCCCTCATATCATATTCTTCCAAGAAAGTGTTCACACACACACATGTGTATGTGTGTGTGTTATATAATATGAAAATTCTACATTAGGATCTATATATCATTTCTTTCAAGCATTTGCCAAAAGATTGAATTTTTTAGCAAAGTAGAGCCCATTATATACTTTAACTGGGAATCAGAGCATCTAGGACTAGTAGGATAGGGAAAACCAAGAATGACAATATTTCCAGCAATGTAAAGACAATAAATTTTGCAGTAGGACTGATTAAAGAAAAGGAAAAAAAGGAAAGAAGTTTCATGCAAATGGAAAAATGCATGCATGGCATGAGTGTGACAAAAGATGTTAAGCAGTCAAAATCAAACTCAAATGGAGAACTCTCTTACCCCATACTTTATGGATAGGATAAGAGAGAAATATCAGAAAACAAATACTATTACTTTCTAATATATATATAATTTCATATATATCACTATTATTTAATTTTTCTTCTATCTACAAATGATTACTGAGAAGGAGAGTGAAATGTCACAGAAGCCCATTCAAGAAAGGAGTGGGCTTTTGGAAAAGGGTTTGCTGTTAAAGGAATTGTACATTTTTTGATAAGCCTCTTATCTTCATAATTCTCAGTGGCTCAATCTATATCTATATCTATATCTATATCTATATCTATATCTATCTATCTATATATATATATATTATATTGTTTGAATTTAGGATATTTTTTAGAATTTGGAATATTTTATTTGGAAAAATTGAAAACAGCTGAAATTTGGGAGATATACATTGCAGCCTCTGAATATTCATTTTATTTATATTTGGTTTCATGGTTAGTATATTGGTTATAATGCAAAGGTTTTTCTAGGGTTAATTAACTATAGTAGAAACAACTTGGATTCTGAATTTGTATCTTGTTTCAATTTCGTAAGTATCTTTTTATAAGTCTATGCATTTGGTATGTACGTATTCTGTACACATTTAGGCACTGATTAGATATATATTGACATTAATACCTCATATATAGAAGATCACTTCATTAGGACATCCATAAAATAGAGCAATTTTAGTTGTTTTCTTGAATGCCACAAAATTTTCAAACTATACATTTGGATTCTGCACCTTTATTTCCTTTGTAAATGAAGCATGTATGTAGAAAATAATATATTGATCAATATACATGGAGGTGAAGGTATAACATATCTAGAGCTGAGATTGCAATACAAGTAGGAATATATATAGATAGATATATATTTGAGTCCTATATATATATATATAGGGTTAGCTTATATTGAGATTTTAAATATTTTGAGATTTTGAGATAAATGAACATATCAATAAATTCTTTGAACATAACCAATATAACTGATGAACATATGAATCTATTTAATTTATTTAAAAAACACGCCACTTGTAGGGATTGAACCCTAGACCAACCCGCGTTCATAAAAATTAATTGACAAGTTCATCAAAATGTACTTATATGTTCATTTATCTCAAAATCTCAAAATATATATAAATCTCAATTGAACCAATTCCTATATATATATATATATATATATAATATTTCAAGAGTTTAGATAATTTGAATCTTCTACCCATGATGGATTTGGATTTGTATTATGAATTGGAACTATATAAAAAAAAATCAGTTAGAAAGCAAAAACATAAACAGACTTTCTGGCCTTTGCTGATGATCTCTCTCTCTCTCTCTCCAATAATGCTTATGCAACTTGAAGAGTCATGTGTTTCAGTAATAACAAAAGACTAGATGTTGAGATTTTAGAGGCTAAGATAATTGTTGTACCTAAATGTACCCTCAATTAGTTGGAATCTTTACTTCTAATTAAGGACAAGCTAGTTTCTATTTCTGGCATATAATTAATCACCTAGCTCCAACGAGAAACCACCCTTAAATCACAGATTTCTTGATATTGGCTTTACAGTCAATTTTCTCCACTTCTAATTTTTTTTTTTTTTTTTTGGATTCGTAGGGAGAAAAGAACAACGAGATTGAACCTAGACCTCTCTCTTTTACAAAAAAAATAATAATAAAAAAGGGGTCTAATTATATACACAAGTTTAATTTAGTTGTGCAACAAAATAAACCATTAATAATAATATTATTCTTGACATACATGCCACATGTATCCACTATTCATCCTCTTGAATGCCATCATCACCTTATCTATCGACACTTGGAGTTAATTTTGTGAATTGCTAATGCAATCTCAAAACTAACGAGACAATTTTAAGCTAGCTCTACGTGATATATTCGTATCGAATATATAAGTAATAACTTAATGGACTCTTTTAGCAACTTGTACATGTTGGCATTGCGAAGATAGATGGTAAGTACGTATAGTTGCTAGTGGGGACGTACGGATTCAGAATTTTTTTGTTATGGGAGCACAAAATATAAAGCACACGATAAATTTAAATTACTTAAAAAAAATTACTACTACATAATAATTTAAATCTATTAGAATTGAAATCTACGAATTTTCATTTAGCCCTATGAACCCTAATTCGGGCAAGATTGGGGGTTTAATTTACACTTGGTGGAATAATTATTTTTATTAGATAAATACAATTTTAAGATCGCACGACGATTGATAGATTTCAACCTGAAATTTTTAGTTCAGACATTAATAATTAATCAACGATGCTCACGTACATAATGGTTGAGCTCCCTTTTTTTCCAATTGCGTACCATACATAAATCTCACACAACTAATTCACAACAAAGAAGAATCAAGCAACAACCCATCTTTACAAACTATACACTAAATTAAAAGCGATGGACATAAAAGAAATTGATTAATTAGTTATAAATTGAGACAAGGCTACATGTCTCTAACTTCGAACTCGTTTCGATTCTTGACAACGATGTCGTACATGTGAATGGATTTGAACTTGTTGAAGTCTGTTGGGAGAGAGATGAGGTGCACCGTAGATCTCTTGTGGAACTGCAGCAGCTCAGGATCATCGTAGTACCTCTCCCAACCTAGTGAAAACAAGATCCTCTCCAGAACCTCGTACGAGGTAATGGCCTCGCCGGATGCCACGTGGACCATCACTTTCCGCCGGGGGCCCTCGCCGCCGTTCTCCAGCCGGACCACGCCGTTCTTGAACACCCAAACGCCGGACATTGTCGATCGGATAGAATATATATGTATATGTATGGTCGGATTTAATTATGTGAGAAATTTTGTTTTTTTTGTTTTTCGATGTGGGAATAGATGTGGTATGCGTGAATTTATATAGGGAGTAGATGTGGGATGCTTCGTGATGTAAAATTACAAAAGGCATATGTGTCTATTTCAAAATCGTATTTTTATTTTATTGTATTTTTGTTTGAACGATATCATAGATATATATGGAGTTAATTTGTTTGTCGAATATTATATTACTACTTAATTAGTTATACGTGTGAGTCGTCATTCTTTTTTTTTTTTTTTTCACACATGGGGAAAGTGGTGAGATTATAGGAGTAAATAACAGCTGTCTTAAGACAATTCTAGTATACGTGAATAGTTGAAAGACTTGATTAATTAGTTTGAGACACGTAGAATATTAGATTTGTAAGAATAATATTAAGCTTTAGCAAAGCATAATATCGTAGATCAAATGTTTCATGCGCGTATATATATATCGGGGTGGACTACCATGAGAGCACATCTTAAAATAAGAAATAAGAGCAATTTTTAATGTATGAATTTTATGTAGAACACGTATGAATTCGCTGTATAAATGTATGAATTGTGAAAAATAAATTTTTGCTATCTTTGAGATTCGAACTCAGGACCATAAATCCATCTAGGGATGGCAACAGGTCGGATCTGGACCGGGTCTGGCCAATACCAGATCCAGATCCGTTTTCATATACTAGATCCAGATCCAGATCCAGATCCGTGGATCTGAAAATTTTGGATCCAGATCCAGATCCGTCAGATCCGCGGGTCCACGGGTCCAGATCCATGGATCTTCTATTTTCAAATTAAATTAAAAAAATTTCACAAAATCAACAACATCTAATTTCCATCATGAAAAATATAACACAAAATACTTTTATCTAATTACTTTTAGTTTTTATTCTTTTGAATATAATTTATTTATTATTTTTAATTTAGTTAATACTCCCTCCGTCCCGCGAGTCTTGACACGTTTGGATTCGGCACGGGAATTAAGGAGTTGTAGATTAGTGTTTTAAGTGTGTAATTAATAAAGTATAAAATTGATAAAGTATGAGAGAGAATGTAGTAAAAGTGATAAAGTATGAGAGAGAATATAATAAAGGTGATAAGGTAGGAGAGAGAAGGTAATAATTATTACTCAAAAAGGAAACGTGTCAAGATTCGTGGGACGGCCCAAAAAGGAAAACGTGTCAAGATTCGTGGGACGGAGGGAGTATTATTAGTAAACTAAATATAAAATATAAAATATATATATAAAATAAAACGGATCCACGGGTCGGATCTGGGCCGGATCCAGATCTAAAATTTCAAGATCCAGATCCAGATCCGTTTTCAAAATTGAGATCCAGATCCAGATCCAGATCCGTCGGGTCCAAAAAAATGAGATCCAGATCCGTAAAAACGGATCTGGATCCACGGATCTGGACCGGGTCCAAGATCCACTGCCATCCCTAAATCCATCCAACGGGATTAACCGTAGATCTTGATGATCTAAGGGCTGAAAATGATTCTTATTTTATATCTTAATAAATGTTCTTATTTTAGCCCTTCTGTATATATATGTATGTTGTTCACGTGGGTGTAGAGTTTTTTTTTTTTTTTAGAACAATTATGGGACGGTGGCAAGTCGATAGATACCATGTGGATCCCATTGATCATTGATCTAAAATAAGATAAATAATTTTTTTTTATAAAGAAATAAGATAAATATTATGGGACGGAGTAGTATTTATATTGGAATTAGATATGTACACTTTATGAGTCGACCTCAGGCCGAGTTGTAAAATACTAGCATCTCTTTTATTTTTTATTTTTTTTATTTTTTTAAAAAATTTGTTACCATCAAAGAAATGAAAAAACTCATTCACACTCTAGCTCCTAGGGTGACTTGAATCCCCGATCTATTAATTGGAGGAAAAACGTCTTACCAACAGACCGCGTTTCATTGTCACTAGAATCTCTTTTAAATCTGAAAAGAGAATCCTAATATTTTTAGAAAGTTGCAATTATAACACATGATATTAATTTTGAAAATACTATGAAGTTTTTTGACTTAGGGGAGTTGGGGAGGGGAGCAGTGGGGTTTGAACCCGAGACTTCACTGTTCACACATAGGAGGTCACACCGCTTCGTTAACCACCGAAAATTGTGTCGAGTGCCATATATATTTACAACTTTTAGATAAAATAATCTCACTCATTTTTTTGTAATTTTTTCTTCATATTTTATAGGCCATATCATACTTACAATCCAATCCAAAGATTGGCCTATAATTAACCCATTATATTGTGCGATATATGGGCTTATATCGATAAATGCAATATGTACATATCTAATTACGATTCTTATATCTACACTAATATTACATAATTTCTTTAAAATTTTGTATTTATTTGCATAAATTAAGAAAGGGCACGGATTGAGAAGAATCCAACTTTATGCGATTCTATATACAACCCCACCCCATATGATAGAATATTTTGCAAATTCTTGAAATCCTCATCATGAGCCCTCTCCAAAAAATAATTATATATAGTTTTATGTTAAAGAAAAAAGCTAAAGGAAAGTGACTTCTATTACATAGCAAGAAGAGTTGTGTTTCAAAGTGGTACCTTAACAAATTAAAGGGATTTTGTCAAAACGACATCCACATTTATATATCTTAGGCTGCCATCACAAAATCTTGCAAGAAAACAATTTATCATAGTATTGCTTTCAAGAGATCATGGACTAGAGAGAATCAAACAATATTAATTAACGGATGGCATCAAAGTTTGGTTGCATTCGTATTTATAGAAAATATTGACATATGACATATATGAATAGTATACATGCGATGTAATGTCCGAATTAAATCATACTTCAAGTAAGTAATTACTATAACGTATGCATATATATCCTTCATATATTAAGGGCAATGAAAAATTAACGACATTATCATACTACCAATTTAATTAGAACTCTTGAAACAAAAGTGTGATCACATATTCAATCATAGAATATATTATATTTATTTACCCTAGTAGGTTAATCATGACAATTAGCACATGATAAATTTCTATCTTTTTATTTCCTATGTGAATAAATATATATATATTTTTCTGTTTTTGATACATATATATCTAGAAGAACCATTGAACCAAGAATTGCATAAAATTATCGAGAATCTTGTTTGCTGTCTAAAAGTTTTTTTAGAAAAATAGGATACCTTTTCAGACAAGTCTGTGAATGGGGTGGATTCAAATTTTAAAAACTTTTGCCCATTAAAATTATTAAAAAAAAAACTAAAAACTTTAGGAGGCATGGCATGGTTCTTTTGGACCAGAAACAAAGGAGATTCTTGATTCTGATTGTGAAACCACATTCACTTGCCTTTATACTAGATTTGACCCCAGCCTTTCATTATTGACTATTCCACCTCCATCAGAGACAGAGAGAGAGAGAACATGATTTTAATTTGTTTCTAAAAAATTATGATAAATGAAAATGCACTCTGGGAATTGAAGATGAAATTATGATCAATGGCATTTGCACAATATTGAGAAATCGAAAAGAGAATACTCACAAATACCTTTATGATTCATGGACATAAGACTCACATTCAGATAGAGAGATATAACTAAAAATTAAAGACAATATTTAATTTTAGTTCATTCTCGCGAGGGGTCAAGAAGATATATAAGTACTTATATTTGATTAAACTAACAGCGTAGAAATATACATAGCTATATAATTTAATTAGTCAGTTATCTATTTGACTATATCCATATTCAATGATATATATTTAATTATAATTCATTAATTAATTTGTGAGTGATTCTGGACAGATTTGGATTCGTCTCATGAGATTGAGATGACCTGCAACAAATATCGCAATTAGATTGAAACTTGAGGCAATTAAAACAAATTAAACTAATTTTGACTATTGTTTAAACTCAACGATAACAAGGGTTTTAATTATCTTTTATATAGTATCATTTTTCCAATAAAAAGTAAAAGAAAGAGAAAAGTGCCCTTTTTTTCTTTAAATAATAATTTAAATTATTGAATTAGTACGTAAGAACCATATATATATATAGATATTTTAGTTCTGTGAAGTCAACAATTTCTGCAGTTTTAATCCCACGGGCTAGCTAGCTGAATAGTGTTTGGCGTGCCAAACAAAGTTTTGAATTTTATATGAAAAAGCAAATTTGGATGACTATTCCCATATACTTGGCCTTTTTTTTCAGCCGATAATTTTTAAAAAAAAATGATGAAAAAAGTTTTGAGGGTATTTTATTGTCGTAGGGGTTTATGACATAGAGCAAATTGGGTAGCCCTAGTAAACCTTTACTTGCATGTCTCAAGTGAAGAAATGGTCCAATGACTCGAACTTACCCGACCAACACCAAACACTGCCCTTTTCAACATAAAGATTTTGGTTTTTATCCATCTATCCGAATCCCATGCATCCACCACTCTCTATCTCTCTCTCACACACACACACAATATACTCTGTATTAAATTTTTGTGATGACTTATACGCACACAAATATTTATTTATTGGAGTTTCATCAATTTAGGGTCCGGTTAGCTAAATATTAATATGAATATGCATACATGAAAGATGAAGATTTCAATAATAAAGATTAAAAAAATTAAGACTACTTTTATTTTGCATTTTTAAACATACGCTATTGAATTTAAGAATTTAATTAAAAATAAAAAATGTATTAAAATATTACATGAATTTTGGAGACGTGTATTAAAATGTCGCAAAAAATATGCATATTTTTCAACAAGTCCAAGAATGTAGAGAGAAACATAAACAGTATATAAGGAGTCATTTACTATTCGATGCTGTTCTAGTAAGGTCCAAAAATATTTTATGCACAAGAAAAAAGAATGACAAGAATATTTTTTTTTTCCTTCTTTTTTGGAAATCTTATTGTTATTATGTTAGTTTTAGTGAGAAAGAAGTAATAAGGTATGTATATAAATTTTTGACGTATTTTCGTAGCATATATGACATTTGAACGCTATATATAATATTTAATGAATGAAACCATATATAGTTAATGAATGAGAAAAGACAAATCATATAGTGAAACATATATGTTTCTTGAGATTGTTATGATAAAGTCTGAACTTTTTCTAGAGAAAATCATTAATATGTCTCAATCAAATTTATTGAAGAATATTAATAGAAATGATTAATTTTTTTTTCCTTAGTAAATGATGTAACGAGGTACGTCTAACGTGTCGTACACTGTATATATATAGATTCTAAAATATATGTCATTAATTGTGACAAAAACAGATGAAGCGTGGAGAAATATATATTCAGTCAAGAAATGAAACAAGAGGAAATTATCGATGGGGATTGAAAAGTGAGAGATAGATTACCATTACGTTTGTACGTGTCGCTACGCTATGTTTAGATTCTGAGCATTAAAAATGATTGATCTAAACATGTCTGGGAATTAAGAATATTTATTAATTAAGAGACAAAAGACGATTTTGTAACTCAAGAAAAAGAGAATATATATATTGAAAGGTTCCATGGAGTTGTTTGAAATAAAAAATAATCTCAACCTAAAAAATAGCTCAATCAAACAGCCAATAATTAAGAATAAATTCAGTGTCGAAATTTTATGCACATCTCAATAATGGTAATGAACATGTCAATAATTTTGATGAACGGACGTAATTTGTTGAAAATCTCGCACTTCAGGATTTGAACCCCAAACCAAAATAGTTGTTCAATAAAATTATTGATATGTTCATCAAATTAAAATTATCGATTTGTTCAACGTTTCTAAATTTCGCAAAAAAAATAATTTTTCCATAAAACCTAACCTTATATTTGCAAAATCGTTGTATTTCAAATATTTTCCTTTCATAATTAAATACGTATATTAGACTTATTAGTATATAATGATGATATTTCCATGTCAGATCATCATTTTCAACTACCAATCTAGAACGAAGAATATTAATTCTTTCAAATTAGGAGACGAGGGGATTAAGATTCGTATCCTAATATTTCATCCCTACAAAAAGGAGAAATCGTCTAATTAAGTTATA
Organism: Salvia miltiorrhiza; assembly: GCF_028751815.1. Classification (NCBI taxonomy): domain Eukaryota; kingdom Viridiplantae; phylum Streptophyta; class Magnoliopsida; order Lamiales; family Lamiaceae; genus Salvia; species Salvia miltiorrhiza. Next base: position 4,224,809 of record NC_080393.1, read on the forward strand.
AGTAGAAAAAAAAGAATATTAATCTTTCTTCATCAAGATATTAAAGGTATTAACTATAACGTACTGCTCGATTATCACAACAACATTTTTTAACTAATCGAATCGAACTTCTCTCACAAAGTTGAATTAAAGAATAAAGATCATTAAAATGAGAATTGCATCTCCTTTCTTACTTTAAAAATTCTTACTTGAATTGATTCTCCAATACTTGCAAGAAATTAATGCACCCTCCCAAAATCTAATTGTAATTGGGATGCAAAAAGTGAGCACCTTCTAAAACGTATTAATTTATAGTGATTGAACAGATCTCTTCATCATAAAAAATAAAAAAAAAAAGGGGGAAGGAATTATTTATTTGCATAAACGGAATATCAAAGGCAAAAAGTAGTTATTAAGTATTTCTATCATTAGGGTTGTGCCAATACTTTAGAATATAAATTATGGGATTAGATCAATATAGTAGAATAAGAGAATAAAGGTAAACCTTTGGAATTAAGGACTTATTCCATTTTTTTCTCCCTATGCATGTATATAAGTAAAGGATTAAGTAAGAACTTTAGTGAGAACTCAGACTCATGAACAAATATATATATATATATATATATATATATATATATATATATATATAAAATACATGAACAAGAGATGGTCAAATCGTAAACAATTAAATATAAAACATATATATAGGATCCGACCATCTCTAGTTCATGTATTTTATGCATTATAATTGCTCATGATCTGACTATCTCGTATTCATGTATTTGTGCATGGTTATTAGTTCTCACGGAAATCTAACCCTATACATTTGGGTACATAATTCTAGAAATTTCTTGAAATCATCCCCAAATCCATAGATAATGACTTTCATTGATGTATTGTTATTTGTATCAAAATATTACAGATAAGAATTTGATTACGCAAATTTTAAGAATCGTAACTTTATTCCTTGTCTTAATGTGAAGTTTAGCATCATCGTTTACGTATAATTTGCAGTGATGCATTATAATGAGAACTTACTGGAAATTTTAATATAAATATATTAAAATTGTTAACATATTACGACAAGGAATAAAGTTACGATTTCAAGAAATTGCGTACGTATTCAAATTCTTATTCGTATATTAATGTGAAGTTTAGCATCATCATTATTATTTTAATAGACTATATGTTAATAATTTTAATATATTTATGTTGGGGAATGTCTTATTATTAATTTTGTCTACCAGAAATTTGTGATGCGAAGATGACGACTCGTGATGTATTTTGAGTAGGGATAGCAATCGGGTATGACGACGGGTATGAATAGTGACTATCCATATTCATATCCACGAACTAAATGGATAATGGTTTTTAACCACGAAACTATTCATGGATATCAAATGGTATCCAAATCCGCCACCCACGGATACCCGTTATCCGTCGGGTATCCGCGAACCCGCTACCCATAGGGTATCCACCACCCACTATCCGTCGAATACCTGCCACCCACTATCCATCGGATACTATTCGCCGGATACCCACCACCCACTATCCATTGAATACCAACAAAATAAAATTTAATTATAAATTTATAACAAATTTAACGGGTAATTGACGGGTATTTCACTAGTAATTGATGGGTATTTTCGCGGATATTTTTTGCGGGTAAACGGGTTTCGCGGGTATGAATAGCAAGTATCCAAACCCATACCTACGAACTAAATGGATAGTGAATTGTAATCACGACACTATCCATAGATATCAAATGCCTCTCAATCCCATCCTAATAGATTCGAATTTTCGCGGGTATCCATTACCCGTGGGTAAATTGTCATCCCTAATTTTGAGCTGTTAACGTTAAAGTTTAGTTTTCTGGGCAATAAGCTTATCAAGAAGGACAACTAGATGGATCATATCAAGAAAATACATTTTAAATTCAACTAAATAAATTCAAGGATCACAAAATCTTGGGTACACCTGTGTGTACCGTACAACCGGATTGACCCGTACTCAAAATAGTGTTATTTATATGAGTTGGGTCAGGATATGGGTTCAAATCAGAGTGCGGATCAAAGTTTAAATGAAGGTGTGACCCGGTTGTACGGTACACCCGGGTGTACCCAAGACCACCTCATCAAGGATTGAAAATAATTTTGATAATGATTTTGGGGTGTGTTCAAATCATATTAAATTCTCCTCGGGCTTATCATCTACTATATTTTTATTTTTCTAGCTCATAAACATATAAAATATTAAAATATAATCAATATTAGGATAAACATTTTCCATTATACAAAAGGGCGTATTTTGCTATTTGATGGATGAATAAGCCTTCATCTTCATAAATATAAAAGATGTGATCGTGTCCCCAAAAGAACATTCAAATAGTGCGAGCTTTTGTCGAGGTCTAGAGTTTAAATTTCACCGTCTTCCCTTCCTAAATCCTTAGCTTTTATAGGTTCAAAACCCGCAGCACTTTTTAAGTTACTATAACTTCTAATAAAAATTCGAACTTACAGGACTTGAATTTGGTAGGTCCGACACCCAATTCTTCGTATCATAGTAACAAGTAGTAGTTATGATTTTAATTGTTATAGTTTTGAATCTTGCCAATATTTTGGTTTAGTCCTGAAGCCAATTAGTTCAAAATCAATTAAGACATTCATTTAACTATGTTTGGCATGCGAATTGGATTGACGCGTTGGACTAATAATTTATCATATATAATACTTAGAAGATAAATATGAAGCGCATCTGGTGTAGTGGTATCATAGTACCCTCCCACGGTACTGACCAGGGTTCGATTCCCTGGATGCGCAATATATATTTTTTTGAATTTTTATTCAAGTAAATGAATAAAGGAACAAAGTAAACTTTAATTTATATGTTATTTATAAAATTAATCACTCTAATAATAATTTTTAATATATTGAAATCAAAATAAGGTCCAGCTCCATAAGGTCTACAACATAGCATTCCTCAATAAAGTAAAGCAAATGAGTTCTCATATGCAAATAACTTTATTGATTTATTCAGGATGTACTTATGCTTATGAATAAAGTAATTGATGCCTCCAAGAGGACACCAAGCGGTGCGACATCATGTGTGTGAACAATGAGGTTTCGAGTTCAAATCCCACTGCTTCCTCTCCCCAACTCCCCCAAGTCAAAAAAATAAATAAAGTAATTGATGAGCCCCAAAGAAGTCGTGATAGTATAGATGCTTTGCATTGAATTTTTACTTTGAAATATTTCGCACCGAAGTGCATAAAATGTAAATTTGGCCCAAGATATGCGGCAATCCAGCCCAAAATATTTATGCATAAAAGTATTGTGTGTAGCGACTTGCAAGGAAAATGACGACCCAAAATCTATCCAAGCATGAAGCGTGTTTGGTTGTACCCAGAACATGGTAGCCCACTCAGGCCTGGCCGGTCCGTTGACAGGGGTATTTATGATCCATTTTTCTTGTTTATTATTAATCCATATATGCTCACTTCGTCCTAATGAAATTAAGTCGTATTCTTTTCAAACCATTTCAATAAAGTTGAGTCATTTCTCATTTTTGGAATAAATTAAAATTACTTTTTCATTCACTTTCTTTTTTATTTTGTTTTTTCATTTCACTGTTTCACTAAATACTAGTAATTCCTTAAATCTCTACCCCAAAAATCTCTTTTTTCATTTCACTTTTTCACTACTACATTTCTAAACAATATATGCAAGGTTAGAGAGGAAGTTCAAACCATATTCAAATTATTTGATCAATAATCAAATTTGATGATAGATTCAAGGATTTGTGAAGCCAAAATTTGACTAATTCATTATTGAGCCAATCTCAATACACCACAAAAATTTAAAAATTGATTAATTAATAAGTCTACAAGAACTTTTTTTTTTTAAGTCTACAGGAACTTAACCACCGTTTAATAAGCAGGGTCAGACAGTGGTGAATCCAACCAACAGATAGGACACCCAAATAAAGCAAATGACGTAAATCTACCTCACTCTCCCTCACCATTCTTGAACAGATAAATGGCATTATAAGATCCGGTGCAAGAACAATCTCAAGTTGTTCACAGACACTAGCAAGTAACAAGACAGGCAATCACGATGCCGAAGTTGTCGTCTAGACATCGGGGGGAAACACAAAAGCTAAAGACTAAAGAGGAGTATGTAGAAACGTGCGAATGATTTTTAAACAACATTTTGGGCAATCTTCAGTTGCACACAATGGCCACAACTAATAGGACTGCTACAATTGCAGAAGAACTACTAATCAAGAAACTGCAGTTATCAATAACTTAAGATAGCAATATCCAAAATAAGCATTAAACAGAAAAATCCCAACTTTGAACAACGATGATATCTGGAATATCAATGACAGAGTTCATTCGTAAATGGATTCAGTTTCAAATCTTGAAGTGGCATCCATTAGGGTCGAACAAATGAATCACAAGTATATCACAAAATCATTATAATGAAGTTATAATATCACATACAAAGTGAAAGCAATCACCCAAATTAGCACTAAGCAGTAGTAACGGAACAAAAACAGATATCAAACACTTTCATCAATATCAACCAACACAAAATAGATTGCCCCAAAATGATATCATGAATATCACAAACATTGACCAACCAAAATCAAGGTTACCCACCATACCATATAATTGACCACAAAGTAGCCCTCAATTCCCAGCTAGAGCTCATCCTCCATCCTCAAATACTCCCCAATATCGGCGTGGCGATGCACCACGATTCCGTTGGGGTCCATCTTCCGGCAATCCACCGTGCTCTTCGCCGCATCCCCAAACCCAAGCGGCACATCCGACATCGAGAAGACCACCACGCCGTCATTCACCTGGATGCTCTCCGTGATTCTCCCAACCCCGCCCTTCAACACGCTGTTCCCGTACAGGAAGCTCATCTCCGCCGTCGGCTTCAGCCACACCTTGTGCTTGGCGTTCGCCGCCAGCAGGTTCAGGCACTGCACCGTGAGGTGGAACTTGCCGCCCTTGGTGAATTTACCGATCTGCGTTCCCAGCGCAACGAGCTTGTCGCGCTTGATGTTGGTGGCGCGCTTGACGAGCGACTCGGAGACGTAGTAGACGCGATTCTTCTGCATGCGGAAGCAGTAGCGGCCAGGGTTCGGCTCGGGCCCCTCGTGGGCCTGCGCTTCGAGGACGATGTTCTTGAGGTTGTTGCCGACGAATTTGTGGAGCTTGTTGAAGACGAGGGTCGTCTCGTTCTCGTCGAGAGGTCTCATGGCGATTGGCGATTGTTCAATTAGGGTTTGGGAAATGGGGATTTTTTTAGGCAGGGTTTATGTTTGCAGCAGTCCTTTGGTTAAGGTTTTAGGGAGAAGAGGTCGTTTTGGGCCACTATGGGCTTGTGATTTATATTGGGCCTTAATGGACTTATAATTTGTATTGGGCCTTTCCTTTTGAAAGGTACAATTGGATCTAAGTGAGGCTACTTGAAATCGAAAGTCTCGTGACGCATGCTTACGTTAGGAATATATAAGTATGATTTTAGTTGTTAAAAACCTCGTCATTATTTCTTTTCTTCATTTGTGTTTTATCTCCTTGAATAATTTTCTTGTGTTCGTGATTTCGTTTTCAACTATTCAGACGAACTTATCAAGGATCAAGTCACGTCAAATTTCAACATTTTTAACCTAAAAGCTAAAAGCATAAAAAACCCAAATTTTCCAACTTGATTAGGTTATTTTGGTGTGAAGTTCAATAAGAAGCATCTAGATCAATGGTCAGTTAACTTTTAATTATTGCTGAAGTAGACCATTGTTCTTCAATAATACATGTATTTTTTATTGCTAAATCTGGTGGTAGTGCATTTATTAGAATTAATGTTTATGTGGACCAACAAGTGCAAGAAGAATATCTATAAAGTTATTGTTGAACTGTACATATTAAACTCTTCAAAAACAAAAAAAAAAACAAAAAAAAAATTGTAGATATTACATGTATCATATATGGCCACTAAATAACTATTTGAACACGTCAATAGTCTACTGATAAGAGTTTCTAAATTACACAACCTGAGATAAAGGATTATAAATAAAATTTAGATAAATAATATAGATTAGGTGAGATTGTTAATATTTTATAGGTGTTTGATAAATAAGATATAAATACTAAGATAACTAATATTATTGTTTGATATAAAAGATACAACTATAGATAAAAGAGTAAATTACAATTTTAACCTTATATTTAAATAAATAAACTAAACAAATAAAAAATATAAAAATAATTATCCCAACCCCAACACCAGTACCCCCAACCCACGCCCCTTTCTTCTTATCTAGGTAGAGAGATAAGTTATCCCACCACTTTGGTGTAATTAGTAATCTCATAGTAACAGTGAAAAACATGTGAGCCTGACCTTTATTGCGGGCTTGGAGTACTATATAAAATGCCTATCAAACGGAAGGAAAAGGTAAGAAATACAATTTATCTAATCTAATAGCCCCTATCATACAAGTACTATACTTCAAACAATTTACATCACACCACTATTTAAATAACGAGTATTTTTAATTATATTTAGAATTTTTATATAATAATCAAATTAATATCAATTTTATATATAATAAAATATAAAAATATTTTTCGTGCGTTGCGCGAGTGCAAATGATAATTAAAAATGTAAAAATGATTTGATCTTGCCCGATTCGAATTTCTAGGGGAGTAGGTTATGTTTCGAGATGCTTGAATAAAATCCAAATCAAATTAAATCGGTTCAAAAACTTCATAATAATTGGAAAATTGCCTAACTCTTGAAAAGCATGCACCCACAAAATCGACACAATCAACTCTCAATCCGAGCCAACTCCATATGTCTTTTTTATTAGGTTAAACATAGATCGAGCAACTCTGCCTCTAGATTCAGCATCATATACACACATAGAAGGATTAAAGAATAAACACTTTTTATAAATTATGAATTTATGTAAAATATGTAGTATATATTTGATGTGAAAATATATAAATTCCAAACTGAATTTTATTTATTTATTACTCCCTCCGTCCCGGCTTTTGGTATCCAGTTGAGAACGGCACGGGTTTTAATAAAGTGATTGATGTGTTGTGAGTGGAATAATGGTCCCACATTTTATGTGAGAGTTAAAATAATTAAAGTGGAGTAAGGGTCCCACCTACTTTTACCAAAAATAGAAATGGATACTAAAATGTGGGACGGCCAAAAAAGGAAAGTTGGATACTAAAAGCTGGGACAGAGGGAGTATTATTGAATTCAAACTTGATATCATCAATTTCTTCTAATAAGGTGATGAGGTGATATTAGGTACAATCGGATTGAGTCATTTACATAATTTGAGTCAGGTTGCTGAATGTAGGTTCGGGTTAGAGTCTGAGTATAAGTGTAACCCGGTTGTTCAGTACATCCGATTGTACTCAAGTTTTTGTGTAAAGTATAAATCAATTAAATTTTTTTATTGAAATAAAATAATAAATGAAATGAACCTTTAAACTATTTTCCAATTCGTTGAATATAACCTAAAGGCCTATAGATCCCTTGAATCCAAGGCAATAATTAAAATCTTGGGAAGTGTTCCCAACCTCCAATCCCACAAGATAAGATGATTACATCAAAAGGTTCATACATAAATCAAACGTGGCGTTATGAATATTACCCGAATCAAAAGTAAATATTGCTTCGTCACAAATTCACAATATACATCACTTAAAAACTAAAAAACAAAATTTGACAAGCAACATAAAATTCCACGTTATTAATTAAGATCAGAAATCAAACCCGCCATCAAATCCACCGTCGAAATCAGCCCCGTCGGAAATCATATCACCGATCAACAATCCGCCGAGAGCGCCGCCGAGCAGTCCCGCCCCCATTCCTAACCCAAACTTATTTTTCTTCTTTGGCTGCTGAACCGGCGGTGGCGGATACCCGTAACCCTGCTGCGGCGGGTACCCGTACCCGGGCGGGGGCGGTGCCGGATACCCGTAACCCGGAGGAGGCGGCGCCGGATATCCGTACCCCGCCGGAGGTTGAGGAGGATATCCTTCTGCTGGCTTATGAGTATCGCCAACCGGAGGATACCCTGCCGGCGGCGGATAGCTTCCGCTTCCATTCGCAGCCGCGGGATACACCGGCGGATAATGTCCACCTCCCTCAACCACGGGGTAACCCGCCGGCGGCGGATACTGGCCACTCCCCTCCTTTACCGGATATCCCGCCGGCGGCGGGTAAGATCCGGCAGGCGGATAATTGGAGCTAGTTCCGGCAGGATTCGCCGGCGGCGGGTAAGATCCGACCGGCGGATAATGGCCATTCCCCTCCGTTTTTGGGTACCCCGCCGGCGGCGGGTAAGATCCAACCGGCGGATAACCGGAGCTAGTTCCGGCAGGATTCGCTGTATAAGTCCCAAAATCACCCTTCCCCGCCGGTGCCGCCGCCGGGGGGTACGGCGGAGCTGAGGAGGCGGCGGCGGTTTTCTCGCTGAATTTGCAGGAGAAAGTGAGCTGGCCCTTGGGCTTTCCGCTGGGTTTCCGGACTTGGTAGCTGACGAATTTCTTGCCGTCGGCGGCTGCCGTCGCCGGAGAATCGAGAAGCTCCTTGATCGGGACGTTGACCTCGCCGACGTCCTTGTCGCCCAACGCCCGCTCGCAGACGAGCTTGAAGTCGAGGGTGAGGCGATTCATCTGCAGCGCCGCCTCCTCCACGGTGAACTTCATCGTGAAGTTCCAAGTGGGGTTGGCGTCGCCGTCGTGGTCCACCGGTGTCCTGGTCTTCTGCTTGGAGCTCTTGTCGCCGCCGGAGATCGAAACGACGGCGTAGACGTCCATTTTCGTGATGAGATTGACTTTGTTCAAATCTCTCCCGGATTGAAGCGTGATTTCCAGAGTTCGAGTCTCCATTTTTGTGATCTGATCTCGGATGAGTTGCGAAGAAACGGTTTTAGAGAGAGAAGAGAGAGAGAGCGGAGATTGCAAGAGAGAGAAAGAGATAAATTTTTGTTTTTCTTTTTTTTAATTGAAAGCGAGTATAAAACTATATAAAATATGAGATGGCGTAACGTGTTAACAATTCTTGAGGTCAACGTTGACACGGTGTATAAGATTACTTGGCGGCTTCCAAGGAATAGCGATAATTACAATTTACAATTACTTTTCTTCTCTTTCTTTTTTAAATGGATTTTCTTTTTCCTTGTTTTTATGTTTTTCATTCAATGCTAGCTGTGTTATTTAGGTTTGTATTTTGCTAGATTCTAACTGAAAAGTGATGCAAGTTAATTTTAGGACAAAATAATACTCCCTCCGTCCCAAACGAAATGTCCTACACCCTCCGTCCACGAAATGAGTACCCATTTGTGGACGGCACGAGTTTTAAGAAATGTATGGAGTGTAGTGTGAATAGTTTAAGGGTCCCACTCTTTTGAGTGTATTAATTAAAGAGATGTGTGAGGTACACTTGCCAAAAAGGGAAATGGGTACTCATTTCGTGGACGGACGAAAAAGGAAATATGGGTACTCATTTCGTGGACGGAGGGAGTATTTCTTTTCGGCACGAAGATCAAAAAATGTGTATAAAATAGATAAAGTGGGTTGATGGGAATTATTTAAATATTAAGTATAGAGAAAGTGTGTATTGCCAAAAAAGGAAACATGACATTTCGTTTAGGATAGCCCAAAAAGAAAAACAGGACATTTCGTTTGGGACGGAGGGAGTAATATTTGAAGTAAAGTAGTTAATTATTCATTCATTTTGTGGATAAAAATAGTTAACATTGCAAAAGCACCTAAAAAGAAAAGGGTTAATGCCGTGAAAAACCATGAACTTTGGTGCGATTTCAAAACTTTCCATGAACTATTTTTTTTATCAAATTTTCTATGAACTTAAATGCCTGAACAATTTTTCCACGATTTTTATCTCCGGTGATTTCCGGTCTTAGGGTAGCGCCTACGTGGCATTACCAAGCTGACATGGCGCCTACGTGGTAATACTGAGCTGATGTGGCGCCTACTTGGAAAAAAAATAGAAAATCGATTATTTTTCTTTGCTCTGCTCTGCTCTGCTTGCCTCGCTGCTCTGCTCTGGCCGCCGCCTCCCTAACCAACCCTGCAGATCCGCCGCCGCGCCAGTCGCCGCCCTTTCCGCTACTCCAATTCGCGGCCTTTACCACCACCACACCAGATCCGTCCACCGCAGACCTCCACCGCCGCCGTCCACTGCAGACCTCACATCATTCCAGAAATTCTTCTTCTCTCCAGACCTCCACCGCCGCTGTCCACCACAAACCAGATCCGCTGCCCCTACGCTGCCTTTACCACCACCACCCTGCAGATCCGCTGCCTCCCTCACCACCGCCTCCGGCACCCGCACCAGATCCGGCGCCCCTGCCGCCGCCGCGCCAGTCACCTCTGTCCCTCGTTCTTCTTCTTCTCCAAACATCCATCGCCGCCATCAACTTCTTCTCCCTCAAAAAATCGTCTTCTTCCCCAGATCTCGCGCCGCCGACCTCACACCACCCCTCTCTCCATCGCCCTCCCCCACCACCTCGCAGATCCGCCGCCCCCCTCCGCATTACCAGGTGGTTAGAAGAGCTCTGCCCACGGAGACAGAAAACCTTCTTTCCGGCGAGCTCGACCACTAACACACAGAGAGAGAAAGTTTTGGGCTCAAAATGATGACGTTTTGATTCACCGCCGGTGACGCCATGTCACTTTTCAGGTCACTTAAAAATGCCATGTGAGCACTGGGGATTTTTGAAAATCATGGCAAAATTGATCAGCCCCTTAAGTTCATGGAAAATTTGATAAAAAAAATAGTTCATTGAAAGTTTTGAAATCGCACCAAAGTTCATGATTTTTCACGGCATTAACCCAAAAGAAAAGGATGCACGTATTTGAAAATAGAAAAAAACATAATGATTTAGTTTACATGCAACACCATGTGAGTACAAAGTACAATAATACGGATTAATTCATCACTATACAATAAGAATATATATATATAATACTCCATCCGTCCACGAAATGAGTACTCATTTGTGGACGGCACGGGTTTTAAGAAATGTATGGAGTGTAGTGTGAATAGTTTAAGGGTCCCACTTTTTTAGTGTATTAATTAAAGAGATGTGTTGGGTACACTTGCCAAAAAAGGAAATGAGTACTCATTTCGTGGACGGACGAAAAAGAAAATATGAGTACTTATTTTGTGGACGGAGGGAGTATATTGCTATAATTGAATCACCAGACCAGATAGTATACTTGTTCAAAGGTTCTGAATAATATATACCTTATAAATTTAATATTCTATCATCAACGTTAAGATAAATAAAAAGAGATAAATCTACCATTATTTTAATTGCAACGCAATTTGATATTTGCAAGTGTTAACAAGTCAACTTCTCTCTCTCCAAGTTGTGAAAACGAAGCTTTGTGAATCGTGAGTTGGTGCCCAAGTCCTTTCTGGCTCCTTGAATTTTATAGACCACTTAAAATATTAGAGAGGAAAACTTCCAAAAAATTTATTTTCTAATTTCACTTTTTAACGTGATCGGGGATCAAGTCGTTCAGTATTAATCTTTTTTACGAGTCAATAATCACTATATAGGTTTAGTATTATCGCATTCATGCACGATGAAAATATGTTTTTAGTGTGATAAGAGGAAGGAATGTGTACCTTTGCCGCTAAAACAGAGGATCCCATTTGATTTTATAGATTTTATAGACTGCTGCCATATATGCAACGAACATCAATTTGTGTTTTAATTTGTCATTTTGGTTCGTCCATCAATTTATATCATACTTATTTTTAATAACTATTTTCTTAACAAATAAATCATTTTTTCTTAAAACTTAACACGAATAGGTGATGGAATGAGTATTTTAATTACCTTTGGAGGTCTACTGTCGCTGGGCCGAAATTCCACGGCCCATCATGAATTTGGGCACCAGCCTAATTAATATGGGTTATGTGTTAAGAATCTTCTTCGCATCAAATGGTTCATTATTTGTTTTTTTTCAAATTAAATTAAAATTCTCTTTGCAATAGTATATGTATCTAAGTATCTTCTACTCGGATCTCAACAAAAATAACATTGTATTGAATTCGTCCGATGATTTAAGAAAAAGAATTTCAACCCATCGCAAATCTTTTTTTTTTTTTTTCATATTTACAAAATCTTCTCGAATTTGGTATTAGGCTCACGTAGAATTTTAAAGTTTTAAAATGCAAGTTATTTTTTCATACAGATTTATTGTGAACGGGACCGGTCTTGTATTTCGCAGGACCGGTTTAAAAAATGAATCCCCATAATTTTTTTTATATATTGATAACACAACAACAATATTTTAATATAATCTCTTTCAATTAATTATTTAAAAGAGTTATTAATCAAGAAAAATCATTTTAATATAATCTCTTTCAGTTAATTATTTAAAAGAGTTTTCAATCAAAAGAAAATAGAAGGCACTAAAAAATCAACACAAATATGATAATTTATATATATACTTTAAAAAAATAAAAAAAAATAGGCCCCTAGGGGTCCTAAAGAGCAACATGTTGAGTATAATCAGGTACGAGCCTGATTGTGAATAAGTTGAATAGGTTGTGTGGATACACTTACAGAAAAGGAAATGAGTACTCATTTGATCGATAAACCAAAAAAATAAATAAAAAAAAATACACACTCATTTGATGAATGAATAGAATATTATAAAAACAAAAAACAAACGTTCAACATTTTTCAAAAAAAAAAAAAAAACAACGTTCAACGTAAAATACAAAAGATATAAATTACAAACAATTATAAGTATTTAGTTTGAGTAGGGTTTGGAACGATGAGCTGATCAGGTGTGAGAGGCCTGAGACATGTCTGTGGCGTGGTCGTTATAGACCGCGCTTAGCGAGGATCCTGGAGAAGCCGGATGTGGCCCATTTCGTATCTGGTGTCTGGGTCTGGGTCGGGTTGGGGCGGACCGGTTGGTAGTCTTCCTCCTTGTTCTGCCCCACTCCGTCCGTGAACTTATGCCATGCGCGCCCAAACTCCCTCTTCTTCTTCCCCAGACCCGATCCCAACCGGGCCAACCCATACTTCATCAACTTGCTCGCCCCCGATTTTCCAATGCCAATCGCATTCTTCCCCAATTCTAACGCAGAATCAATCTTCTTCTTCAGCTCCACCGCCAACACATACTCGTTCATCTCCTCAGCTGACGCGTCGGCCATTTTCTCGCTGAATTTGCAGGTGAAATTCAGCTCGCCCTTGGGCCTTCCGCTGGGTTTCCGGACTTGGTAGGTGAAGAATTTGTTGCCGTCGGCGTCGGGCGTCGCCGGAGAATCGAGGAGCTCCTTGATGGGGACGCTGAGCTCGCCGACGACTTTGTCATCGCGGGACGACGACTGCTCGCAGACGAGCTTGAACTTGAGGGTGAGGCGGTTCAGCTGCAGCGCCGCCTCGTCCACCTTGAACTCCATCGGGAAGTTCCAGGTGGGGTTGGTGCCGCCGTGGTCGGTCGGCGTCCTGGTCTTCTGCTTGGGGATCCTGTCGCCGCCGGAGATCCAAACGACGGCGTAGACGGCCATCTTTCTGAAGAGGTTGACATCGTTCAGATTTTTCCCGGAACGGAGCGTGATATCCATAGTTCGGAACTCCATTGTTGTGATCCCAAACTGAGTTGCTGCGGAAGAGTGAGGTTTGAGAGAGAGAGCAGGCGGGACTGGAGTTTGTTTTATTGAGCACAAAAATGAGAACAACAAATTAACAAAGGGGTTATTTATACTAACTTCGTGGCCCGTAACTAACACTATCACTAATCGATGAATTTGAAACTAAACTACGAGTGTGGAAGTTGGTGATAATAATTAATTAAAATTAATTTCAAGGTAATTCACGACTCACGAGGAAGACAGAATTAATAAATTAAGAAGATATCGAACTAAAATGAAATTAAAGAAAAATGTCTTGAGCTAGGGAGAGACGGTTGACGAGTTTACATTTCTTGAAGTCAACGTGTGTGGACGTGCGGCGGCTTCCAAGATTAGGGATGATTAGGGATTCATGTCATAATCTAAGAAATAGCACTTCAACAGTTCAACCCATAGAAAATCGACATCTTTTAGTATTTTTCATCTTTACAAATCCGTCTCGAATTTGGTATTAGGCTTACGAAAAATCTCGGGGATTAAAAACCTAACCAAACATGGAATAAATCCTAGTTATTTTTTATTCAAATAATAATTCCTATAAAATACTACTTGATATAACTGATACTACTTGATGGAATAAACCCTATTCTGATCATGTAGTATCAGTTATATGAAGCAATTACAACTAAATATATTCTTAGTCAATAAATATTTCTATTCAAATAATAATTCCTAACCAAACAAGTTTGTACTCGGGGATTAAGAGATAAAAAATAATTAATTTCTATCTTTTTATAATCTTTATTATTTTGAAGTGACTATTTTATTTGTTAGTGCGACGCGTGACGCGTTACAATTCTTAAATAACTAATTTCTATTGTCTTAGTAGATGTTTTTTCATCCTTTCCAAGAGACACAAGTTACTTTTGTAAAGGCTACATTTTTAATGTTTGAAATAAGTAATAAACCATTCATGCAGTTTTGTCAAGAAAGTTGGTTAGCAAAACTATTATTAAAGCACCTGAAAAAGAAAAGAAAAGAAAAACATAAATATAATGTATTTGAAAAAAGATAGAAAGACGACGAGAAGTACCACTAGTGATGTATACAAGTACATTAATATGGATTACTTTATTAAATTTTTTATGTATATCAGTACATAATAAGAAAAATAATTAGCATATTGTAGGGTTTAATCACTTTTCGGAGGTTCTGATTCTGAATATAACTTTGTAAATTAAGTACTTTAATCTATCATTATTTAACATTCGAAAAGAAAAATAATTAATTAATTATCTTTGAATAAAGTATTACTGTATAACTACTTTTTTTTAAACGAGTTGTAACTACTTTTTTTAGTTATCAAGTTCACATTAACATACAGCTCATTACTCACTAGGGTATAATCATTTTAATATTACATGTACACACACGTACTTTGAAATTATTGTATATGTATACGTTTTTCACTTCTATTTTATTTGGCGAATGCGTACAAAGCATAACGAACAAGTTGATATAAAGTACTATCAATCTATGTACGTAGACGGTCTAACATGGCGTAATATATACACTTTCGATCGTACACTAAAAAATTATGATATTTTTATCATTTATAGAAAATATATCACTTTTTTTTGGGATATGATCATATATCTTTTTTTTTTTTTTTACGTTACTCATATATATATCCCACACTTAATTAATTCAACTTCAACAAATATTGCATTAAAATATGTGCCGAACTAATTGCCATAATTTTTATAGACAAAGTGAATATAATTTGTACTAATGACCCAAATTATAGTCTTATTTAATTAGTAACGTTCGATGCCAAATTAACATATAAATTAAAGTGCGCCGTTCCCGGTCCATCCATACTATGGAAATGTCCTTTCAAATACTCTAACATCTACTCCATGAATTAATTTATAAAAGTATATTTTTCATTCGATTGAACAGCTTTATTGATCATTTATAAGGTTTATTTACATCTAAATATACGAATTTTATAGTATTTACATACAAATAATCTAAATTTAAAATTGATACGTATAAGCTACACGTAAACAATAATATGCCACGTAGAAAAGGCAATTAAGTTATAATTTGATCAGAATTGCTCGTTGTAGGAAAAATTCGTATATTTTGTTTAAAAAATTCATTAAAAAAATAATCAATAAATATTGAAAGTTTGTTTGTTTACACGCAAATTAAATAACCCTAATTTCGAATTTCATTAAATTAAACCGCGTTTTGGGTGAAGAAACCACGTTGATTTCGTAGCTCAATTTGTTTTGAGATATTGTTAGTTAAACAATGTTGGCCGTGAAATTCACGAAGCATTAGATTATTTTCTTTAGTTTGGTATTAGGCTCACTTTCAAAGTGCTGGTTATTTTTTCATATATAACTAGATTACTTTCTTAAATTTACCAATTATAAATTTGATTAGTACTCCATAAAACATAGAACACGGTTTAACATAAAATACATAAATATAAATTGCTCCAAAATAATAATTAAACATAATCATTTAGCAGCTGCGCTTGGGCTTAGGGCCTTAGGCTGACCTAGGCCTTGGATTGGCGTGAGCTGCTTTGAGAGGAGCTTGCCTGAGACATGTCTGTGGTCTGGCCGGGGACAAGACCGGTCTGACTCATGAGCGTGGTTAGGCCGGTCTGAGTTGTCGAATAAAGCCCAGATGTGAATTTCGTATACAACGACTCGGTCTGGTTCTGGGTCTGGGTCGAGTTCTTACGTAAATCCTCCCTCTTCTTCGCTAACTCTTCCTCCTTCTTCTTCTTCGCTAACTCTTCCTTCTTCTTCTTTGCTACCTCTTCCTCCTTCTTCTTCTTCGCTAACTCTTCCTTCCTCTGCTTTGCTAACTCTTCTTCCTTCCTCTTCTTTGCTGCTAACTCCTCCTCCCTCTTCTTACGTAACTCTTCCACCTCCTTCTTATGTATATCCTTCCTCTTCTTTGCAAACTCTTCCCGCCTTTTCTTCTCCCCATACTCCTCCCACTTCTTCTTCGCCCCCCATCCAACCGCCTTCGCCATTTCTAACCCAGACGACGCAGCCGCGCTCCCCAATGTCACCGCAGACGACGCCAATTTTACCCCAGACGACGCAGCCGCACTCCCCAATTCTACCCCAGACGAAACTAACGCATTCCCCATTTCTACCCCATAATAAATCTTCTCCATCAGCCCAGACGCATTCTCGTCGCTGAATTTGCAGGTGAAATTGAGCTCGCCCTTTGGCTCTCCACTGGGTGTGCGGACAGGGTAAGTGAGGAATTTCTCGCCGTCGGAGACGACCATCGCCGGAGAATCAAGAAGCTCCTTGATCCAGACGCTTAGCTTGCCGATATCTTTGTCGTCGCCGGACGCCAGCTCGCAGACGAGCTTGAAGTCGAGGGTGAGGCGTGTCAGCTGCGGCGCCGCCTCGTCCACCTTGAACTTCATCGGGAAGTTCCACGTGGGGTTGGCGTCGCCGCCGTGGTCCACCGGCGTCCTGATCTCCTGCTTGGAGCTCTTGTCGCCGCCGGAGATCGAAACGACGGCGTAGACGTCAATTTTCGTGACCAGATTGTCTTTGTTCAAATCTCTCCCGGATTGAAGCGTGATTTCCATAGTTCGGAACTCCATTGTCGTGATCACAGACTGAGTTGGTGTAGAAGAGCGAGGTTTTAGACTTTAGAGAGAGTGAGAGAAAGAGAGAGCAGCGGGAGATATATATATATAAACTATGAAAGAGTTAGTAAGAATTGTTAATAAGATAGTGTTTTTTTTGTTAATAAGAATAGTCTTTTATAAACCGAGTCAATGAAAGAGTTAGAAAGAATAATTAACTATTACGAACATGCAAAAACAAAAATAAATAATTAATTATCTTTGGGGTATTAGTTGTTGTAACTACTTTTATTATAACCGAGTTGTAACTACTTTTTTTTTGTTATTATCACATTCACATTGAGTAAATCAGCCCAGTATTAGGAGAGCATTTCGCGGTTACTATAGTCATTTGACTATTAGATATTTACACACGTGCACTACTACGATTTCCTCTCAAATTATTATACATGTAAAGTTTTTTACTTCTATTTTCTTTGGCGAATAAAGTATAGTCTTTATTTATTGTCTCAATTATTGAATAATGAACAAGTTTATTTTAGAGGGGAATCAAATTAAATCATGAAGCACAATATCACAAAGCTAAACTATTAAAATCTAACTTCAAACTCGTAATCTGATGAGAAATCAAAGCAAAAAACGCTAGTTAATGAGTCGCTCGATTAGCCTTTCTCCGAAGTTCGAACATAGCAAAAATCCACTACTACATACTTACGAGCATGTTTCAAACTTTTTTTTATCGGACAAAGTAATGTTAAGTGAGGATCCAGGTGGCCAGGTGAGCTAAGCCTCTGGTTACGAGCATGTTTCAAACTAAAATCAATTCTCAATAACATGGCATGCAATTCACCAGAAGAACATATATCGGCAGTATATACTCATGAATCGATTGTGTTAATCAAAGACCCAAAATTAATTATATTTATTAAAGTTCGATGCTGAATCAACCGACAAAAATGCGTTCTTCACGAACCCATTCATGCCAGGGAAATGTCCTTTCAATACTCTAACACCCACCGTCCCACACCATGAATTAATTTATTACTAAATTATAGTATTAATTTTTCATTCATTTCAAACACCTCTACTGATATAATTTCAAACTTCATGAAATTAAACCGCGTTTGGAAAAAGAAACCACGTTGATTTTCTAGCTCAACCAGTTTCGAAATATTGGTTTGTTGATTTTTCCTGCATATTGCTTGAATTAGAAATTTTAGCTCAATTTATTTCGAAATGTTTCGTGTTTGATGCGGTGGAGCCGTGGAGATACTCATCTTTATATTTTGGCTCAATACTTGATTTCTCGAATTAAAGGTTCGAGTATCAAGAATTTGTTTGAATCCAAAATTTAACTAGCAGGTCAAAATTGTGGCTGATTCTAATTGCCACGAATCAAAAGATCAAAAAGAAAGTGAGTTGGAATCAAAATGCTATTTACTCATTGCATAGTGAAAACTAGTAGGGATGTTGTTGCACTATATGTCTGAAATAAACCATGTCTTTTGTGGAGGGTCATCTACATGTTTCATGTTCGTGTCATTAATAATTGATCTCTCTTTTATATAAAAAAAAGTACTTCCTCCATCCGTGATATTGTTTCCATATTTATCATTTCGATCTGTCCGCGATATCGTTTTCACTTCTATTTATAGAAGTAGAGTTTACAAACTTCCATTCACAACAATAGTGCCCAAACTTCACTCACTACAATCTATTACCACTACAAAAAAACACGCGTTTAACGACCGAAATTTTCGGTCGTTAATTTTGCGGCCTTAACAACCGATTTACGACCGTTTCACGACCGATTTGATTTTTTATTTTTTTTATTTTTTTAATATTTTAATATTTTTTTATTAACGACCGAAAATTCGGTCGTAAAAATTATTTTTTTTATATTTTTTTTTAATTTTAACGACCGAAAATTCGGTCGTTAATATATATTTTTTATTTTTTTAAAAAAAAAATTTTAAAAATTATTTTTTTAACGACCAATTATTCGGTCGTTAATATTATTATTTTTAATTATTTTAATTTTTTTAAATTTTTTTAAAATAAAAAAATATTTTTTTAATTATTTTTTTTAAAGACCGAATTTTTCGGTCGTTAAAATTATTTTTATTTATTTTTTATTTTTTTATTTATTATTTATTTATTTAATTTTTTTATTATTTATTTTATTTATTAACGACCGAATAATCGGTCGTCAACATTATTTTTTCAATTTTTAAAATTTTTAAATTTCGTTTTTATTTTTATTTTTTGATTATTAATTAATATTTTTGATTATTTTTCTTTTTAAATTTCGTTTTTATTTAAATATTATTAATATAAATATTTAATTATTTTTTATTAATTTTCTATTTAATTATTATTTTCAAATTATAGAGAATATTTTAAAAATGATTGTTATTTTCATAATATTATTCTAAAAAAATAGATAATATTTATTATTAATAAAAATGTGATATTATTTACAAATAATAATAAATTATTAGATTTATTGGATTTATTATAATAAATTATTAGACTTATTAGATTTTCTAAATTATTAGATTCATTATTTTCAAAATATTAATAATTTTATTATTTTAAAATAATAAAATTATTTTTGAAATATTAATTTTATTAATATTGATTATTTGATTTAATATTGATTTTGTTGTATATTTGTTTGTTATTTTTCATACTCATATTTTCTTTTCTTTTTTTAATTACGATAATATTAATTTTTTATTATTTTAAATTCGATCGTATATTTACCGTCAATGTTTCGCCGGCACCACAAATCTTAGTTATTATCTCGACATATTATAAGATTATGAATGATTAATGATATTTTATATTGAATTAGAGTTTAAATGAATTAATAGGTACTATATATATCAATAATACGAGTGTTCTGTACTGGTGACTACTCGAAAGAAACTTCAAGGTTAAGCGTGCTTGACTTAGAGCACAAGTAAGATGAGTGACCTACTGGGAAGTTCGTCAAATGGTATGCAATTAAGGTCAAAATACATTAGAAATACACTAAAAATACTTGTGGGATACAAAGATTTAAAAAAAAAAAAAATTTTTCGAAAAAAAAAATTATTTTTTTTATTAATTTTTAACGACCGAATTTTCGGTCGTTAAAAATAAAATTTCGGTCATTATTTAAAAAAAATTATAAAAAAATAATTTTTTTATTTTTATTTTTTATTTTTTCCCTCTTTTTAACGACCGAAATTTCGGTCGTTAAAAATAAAAAATCGGTCGTTAAATTTAACGACCGAAAAAACGGTCGTTAAATTTAACGACCGAAAAAACGGTCGTTAAAATTCGGGCGACGATGCAAACAACGACCGAAAAAAACGGTCGTTAAATCGGTCGTTAAAAATATTAACGACCGAAATTTCGGTCGTTAGAGCCGCATTTTCTTGTAGTGTACTATTCGTCACTGTTCTTAAAACCTGCGTCGTCCATAATATGGAAATGATATCGCGGACTGAGTGAGTATTATTTAGTAAAGTTGAAAATGGTGTTGCAGTTACAATTTTACTTAAAATTATAACTTTAATTAGGGGTGAACCGAACCAAAAATCCAAAACCGAAAACCGAACCGATGGTTAAAATTAGAACCAAACCGCACCAATTGGAGATGCGAAACCGAACCAATGCAAAAAAAAAAACTTTTTTTTCGAAAAAAACAATTAAAAACCTGTAAAATAATGTAAAAATATAAATATATAATTTATGAAAAAACCAATTAAGAGTATATTATAAAATATATAAAATATAAATATATAATAAAATATAAATATATAAACCAATTAAAAATTAGAAAATTGAATATATATTATAAAATATAAATATATAATAAAATATTAATATTTATCGATTCGGTTCGGTTTAAAACCGAACCAAAAACCGAAACCGAACCGAAACTTATCGATTTTTAATTTTTGGAACCGAACCGAACACCGAACCAATAGATTCAGGACCGAACCGCACCAAAACGGTTCGGTTCGGTTTCTGCTCACCCCTAACTTTAATGCAATTAATATTTCAACAAATTTTAATTTAAAAATTATTTAATTGAACATATTTATAATTAATTGATAGCATGAACCCTCTACTATTAGGAAAAAGGTTATCTAAATACTAGCGTGAGCATTCGGATTACGGATCGAATTTTTGTTTGATCCGATTCGATTCGAAAATTCAAAATTTGAAGAAAATAAAATCCAATCTGAACCATATAATTCGTTGATCCGAATCTAAAAATCGAAGTTTTCGGATAAAATCCAATTTGAACCGAAAAAATTCAAAATACAAACAAAATTTGAAAATTCAAAAAGACAAAAAAAATCCGAAATACATACACCTAACAAATTAGACAATTTACAAAGAAATAAATATATATATAATAATATATATATTATAAATACAATTCAAATTTCGAATTAGTTCGAATTTTAAAAGTATCAATTCGATCCTATCCGAAAATCCAAAAATTACTTAAAATTCGATCCAAAAATCCGATTAATCCGAATCAAAGTTTAAATTTCGAATTGAATCGGATTAGATGTTGGGATATTTTGGTGACCCCTACTCAATGCGGCCCAAAATCAGAATTTGACAGCTCCATCAGACCATCACTAACTAAATTTTTTGTCAAAAGAATATTCTTGAAAATTTCACGCTTCCGTTCTATGTCGACAGTGTTTCCAAGCGCCTAAACGCGGCACAAAAACCTTTATATTGGTATTATTAATCATAAATTTGGAAATTCTTTTGACTATCTTTGGAAATTGTTCAATGTTTTCTTTCACCCCTCCTCCAATCTTTGCAGGTCGGTTTCTTTTATTCTTTCTTATATTGAATCTATGTTGATCTTTTTTATGCTGTTGCTTTTTTCCGCTGTGTGGATGCTTTGATTAGTCAGAAACCCATTTTGATTCCATCAAATTCCTACCATTTCAGAATCCTTATCTTCAAAGTAAAAACCCTACAATTTTCGGTGAACATTTTCATTTCCATTTCCAATTTTTCTTGGGTTGTATTTGGTAATTATCACGTGAAAGTGGACAGCTTGCAGCATATTAATGTCTTTTGTACTTGTTATTGGTTGTGGTGCATTAGTTCTGGCTTATGGTGACTCCGACGGGGCCAAAGTAAGGGTTTATAGAAAATTGTGGAGTTTATTTTGGGAATTGGGGTTTTCTTCTGCAGATTTTTGAAGTGTGATTGCTGAAGGAGGGGGAATGGAGGAACATGCGCAGCTGAAAAGGGCTTTGATTGATGCATCTGCTGGCGCCATTTCCGGTGGGATTTCAAGAACCGTGACCTCACCGCTCGACGTGATTAAAATCAGATTTCAGGTTGATTTTCTAGCTCAATTTGTTTCGAAATGATGGTTTCTTGAAGAATTATGGTCTGAGTTCTTGCAGATTCCTTGAATTATATTCTTAATTACCTTATTTAGTTATGTTTCTACTTGGATTTAGCTTTTCTTATGATGAGTTTGGAGTGTGATTCGGTGGAGGTCCTCATTTACTGCATTTGTTGTATGGTGCAGGTTCAATTGGAACCCACTACACAATGGGCTTTGCTTCGGAGAGATCCATATAGTCGATCAAAATATACTGGTATGCTGCAAGCAACAAAGGACATTTTTAGGGAGGAAGGCTTGCCGGTATTTGTTACCTAGAAGTAGTATCTATAGACCTTGTTTTCATTTGATACGAGTATGTGGATCCACATACCTTATTTGCTCTGTTATTCTTGTTTCCTGTCATTCTTTCTCTTTCTTTTCATTTCTTGACATACCTTATTTGCGAGTGGTTGAGTTTGATATGTCATCCTCATTATTATGCTTGGTATTAGATGCTCATTCGGTATAATTTGGTTTCTTTGTAAGATTAAGTCATTCTGTTCATGGTTGGTGAATATTTATCTATTGGGGGTTGAGACTAGGAATGGACTGCAAGATGAGGATATAGCATCAACATTATGCATGCTTGTTCAATTAAAAACTTGTATGGGCATATGGGGACTAAATCGAATAAAATTTGTTAGTTAAGAGAGTAAAACTTACCATCATTGTTGCAGGCTGTTTTATGTACTTGGAATGTTACTCAAGGACCATAGAACTCTGCTAATTATTCAAATGAAGAACTAGGAGTAGATAAAAGGAAACAAGTCATATTTCTTGTTGTATCGGCATATCTGGTGAGAATCAAGATTAAAAGAAAAGAGGCAAATGACAAAGAATTAATAACAATAAGAATGTAGAAGAAAACATAAAGAAGTCTTGCAAAAGAAAATTAGGGATGCCAAGAAACGAAAAGAAAGAGAAAGAATGACATAAATCAAGAATGACAGAGCGGATAGGCTGTTTCTGGGTTCCATTTTCGTCAGTGATATCATGGTAATATTAGCAGGAATTGCATGCCTAATGGAGGGGACTTGCACACCTTTTCTTGTATTAAAGAGAAAGAGGCATAGAAAGAAAAGCTGGCAGTGTTGTTGATGTTACCATAATTTAGTAGGAGAGAGGGAGAAAGAAGTTTATGCTGCCTGTTACTGTAATGAGTAAAGGACTTAGTAGTGCATATCGACCAACTTTTATCTTTCTTCATGAGTGATGGATTTAATGGTAGATGTGTCATTTCATGGCATTTTGCAACTCCGTAACTGCTTTCCAATTCCTCGTTTGCTTGCATTGTTCATTTTGTTTTATCTCATGATTCTAACAGGGTTTCTGGAGGGGGAATGTCCCGGCCTTGCTTATGGTGATGCCGTACACAGCAATACAATTTACAGTTCTGCACAAATTGAAGTCGCTTGTTTCTGGTTCATCCAAGTCAGGTTTGAATATTTCTGCTCTTACTCAGTAATTTTTGGTGCATATCAGATAGTTATTACTAGTAAATTATGCTTTCGGCATTCTTCATGATAACAAGGTCGAGATATACTGTAGTAGCTTTGAAGAACTGTTATCATGATAAACATCTTGAGCAATGTAGACCCAGTTCTTTTTTTAAATGACATTCTGTTCACTTGTTTTCTTTATGCAGAAGACCATATGAATATAAGTCCGTATCTTTCGTATGTTAGTGGGGCATTAGCAGGATGTGCAGCCACTGTTGGATCCTATCCGTTTGATCTTATAAGAACCCTTTTAGCTTCACAAGGGGAGCCAAAGGTATTGTCCAATACCCTTGCAAGTAATGACCATTACCCTCGATATTGTATCGTTTTGGTGGACAAGCATTACTTTATGTAGGAACAAACTTTGGAGCACAGGTTTGAAAATTCTCGGTCATGTTTGAACCTACTAAGCTAGTGCCCTAGATGATTTTGCTAATTGTATCGAGAACTTAAGATACATTTACCTATGGATTGCTGTTTCATCTGCTACATAGAAAAAAAGGAGTTTTCTGAATGGTGCTATATTCTCAATCAGGTTTATCCTAATATGAGGGCCGCATTCTCTGATATACTTGCAAAGCGTAGCTTTCGAGGGCTTTACGCTGGACTGACACCTACACTGATCGAGATAGTTCCTTACGCTGGATTGCAGTTTGGAACATACGATACATTCAAACGTTGGACCATGGTGATCTTCTACTTTGATCTCCCTCGGAAAGTTAAATATCTTGTTATGTTTCTAATTTGGTTTAGTTTTGCTTGCTTGTCTAGGGTTGGAATCAGTACAGATCTGGTTATGATACGGAAGCAGATGATTCTCTCTCAAGCTTCCAGCTTTTTCTATGTGGATTGGCTGCTGGCACTTGTGCTAAAGCTGTATGTCATCCACTTGATGTGGTGAAGAAGAGGTTTCAGGTATATTTCCTTCTTCGACTGTTTATTATTCATTTTAATCTTTCAATCTCAGCTACTGTATGATTAAATTCCTACAAAGAAACACCTCTGTCCGGACTATAGATTTCCCAAAATATTTTGGACGCGCAAAGGTAAAGTAAATCATAAGGCATAAAAACATGTGTAAGACTGTCAGAAGGGTCAAGATCCATCAAACGGGTCAAACATCTTCATGCCCATATCCAATATTATGTAGTAATTTTGACTGTTTGTGTCCAGGTCTTGACCCGTCACGGATTTTGACCTGTCAAACAATCTTGAAGGGGAGTTCTATTGAGCATATATTGCGTTCCAATCTTTATGTTAATGAAGTAATTGCGCTTGTAGGTTGAAGGGCTGCAACGGGATCCAAGATATGGAGCTCGAGTGGAGCACCGTGCTTACAGAAACATGTACGATGCCCTACGCCAAATTTTGCATAAAGAGGGCTGGGCAGGTCTTTACAAGGGCATCACCCCTTCAATCGTCAAAGCTGCACCCGCGGGTGCTGTGACCTTTGTTGCTTACGAATTCACGTCAGACTGGTTAGAGTCCCTCTTGACTTGATTTTGTTTCTCTTTTACACCTTTCTCAATCTACCTCTTCAACCATTCATTCTTTTGCATTAGAGCAATTTTGATTACAGTTTATCTTGAGATGTTCCCTCAAAGATGAGGGGTACCGCCTGCATATTGTTTTGTACGAGGAATAATTCATAGGCATATAGTGATAGCCAATATAGCAGAAAGTCAGTGAGATTATAGGCTTTAATGAGACAACATTTGATTCTATTACTCTTGTATTTTTGTAGCATAGTTTAATAGTAATGTTCATTTTACTGCTGCTGATTTTAGAATTCTCTTCACATTGAGCAATGGTTTTGATTGCATGATTAAGCAATTTATTTTTGTACTGTCATCAATATATTGCTGCAGTTTTTTTTTTTTTTTTTCTTTCCTTACTAGATTTGTGATGTATTATTATCCGATATGGTGTAGGCTAAGGGCTGTCATATCAGTTATTGATTTGACTTCAATTTTTTTGTTACTTGTTCGTGTAAACACAATAAAACTAATAGTAATAGGTTAGGTTAACTTGGTAATCTAGTAACAAGCTGATATCGTACATATCTAATAATTCTGCTATTGTTACAAAAAACGTGTGTATATTTCTTAGAATAAATATATGGATTTTCATTATTAATTTATAATTTTGGTTAATTATTTCATATTATGTAAATTTGCACTAATTATAAAATAAAAAATTCGAAAAATTAAAACAAAAGAAAACCCACCATTTCATATTTCTATATATTGATTAACTAACATTTGCATCCCTTGCAATGCGCAGAAAAATATTTTTATTTTTTATACTTGCGTAAAAATTAATATTAATTTAAGAGTAAAATTTGGAAGTAGCTAAAATAAAGCATAAAACACAATTTATGGTCACACATTGAAAAAACATAAAATTTGGGCATTTTTATTGATTTGAACGTTTTTACCCTTAATGAAGCGGACCGGGTAGAATCAGGCACGCGGGTCGCGTGCCGGGTCGGGTTAGGCACTTATGGCACTATTAGTGCCATAAGTGCCATACGTGCAATAGAAACAACAGTAATAGAATCAAAAAAATCATAAATGGATCATCTAAACCCTAAATGGATAATCTAAACCATAAATGGAACATTTAAACCCTACGGGAAAGTGTTTAAAATGGTTCTTTTGGCATTAGTGTCATAAGTGCCAACGGAAATCAAAAATAAAATCAAGTAATAAAATGATGCGTTAGTGCCATACGCGTAGCGGGCGCTAGCTTTTTCCCGCGAGCGCGCAACTCACCCATAAGCTTCCAGCGGCCCCGCAATCATCCAGCGGTCGCGCAATCACCCCAGCAGCCGAGTAAAAAGGGGCCAAAAATTGATTTTCAATCTTCATTATGGCCATTTGACTATGTCACACCCCAATTCTTGAATGAATAAATATAATCGAGGTGCAACTAATTCATAGAAATAAACAAGGAACAACCTTGTAAAAACCCGAAATAGGATAGAAAGTCGGGCTATGCCCCTTTGGATCACAAGTTTTGTTTCATGCTTCTGACAACCGACGTTCATTAACATAAAACTATAAATTTTAAATTGAAGCTCAAATGAAGTCATCTTAAGTTGAGAAAACAAAAGATGTATAAGAGTAATTGCTACAGCGGAAGTCTAACATATGAATTTTAACTCTAGCCTCAGCTCCGTCCCGTCAGCACCAGCCAGCCAACCTGAAAACATTTGAAAGTATTTTTGGGCTAAGTACTAATGTACTTAGTGGGCATGCATTTTCATAAACATTTCATATTTTCGTAAGAGCAGTTTATCCAATTATACTTGACATGACTTAGAAGGTTTTAAAATGAAAGAAGTACTTCTAAGCATGTTAAAACATTTTTCATTTGTGCGCACATGTCACACTCCCTTTCTGTTACTCGCTGTGATCCCGGACCTTTTAGCCACCGACGGATCCATTACTCCTGCTTTACTTGGACTGAGGGCGTAACCCAGCCAAGCTCCCATTTGGGACCCAATGCTCCGGAACACATCCCGTCGAGCACCCTTATAACGCCTCATACATGATTAGTGCCCGAATGGAGATCAACCCACCGAGTCAGCTAATAGGTGTACACAATTCTCAAACAACGTGTTAGGTCATAAGAGAACCTCGATCGATTAACTTATGCGAGCCTTAAACAGAGCAGAGTGCACAAAATATTTTATTGGATAAACAGTTTTCATTACATTAAATAAACAATTTGCATTTCATTGAAAACATTTAGAGCTTAATAACTCAATCATACTTTGTATATTTGGAAAGTAAGCCCACCTGGTTAGGCAAAGCCTGAAGATCATAATCACTTATAAACCTGTCTTGGGAAAGCAGCGCTAATCCCCCTGGTCACAAAGCCTACAAGAAATTCTATTCTTAATAGGTCTCGTGAAGCTAATCTTAATTCATGGTGAAGTGCTTAATATTCTATGATTCACTTAGCCGGGTTTTCAAAAATTTAATGAATATATAATTGAAAACTAAATTTCTTGAGTTAAGGACACCAAAAATATCCTTACTCGATTTTCTTTAAAAATTGGAATTATAATTAAAACCAATTAAATCATAAATACTGTTATTGCAAAATATAATGCAAATCATGTCATGTAATAAGTAATTTACTCAAAATATGCACATAATAATAATTTAATATTATTATGAAAACTAGTCTTTGAAAATAATTAATTAAACTAATTAATAGTTCAATTAATAAAACATAAGACAACCCAATTAAATTAATTGAAGGTAGTCCAAAGTCCTTAAATAAAATAAGGGCCCAAAACATTTATTAAAACAATGGCCCAACTGAAAAATAATTAAACAAACTCGGCCCAATAGACTCGGCCCAACACTCATGCCCTAGCCCAACACCCATCTCCTTCTTCTCCCCACCATCAGTCACGCCTCCCTTCAGTCCCTCACTCCTCCTCACTGCTCGTCTCCCTCTCTCAATACTCAACTGTTCGAAATACGCCCCCCTTCTCTCTCTCAGCCATCAGTCAGCCAACTCCCGCCGCCGCAGCTCCCTCCGGCGAGGCAGCCGTCGACCGGCCTCCTTCCTTGGCAACGACGATAGGTACCGCCGCCGCCTCCCTCCGTTCTCACTCAGTCCGCTCCCGGCGGCTGCAGCAGCAAGGCCGCCGCCGACCGCGACTCCCTCACTCTCTGCTCACTCCGACCGACAGCAGTAGAAGAACCACCGCCGTCGCCGTCCTTCCCTCGACAAAATCCAGCCCAGACCCGGCTCAGAGCGGCAACAAGGCCCTTGCCTCGCCGCCTCTCCCTCAAATCTCCGGCGACAGCAGGCTTTGCCGCCGTCGACTCTCCTTTTCCCTCCACTGACTCAACCCATCTCTCTCTCTCTTCTGTGACAGTGGCGAATCACCACCGCCACCTCTCTCTCTCGCTCAACTCTCTCTCATTGAATCAGACCGGCGAGCAACCATGAAGGCCGCTGCCGTTGTCGACTCTTTCTCTTCGGCTGGTAACAGCCGCCCACCGTGTAGCTCGCCGGAGGAGCAGCAGCGACAAGCCGCGCCACCCTCGGCTTTCTACACACACCAGGACACATAGACGGAGGTAGCACGCAGCCGCCGTCCACCGACTCTCTCTCTCAAGCCGTGGCCGGGCAGCAGCGGCACCACCGCCGTGCTCTGCCTCCCTCCGCTGAACTTTGGCCGACGGCAGCAGCTTCATGCCGCCACCATCGCCGCCCTCTTATCTCCCTCGGAACTCTCTCCCGGCTCTCTTTCTCTATGTGAGAACAGAGCACCACAGACAAGCCTCAATTTCCGACAACCGCAACGAAGTCACGGCCGTGGTCCTTCCCGACTCGACACAGCAAGCAAAAACAAGCTTAAAACTCATTTCATTTTTTTTCTTCATTCGTTTCTTATTCAAACATGTATGCAGATGTATATGAATGCTTTGTTCAAAAGTCTTCGTTCAATTTATAAGTGAGAGTAAGTGACGTGCATACACAAAAACATGAATTGTTGTCTGTTGTACATTAGAGGTTTGAGTACTGGAGGAAATCACTGAAACTGAATTTGGGTGCTAACCGTGAATGGAGGTAAACTGAATTTGGGTGCTAACCGTGAATGGAGGTAAAATGGACAGAGTGATTTGTAGATGAAATCTTTAGAGCTTTCAGCTGAGTTTGTGGAGTCCGTGTGGTATAGCTGAACTTCTGTGGGTGTAGCTCCGCACTTAGTTCCTTGGTATGTAGGAGAAATGGTAAGTGGAAGGAAATGGGTATTTTGTTGGAGAAATAGGCATGGCTAAAGCTTATTTTGGTGGGGGCAAAGGATCGTGTGTAGTGTGGGTGGAAAGTGGGGAAAGTGGAAATTGGTGGGGAAAAAGTATCGTGTGGTGTAGTGTAGTGTAGTGTGGGTGGAAAGTGGGGAAAGTGGAAATTGGTGGGGAAAAAGTATCGTGTGGTGTAGTGTAGTGTAGTGTGAGTGTAAAGTGTGAGTGTAGAGTGTGAGTGGAAAGAGTGAGTGTAAAAAAAATAAATAAAATATAATGAAAACTGTAATAATCGTTCAGTGTGCGCTTAAATAAATAACTCGTGTAGATACTAAATGTTAAATTAAATAAATATGCAATGCATATAAATTTAATAACTAAATTTATAAATGTTTTTTTTTTTAAACACTTTTGTTGGAATTAAAATAAATTCATTTTCTTTATATCCGGCGTGAATCATCCTGACTTCTAAGTTCAAAATAATTCTAAATTTAGCTAAGAAATAACGGGGTGTTACATCCCTCACTCCTTATAAAAATTTCGTCCTCGAAATTGCATACTTGGGAAATCTAGTTTGGAGTACTAGACATTCACTATCAGTGCACCTACATAGCTTGATGCTTATCATATTTTCTAATCGTGAGAATGCTACGTCTCATGTCTCGAGAACTGTTGACAAACAAACTCATTCTAATCATACTATGCTTATCGTGATCAAAGAAGATCTTATTGGGACAACTATATAGTACGAGTTTATACATTGGGATGACTAAATTGACAATCACCGAGATCATAGTCATGTGGGCTGGCCAGACCCAGCACAACGAATCACTCAGTCAAATGGGAGCTTCGCCCCCAATCATGTCAACTTCTTATCTCTTATAAAGCTCTAAGTCAACTTCTAACTTAAATCACTTACTTCTAAGTACTTCAATCATAAATCTTTGGTATCATATAGGTCCATTCTATGTCGTTCTAGCGGTGCTATCACGACTAACATTCGTAAGGCATTATTGGGTGGTTCTCAAACGATTTGTAAAAGAACTCATCATTCTAATCATATAGGCAGTGAACCTAAAATGATAACATAAAGCTTTCTCATCATTCATTCATACATACATACATACATATATTTGCTTTTTTTTAAATTTTGAGTCATATGGACATTAAATGTCCCTTTCATGAAAAACTTTGCTTATGCCGGAAAGATTCAAGGAATCTAACTCGACCATACATACATACATACATTGATTCGTTAAGGGCTCGGGTTGTCCCAAACACGAAATACATTCATTGAGTCGTTATGGGTTCGGGTAGTCCCAAACACGACAAAAAGCATTCACATAGCATCGTAAACATAAGGCGCACATTTTCTTGAAAACTTTCATAACATCTGAAATACATATATGTATATTTTTGAAACTATTATCGTACCTTGGTTGCGGCAGTGTGACGGTGAGCTGAGGGCTACTGACATTCTTAGAAGTCTAGAGATACTATTCTAGACTCAACATCAAAAGCTTATGGTTATCAGAGTCATGAAAGAAAACTCAGGCTCTGATACCATTCTGTCACACCCCAATTCTTGAATGAATAAATATAATCGAGGTGCAACTAATTCATAGAAATAAACAAGGAACAACCTTGTAAAAACCCGAAATAGGATAGAAAGTCGGGCTATGCCCCTTTGGATCACAAGTTTTGTTTCATGCTTCTGACAACCGACGTTCATTAACATAAAACTATAAATTTTAAATTGAAGCTCAAATGAAGTCATCTTAAGTTGAGAAAACAAAAGATGTATAAGAGTAATTGCTACAGCGGAAGTCTAACATATGAATTTTAACTCTAGCCTCAGCTCCGTCCCGTCAGCACCAGCCAGCCAACCTGAAAACATTTGAAAGTATTTTTGGGCTAAGTACTAATGTACTTAGTGGGCATGCATTTTCATAAACATTTCATATTTTCGTAAGAGCAGTTTATCCAATTATACTTGACATGACTTAGAAGGTTTTAAAATGAAAGAAGTACTTCTAAGCATGTTAAAACATTTTTCATTTGTGCGCACATGTCACACTCCCTTTCTGTTACTCGCTGTGATCCCGGACCTTTTAGCCACCGACGGATCCATTACTCCTGCTTTACTTGGACTGAGGGCGTAACCCAGCCAAGCTCCCATTTGGGACCCAATGCTCCGGAACACATCCCGTCGAGCACCCTTATAACGCCTCATACATGATTAGTGCCCGAATGGAGATCAACCCACCGAGTCAGCTAATAGGTGTACACAATTCTCAAACAACGTGTTAGGTCATAAGAGAACCTCGATCGATTAACTTATGCGAGCCTTAAACAGAGCAGAGTGCACAAAATATTTTATTGGATAAACAGTTTTCATTACATTAAATAAACAATTTGCATTTCATTGAAAACATTTAGAGCTTAATAACTCAATCATACTTTGTATATTTGGAAAGTAAGCCCACCTGGTTAGGCAAAGCCTGAAGATCATAATCACTTATAAACCTGTCTTGGGAAAGCAGCGCTAATCCCCCTGGTCACAAAGCCTACAAGAAATTCTATTCTTAATAGGTCTCGTGAAGCTAATCTTAATTCATGGTGAAGTGCTTAATATTCTATGATTCACTTAGCCGGGTTTTCAAAAATTTAATGAATATATAATTGAAAACTAAATTTCTTGAGTTAAGGACACCAAAAATATCCTTACTCGATTTTCTTTAAAAATTGGAATTATAATTAAAACCAATTAAATCATAAATACTGTTATTGCAAAATATAATGCAAATCATGTCATGTAATAAGTAATTTACTCAAAATATGCACATAATAATAATTTAATATTATTATGAAAACTAGTCTTTGAAAATAATTAATTAAACTAATTAGTAGTTCAATTAATAAAACATAAGACAACCCAATTAAATTAATTGAAGGTAGTCCAAAGTCCTTAAATAAAATAAGGGCCCAAAACATTTATTAAAACAATGGCCCAACTGAAAAATAATTAAACAAACTCGGCCCAATAGACTCGGCCCAACACTCATGCCCTAGCCCAACACCCATCTCCTTCTTCTCCCCACCATCAGTCACGCCTCCCTTCAGTCCCTCACTCCTCCTCACTGCTCGTCTCCCTCTCTCAATACTCAACTGTTCGAAATACGCCCCCCCTTCTCTCTCTCAGCCATCAGTCAGCCAACTCCCGCCGCCGCAGCTCCCTCCGGCGAGGCAGCCGTCGATCGGCCTCCTTCCTTGGCAACGACGATAGGTACCGCCGCCGCCTCCCTCCGTTCTCACTCAGTCCGCTCCCGGCAGCTGCAGCAGCAAGGCCGCCGCCGACCGCGACTCCCTCACTCTCTGCTCACTCCGACCGACAGCAGTAGAAGAACCACCGCCGTCGCCGTCCTTCCCTCGACAAAATCCAGCCCAGACCCGGCTCAGAGCGGCAACAAGGCCCTTGCCTCGCCGCCTCTCCCTCAAATCTCCGGCGACAGCAGGCTTTGCCGCCGTCGACTCTCCTTTTCCCTCCACTGACTCAACCCATCTCTCTCTCTCTTCTGTGACAGTGGCGAATCACCACCGCCACCTCTCTCTCTCGCTCAACTCTCTCTCATTGAATCAGACCGGCGAGCAACCATGAAGGCCGCTGCCGTTGTCGACTCTTTCTCTTCGGCTGGTAACAGCCGCCCACCGTGTAGCTCGCCGGAGGAGCAGCAGCGACAAGCCGCGCCACCCTCGGCTTTCTACACACACCAGGACACATAGACAGAGGTAGCACGCAGCCGCCGTCCACCGACTCTCTCTCTCAAGCCGTGGCCGGGCAGCAGCGGCACCACCGCCGTGCTCTGCCTCCCTCCGCTGAACTTTGGCCGACGGCAGCAGC
This sequence comes from Salvia miltiorrhiza, assembly GCF_028751815.1. NCBI lineage: Eukaryota > Viridiplantae > Streptophyta > Magnoliopsida > Lamiales > Lamiaceae > Salvia > Salvia miltiorrhiza. Next base: position 4,258,673 of record NC_080393.1, read on the forward strand.
TTCATGCCGCCACCATCGCCGCCCTCTTATCTCCCTCGGAACTCTCTCCCGGCTCTCTTTCTCTATGTGAGAACAGAGCACCACAGACAAGCCTCAATTTCCGGCAACCGCAACGAAGTCACGGCCGTGGTCCTTCCCGACTCGACACAGCAAGCAAAAACAAGCTTAAAACTCATTTCATTTTTTTCTTCATTCGTTTCTTATTCAAACATGTATGCAGATGTATATGAATGCTTTGTTCAAAAGTCTTCGTTCAATTTATAAGTGAGAGTAAGTGACGTGCATACACAAAAACATGAATTGTTGTCTGTTGTACATTAGAGGTTTGAGTACTGGAGGAAATCACTGAAACTGAATTTGGGTGCTAACCGTGAATGGAGGTAAAATGGACAGAGTGATTTGTAGATGAAATCTTTAGAGCTTTCAGCTGAGTTTGTGGAGTCCGTGTGGTATAGCTGAACTTCTGTGGGTGTAGCTCCGCACTTAGTTCCTTGGTATGTAGGAGAAATGGTAAGTGGAAGGAAATGGGTATTTTGTTGGAGAAATAGGCATGGCTAAAGCTTATTTTGGTGGGGGCAAAGGATCGTGTGTAGTGTGGGTGGAAAGTGGGGAAAGTGGAAATTGGTGGGGAAAAAGTATCGTGGTGTAGTGTAGTGTAGTGTGGGTGGAAAGTGGGGAAAGTGGAAATTGGTGGGGAAAAAGTATCGTGTGGTGTAGTGTAGTGTAGTGTGAGTGTAAAGTGTGAGTGTAGAGTGTGAGTGGAAAGAGTGAGTGTAAAAAAAATAAATAAAATATAATGAAAACTGTAATAATCGTTCAGTGTGCGCTTAAATAAATAACTCGTGTAGATACTAAATGTTAAATTAAATAAATATGCAATGCATATAAATTTAATAACTAAATTTATAAATGTTTTTTTTTTTAAACACTTTTGTTGGAATTAAAATAAATTCATTTTCTTTATATCCGGCGTGAATCATCCTGACTTCTAAGTTCAAAATAATTCTAAATTTAGCTAAGAAATAACGGGGTGTTACAGACTACATTGTTTCTTAATTTAATTAGCATACTCATAAATATAATGAAAATTAATTTTAAATAAATAAATTTAAACTGAATATTAAAAAATTTTAAAATAATAAGAATTTGCAATTATAAAATTTGATATTATGAAAAGTAAAAAAAAAAATAAGTTATAAAAAAATACTAATAAAAAAGAATTAATTTTTTTTTCAACACTATGAGAGAGGAGAGAGAAATTTATAAAAATTTAATATTAAAAAAAAATTAATTTGTACATTTTAAATTAAATATTTATATAAAATATATCAAATTAAAGCTCTTGTCGTGATCTTTAATTTGATATGCATATTAAATATTTTATAATTAATCGAATTTCACAATTTTGGAAAGAAATAAAACAACAAATAAGAAGTTAAAGAAATGAAAAATAAAAATAAAAATATAGTTTAAATATAAACCTTCAATTTTATTATAACTTCAAAATTGCCACTCAATTTTGAAATTGATTTCAAATTGGAAATTGTCTTTTTAATATAGTAGAGATTTTCAACTGTGCATAAATTGTAATGATAATTATAGTTATTAAGTAATTTTAAATTATTTGATAATGAAAATTAGTACACATATTATTATTATAGAGTATTCCACGTAATAATAAATAAATAAATAAATATTTTCCTGCACAAATTTAAATAAAAAACTTATAAAATTTTAACAAAGAGAAAGAAAATAAAATCTTTTTAAATTATAACCTATTCGTTTAAAATTTATTTTTGATTATTTTATATCATATTAAAAATCTTGTTATGACTTAAACTTAATATGCATATTGAATATTTCTTCATAAATCAAATTTGATGATGTTTAAAAAAAAATTAAAATTATATATAAAAAAATGAAAAATTATTGATGGGAGACGAGAGAAATAATGGAGGGAAAAATTGAAGTGAGAAAACTCCTTTTTTATATATTATATAGATTCTTCATAACAAACCTTTTGTGTATGCATATTAAACTCGTGTGGGAAAAATAAAAGGCTTGAATTGATATCTATAAGTAGGCGAAACTTGACTTACAAAAGAATGGTTGCAATTTTTTTTTTTTGAAAGGAGAATGGTTGCAAATTAACAAATAAATCACTAAAATTCTATGTGAATGCTACAAGGAACCATTATTTTTCACATGGCAACAACCAAAACACAGAGGCTTCTCCAAATAGACCTCCCCTTTCGACTCCTAGCTCAAGATTGCTTGCTCATTGCTCGTTGAGAAGAAGCTCAATCCTCGTCTTCCTTCCTCTTCTGCCTCCTGTTCACACTCAAGTAACCGCGTGCAAAAGCTTCAAGAACTCTCATTGTTGGAGGCCTACGCCTCGTGCTATACCTCGTTCGATTCGAGCTGGATCCTATATCTGGTTCGTGCCCCGACTGAGCAGCAGCAATGGAGCCATCCTCGTTGTCTAGAGGCAAGTTGAGGTCGATCAACAACTGAGCTCGTGGATGTTCATTGCTGCTGCTGGTTGATGATGGCAGCATATCAAGATTCTTGCTTACTTCATCTTCATCTTCATCTTGATTAAAATCATGCCCAACAAAACTAAAAATCATACGAGAAAATTCTACGACGACTGAAAGTTCAATGTGATCCAACCAAATAGAAAGCTGTCATGCTCCAAGACTAGAGTCGTGCAATCTTTAGGGAGAAATGATTTTTCACTAGTAAATGAGCAGCCCATTGGGTTTATACACTAATATAAAGAAAAAAAGCCCATTAACTTAATATAAAGAGTGGAATTGCAAAAATTTTGTTATGGAGATCAAGATTAGGCTTTGGTCTTGGAATAGGATTTTCCAGATTGTTGATGATAGGATGGACTTGGAAGAGTGGTGTTCCAATGACCTAATTTGTAAACTCCTTTAAGGCTTCTGCCTTGGTACTTCTGGTACCACTTTATTTATTTAATTCTACTTTTTCTGATCAAAAAAAAAAAATATCCATCCCATCGGGTCCACGGGGATAAATATAGCCCATCTCTTCCACCCTCTGCTTCCACGGGGATAAATATAGCCCATCTCTCCCACCCTCTGCTCCCCCTCTCTAAGTTTGAAAAGAGATAATTACAATTTAAATGTCAATCTTCAAATCGTTTTAATTAAGAATTAACCTTACAATTTGTGGCAGATTAAATTCTTTAACACACGAATACACAAAATTGTATGTATATTTGTGTGATAGTTTCAAAATAAATTGTTACACGAATATATATTTTTTGCGTATTCGTATTAATTATTCACGTATCAAAGTAATATTTTAGGAACAATAACTACTTCTAACATATTATATTATGTAATAGATAAAATGACTATTTTTAAAATTATTTCTATATTGTGGTTATTCTTTTTTAATTTTTACTATATCAAATGACTATTTTTAAAATTGTTTCTATATTTATCATCCCACAAACACCCATATGAATGTAGTATAAAATAAACAGTCGCCTCTTTAGGGGTGATTGAGAGCTTATGAATCAAAATTAATCTTCCCTTCGAATCCTAATAACATTTTCTTCACCAAATATATTGTACACTAACATTTTGTAGCTATTAAAAAAATTAAGAAGGGAAGAAAAAGATAGACACTGTTTCCAACAATATTAACCAAAAATATCGTTAAATTAGTACACAGCTAGAGTAACCACATGCTAATGAAGTCATTGATTGATTGGAATGGCAAAATTTATTTTATATTAAAGCAAACTTCACCAAGATTGGTCAAGCCCTAGTTGAACAGTTCCAAGATCCAATCATAATTAAACAAAATTAAAATAATCAAGAATAATACAAAGAAGGGCGTTGAAATGGAATCTTCTCAAAATAAGGGCTGTGCGTGGGCCATAGAATATTCCTGTGATTCTCGAGCATTGGCTGTTAATTAAATAATTTTGAAACAATTGTTTCCCCTTCAAGCCCCTGTTTGTTTTCTTCTCATATCTCGAAAACCTATTTTATACTATAATTGTTTTTTTTTTCCTTTCTTTTTAATTTAGAAATGAAGTGATGAATCAGACAAAAGAGGAATCACCAACATGAGCTAAAACTTAATGTAGGTGCACATAAACAGAGGAACTACAACTCCTACTTTTCTTTTCTCTTCTTTTTTTAGCGTAACAACTTTACTTTCTTATCAACATGACATCTGTTAAATATCATGTTGTGATTTTTTCTATCTTTTTTTTCTTTAAAGGTAAAAAATTAAAATCCCTTAAATGATGAATATTTGTGATGAATTTATTGCTGGATAAATTCGTATTTCTAAGTTCGAATCTCATAAAAAAAAATATTTTTTAAATTAATTAATTTATTGCACAACACAATTAATTTACTTTATTGTAAACATGACATCTGTAATTGATCAAGTTGTAGATATATATTATTTTTAATTAGGACCTTGCTATTTGGATCAATTTGATCCGGATCAAATCAAAAAATTAATTAATGTTCAACATAAAAAGACATTTTTATCCTTTATGTATTTTTCATTTTATAATTTTAATATATTAATTAAATATGTATATATATTTAATTGGGAACATTAATTTCATTAAATAAATTTGTAGTTTCAATGAGAAGTTTGACTAAGCTATGTATTTTGTAAATACACATGAATCTATTTATTTCATGACATGTATGAATGTTTTTTTTTTAATTAACATACTTTAGTTTAATTTATTTTAAAGCCAAAAATTAACTTACATATTCCATTCATATATGTTTGCACAAACCCAAATTATATATGAAGGTAATTAAATAATGTCACCACTCTTTAATGTCACTAAAAACATAAATGAAGCTATGATGGTCAACATTTTCAAAGTTTTAATGAGACTATATATTGAAACTGCTTACCAAAAGAATTGTAGAATTTCATTGAATCAATAATCTAACTTAAATATTAATCTCTTTAATTTGTTGAATTTCATTTTGAATCTCAAAATATCACAACCACTCCCTTTGTGACTTACTGACTTGTGTTAACATGGGTGACATGGATAATAAATTATAGCGTATTAAATATCATCAATTCATAATTTTTTATATTAACTTTTTTAGGAAAAAATTTAAAATAAATTTATATTAATTAAAAATAGAGTAAAAAATTTTAAAATACGTTACGTATATTAAATAAAAATAAATTCATGTAAATCAAATTGTCACCTCTTGTACAATTGCTACAATTGAAGTATATATTTTTATTGCTCACTAATATATATGAATAACGACTTACCTTTAGTGATCGCCAACAAGGAAATTCATATAATAATAATATATAAGTATTTTGATTTTTAAATTGAAATATGTTTTATAGTGATTGGGGGTGTTTAAATAAAAAAAATGTTACAAAATAATATTACTATTATACCTAATGATTAGCTCGTTAATCTTCATATTTCACACCTCATGACGAGCATCAAAATTCCTATGTTTTTTATTCTTAAAAATAAATCCCCAACACTAAAAGAAGGAATCACATAAATTATAAAGTGAACAAGCTGACAAAGCAACGAATTATGTACGGCTTCCTAGCTATCTTGAATGAATTCATTTAAGTGCATAGATTTAAGGAGATTAAACATTTAATTTTATGTTCATGAATTTAATTTATTGCCTAGAAAAATAACAAGAATATATTAAATTTAGTATTTTAAAATAATAAACTTATATTAGGGGCATTTAAGGCAAAACATATTTTCAATAAAAAAAATTATAGTAACTTTTTTACCCCTACTGATCCGGATCAATTTGATCCGTAAGGATTTATCCTTTTAATTAATTGATTAATTATATGTAAATTTGGAGACAAGAAGTCATCATTGAGATGCATGAGTGAGTATGTCTTTTCTTTTGATCTGGTTTGGTTGAATATCCATAAACCCCACGACCTTGGAACATGCGAATGCATTCATTCAAATCAAATTAAACTAATCATTCTTTAATTCATTAATTTGTCCACTTGCAAACTAAGAGACACGCCAATTAATGGAATTCTTAATCAACATCACTATGACTTACATAGAATAATCATCATATACAATAATTTTGATTCCATCTATGTGATTGAGATACGTCAGCAAAAATTCAAATTTATTCAAATATCTCCGGGCTTCATTTAATTTTAATTTTTTGAAGAATAATTTAACTTAATTTTTTTTAGAGTTTTACAATAAAAAAGTTTAGTTGAACGTCCATGAATTAACTTTCTCTTTGACCTAAACATGATCCAAACATATATGAAAAAGTGTATAAATTTCCTTACAATTCAATACGTAAATAGATATATGCTAAAATTGTTTTCATTAAAATAAATTTGGACCATTTGATCTTTGTATGATCTATGACTATATATCATTTAATTAATAAAATATTCGCTCCCTCCAGAATTCGAACCCAGGTAAAATTTCGCCGCCTTCAATTTAATATCAGCTATAGAATTTGAAAATCTAACATTCCAAATGTATTCCATTCTTATATACTAATGCATCTTTTAATGACAATAGTAAATCATACAAAGGTCCATATTGGTGCAGATTAAGAGGGAAAATTTCTACCTAATGGTATACCTTTATAGATACTTAATTTGTTGATTTAGAATCAATTCATCGACACATTCTTCAATTTTGAACTCTTGGATCTTTGTATAGATTTTTAAAAAGTTGACCAATGTGATATCAAAATAATGTCCAGATACAATCACCATTTATAAATTACTGATGATATGAATAGCTAGACAAATACATATAACTGTGGAAGCATGCCTCACAAATAACACTATGTTTATCTTAATATATTTTTGTGAGGAAGTGGGCGATTAGGGCAAACAGTCAAAATCCAATTTTCTGCGGTTTTGAAGATGACAGAATAATTACCAAAAGCAAGTGGGATTAATTTGACCTCAAAAGATTGCATCAAGAAAAGCAAGAAAATACCTCTAAAAACAAATAAATAAAAAAGAAAAGCAAGAAAAATCATACGTACGGTATTAAATTCGTATACTATACGAAACAAAAACATATTGACACAATATTTGTTATTTAATTTAAACGGTCTAAAAACTAAAAAAAAAAAAATACTCCAACTATTACTAATTAAATATTTGTGAGGCATGCTTCCACAGTTATATTTTAACTCAACACTTCGTAGTAGTTAATTTTATTCAGATACAATTTAAGAAAATGCCGAAGTACAGTCGTAGTTCGATTTCCAGTGAGTTATTCCAAGTTGCCCAAAAACTCAACACTTCATTTATTTTTTACTCTCTCCGTCCCATGAAGCATGACACACTTCTTTTTGACACGAGAATTAAGAAATTACGTATTTTATGTATTAAGTGTGGTAGGTGAAAAAGTGAAAATGTGAATAAAGGATAATTTTTTTGCCATTTTTAAAAACGTGTCATGCTTCGTGGGACAAACCAAAAAGAAAATTGTGTCATGCTTCGTGGGACGGAGAGAGTAATAAATATAATGTGATGTAAAAGAAATAAAATTAAAATTCCATGTTAGGGGCCAATGAGACGCGCGCGTCAAAAATTCGTCTGCCAAAATTGAATGACATGATATTTTGTTAGTTTTCAGATAACCCATGTACTTGATTCGTAAATGTTAGTAGCTCATCAGAGTTTTTATGTTAAATGACCAATAGTTTAATTTATAGTATAAACTATATATTTTATCTTATGGAGCTAATGGAAATAGAAGTCGGCAAAATAAAAATAAAAATTGTTACACGACTTAGAGCAGTTCACTGAACGTTGACTTCTTAGAGTACAGTAAATATGGTTACTATTGATCAGATTTGCAAGTCGTATTAATTAATTCCTACGAGAAAATAATAATGCTATTTAGACAAAATATGTCCGAATAAAATATGGTCAAAGTATTTTATAAAATAAATTTATTAAAAATTTTGGTTTAAAATAAAGAAGAATTTAGCTAGTTTTATTGTTTTCTCAATATTGTAATTTTTTAATAACTTTTTTAATTTCTACTATTTTCAAAGTACAAAAACTAAAATAATAATAATAAAAAAAATTGTTAAAAAATTATAAAAAAAACTACAATATGGAAAAACAATAAAATTAACTAAATCCTTTTTAACCCTGAACCAAAACTTTTAAATAAATTGATTTTTAAAATTTTTTAACCTTTTTTTGTCTGGATAAATTTTGTCCAAATGACACTACTCACGAGAAAATTGTATTTTTGGATAGAGTAGTGCTATCTGGATAAAATTTGTTCGGACAAAAAAAAATTAAATATTTTAAAAAATCGATTGATTTAAATGATTTGGTTTAAATTTAGAAGGGATTTAGTTAATTTTATTATTTTCTTCACATTGTATATAATTCTTTAGCATTTTCTTAATTTTTTATATTTTTTTTTGTAGTTTTTGCACTTTGAAAATAATAAAAATAGAAAACATTATTAAAATATTATAAAAAAAAAACTACAATGTGGAGAAAATAATAAAATTAACTAAATTATTTTTTTATTTTGAATAAATTTTTTTAAATATAATTTTTTTTCAAAGTATTTAACCATATTTTGTGCGGACAAATTTTGTCCAAATAGCATTATCATTTTGGATATATACATGTATTCTAAATTCTGAATATATATAAGTATGATGACAAGAATGTCGTCGTAAAAAATGGTTTCATCGCTTTGAATTTACGATTTTAATATTTTTATATATTTGGCATATATGTATATATAGTCGGACAATACTCAATATATATAGTGAGTCTATTTAAATCTCATCCATCTCTTGAAGGTGTTCGATTTTCTTTTTCATAATTATTTATATATACACAACTTCATTTGACAATTTTAATATTTTTTAATTACATGATATAAAGCCTATAAATGATTTTTGGAAAACACTAACAAACATGCATAATGGCCCTTCTGTCATGTTATATACTATATTATCCAAAATCCAATTCTTTTTAATAAATAAATACAACCATGTACGGACGTACTTAATGAAAATCATAACTTTTCCTAGAAATGAATCTGATTAAATACCAACTAAAGCATACTCTTTGGCTATATATGTCAAATACTTTCTTTGGGAGGATGGATTCTTACCTGGCCAAATTTGCTAGCACTAAAAATACTTTTAGCTCTTTAGATAATCAAATTAAGTAAATAAAGTTGTAGAAAAAGAGAAGTTTGATATAGAGTATAGAATATTAATGTCACACTTTAATTTGATCAAAGTCGATTGGAGAAATCCTAAAGATTCAATACAAGAGATATGTCTTATAAAAATGATGAATTATATATTCTGATTAGTTATTGCATGTCAGCTTCCATTTGCACCCAAAAAGTGCCCAGAATTTATGGCTTCCAGATTTAGCAAATGTCACATTTTATATAGGGCTCGTTTATCCGGTCACATAATCTGAATCTAATTATTAAATTGTTTTATACACATATACTTTTTACTTTGTAAGACTTAATTGTCAAACAAAGTCGCCAATTTTTCTTGATTTTGGTTGTAGGTGTTATGCCACAAAATTTCTGACGACTACTGAATAACTATTTTTACATTTTTTTTAGAACCAACAATTTATTTCCTTTTCTGCCAAATGTGGATGAATTTCATCACCATATTTTTCCGATCGTAGAATTATTTTGGCGGTGCCTATTTTGCAATAGATAAATTAAAACTATGGTCATTATTGAGAAATTTTATAATTAAAGCACGTCTAAAATTAAAATCAGGTCAAAATCGATAATTTTTTTGTTAGCTAACCCTATTTTTAATTACACAAAATATTTTATGTTGCTGGCAAATTAAATATCATCATACGCCACAGTACCATTATTATTAAGGACACATGAAATATGACATAGAATATCCACACACATATACATACAAACACACACATAACTCACAACACATAATATAAAGTTATAAACACACACAACACACACTATATATCTATAGTTTGACCAAGAGATTAAACACACTTTTTTTTTATTTCCTCCCTCAAGATGTCTACCTCAAACAACAACAACAACGACAACAACAACAGTTTCGACTCGTCAAAGGCCGTGTTCTCGATAAGCATGGCGGAGAGCGGGTCGTCGTTGGCCGGGGAGCAGGAGCGGCTGGTGCCGATCGCGAACGTGGGGCGGATCATGAAGCAGATCTTGCCGCCCAACGCCAAGGTCTCCAAGGAGGCCAAGGAGACGATGCAGGAATGCGTGTCGGAGTTCATCGGCTTCGTCACCGGCGAAGCGTCCGAGAAGTGCCGGAAGGAGAGGCGGAAGACGGTGAACGGGGACGACGTCTGCTGGGCGATGGCGACGCTCGGCTTCGACGACTACGCGCCGCCGCTGAGGAGGTATTTGGAGAGGTATAGAGAGATTGAAGTTGATAGGGTCAATCAGAATAAGGCTGGTAATAGTGGAGAATTTGATGATAATTTGTTGTATACACAAAATAAACCACAGAGGGATTCTGGTTGAGAGCAAATTTTTGTTTTTATTTTTTCAATTGTGAGAAATGAGGAATTTTGGAGTTTGATTTGATGGTTTTTTAGTTAGGGCCGTTTATTTTTCATGATCGATAAGATGCATGATTATTTGAGTATTTTTTCTCCTTATTATTAGAATATCGTCGATTTCATGAATCAAGTAAAATTAGTTCAAATGATAGAAATTATACATCAAGGGCTTTAATATATCCTAAAGTTCCAATTCATTATAGTAAATTAGGGATTAACCTTATTATATTCATCTATATATCAAAATTAATAATCAAAAGTAATTGGGGTTCTTGTTTTGGTGAAGCTGCTATTTTTTTTATCAGCTGTGAGCTTTGTTGCCTTAGGTTTTGAATGTAGTTCTTGAACATAAATGCCAAAAGGAGAATGATTTTTTTGGGGGGATGGGGGTTAACGAAAGTAATCTTATTTAGGAAAAAAAAAAAGTAGTGATATATGTGTAGAATCTGGGCTAGCTTATTGGTTAAGGCTGCTGTTCCATTTCTTCTTCTTCTTCTTCTTCTTCTTGATCTTCTTCAATTAATAGATTGTAAGGATTAACTGAAACTTATTGCAAACTGACCATTAAGATAAAACGTGGTGGAAAGTTTGAACATTTAGATTTTTTTAGGGCAAAAAAATCCCTTAATCTGGTTGCAGTATATAAATTATGTATATACTTAATTTCATAGTCCATAGTTGGATAATGATCTATTGAGTAGTTATTTAAAAATTTGGTGTGGTTACTGGTTAGCACAAATTCAAAATTTCTTAATCTGCTTTTTCAATTCCTCCAACTATGCATTCATGTATTAGTCAAAGGATAGATTAGTGGTTAGAAATTACGTACCATGCTTTTTTTTTTTTTTACATTCCAATTTTCAGGAACACTCTTATTTTTTTAGTTATTCTATGCAATAGTATACAGTCAAGCTCTCACTCACTATCTTGTAATTGAAGATTAATTTTTATTTGAATCTCTAGCTATACTTATAGGAACTTCATTTGTATATTTTACCAATCGACGATATCCAGATACAAGATCCATTGATCCTGCAAAACCTCCATCTTATCCTACATTTTGATGTATAGAGATCTGCAGAGCGTGTCTTTTTTCTTTTCTTTTTTTTATGAAAAAGATCTGTATATATACGTAGAGCCTTCTGTATATAGAATTAGATTAGATATGGAGAAGGCGATGGATTCCAAGGATATATTTTTGTCTTAATTAATTCATGATACAGTATATCCTATGCTATATCTAGGGATTCTGATTGATGTCAATGATGTGTCATGCTTCATCAGAGAAGAAGACGAAGTTGCTTTTATCCACTAAACTTTGGTATTTTTATCTCATTTTTCATTTTAGGGGTGTTTAGATAAAATTAATAAGATTAATTCTTTATTTATTTAGATGTATTAAAACTTTAGGATATTTTAAAGTTTTTGATTATTTTTATTATTAAGTTAGTTTTGCTTAATTCATATATATCCTATA